>NC_143395.1:274782673-275085703 GCF_052110815.1 Crocodylus siamensis | reverse complement strand
TGGAAAAATAATAAAGCCTGTAATCCTTTTCAATTACCATTTCAATGTAGAGATTATATTTAATTGTAGCAGGAACAACTCTTACAGAAGGAAATGCAGTTTTCCAAGATATGTCTCTTTAAATTCCATGTGCCTCAATTTCCCTCTTTGAGAAGCTGGCATGATAATAGATGGAATACCTCAAAAGAGGTCTGATTATGTCCAACAGCTCCGGGGAATCTCTTTCTTTTTTCATATTATTTCAGCAGTAATTAGCTGTAGTTGTAGTCCTATGCTTCTTGAATGCAGAGGCTGTGGAAGGCTAGCAGTGTCAGCCCTAAAGAACAAGAAGGAAAGGTATTTACCATTGGCCTTGAGAGAGTGGTGTAGGTTCATGGTTCTTGTTTGCAAAATTTTGCTTCAGAAATGTTAAGGACATGGCACTGCAAGGGGCCTTTCAAGATCTTTTGAAGTATTTAGTTTCCAGCCAGAATGGGAAAGGTAGTCATTATCCATAGACATTCGGGGTGTTTATACACATGCTCTGGAAGGCAGGGGGGTGCTTTAATTAGAACCGCTTCTTGTGTATCTGCATCCCTGCAATTAAAAATGGAAGCTGGGGCACTTTAACTAAAACTCATTGAATGAGCTTTAGGTAAAGTGCCTATGTCACCATTTTTAAGCTTGGGAGCACTGATACTCAATGCGCTGGAGTCTGTTGGAGTGCGGTAATTAACATGCTCCAGCAGGCTGGATTAATGGAGTCTGCTCCAATACACTGTAATTGCAACACACTGGAGCAGCCTTGCTGCCCTCAGATGTTGACTTCTCTTCTGACAACGTTAGGAAGCGGATAGTTATGATGGTTCCCTTTGTGCTGTGGACACCTGTCCACCAAAGGAACAAGTGAGACTACCATCTCACTTCAGAAAGGACAGGGAGATGCCTTTCATTTGCTACTGGCTCTGATTTAAACTGGTGACATCAAAGTGTGGTATGTTGTATTTAATTTCCAAACTCCTTGGTTACCTGCGAGTTTACTCTAAACATATCTGATTTGAGGGATACTCACCTGGACATATGTTTCAGCTTATAAAATGGCAGTCTGATAATCTCAAGAGACCCCAATAAATGTTTCTGAGTTAAAGATCATTAATTATTCTCTTACATACAACTTTCTGTAAACAGTTGTTGGCAGGGTGCCTTTATTCAAGCCTCTTGAACTCAAGTCCTAAATAAATTACAATAATTTCCACAAAAAAGAGAGAGAGAAAACCATGGGAAAACTATAGCTGTGTGAGATTGTTTGAAACTAAATAACTCCTCATGAGATGCAGAGGTAACAATAACAAAGCCAGACAGAAAATCCTTGCAGATAATTGTGAAATCACCTATCTGGGAAAAAGTTTAACTCTCACCTTCTCATCTGTGAAAACCAAAGGATGTAACTTGCGTTTCCTCCTCAAATCTTCCCTACCTCCAATTAGATAACAACAACATAAGGATTGCAACTGTTTTAAGAGTCTTACGGGAATATAGCTTGGGAGTCCAAGCACTGGTTAACATAGTACCTGCGGTTGGGTATTTTATTGAAGGAACTAAAATCCTAGTACAAAATACTAGCCCAAGGGGTAAACAAACTTAGAGTTTAAAGAACATTTTCAGCAACGATGATACATGGTTATGATGCACACAACGAGCAAGAAATGCATAATAACAAGAACCGCTGGACTCATGGGTCTTGCCCTGGTTTGGTTTGTAGCATGTTAAAACTGTATCCCCCTCAGTATTTCCCTCCTTTCTTGCCTAATGTAAAACCCAACCATTGCTGTAAATAAGATCTGCATAGATAATCAATGAAATTTAGTCAATGAAAATCTTAGCTGTAGAGCAGAGAGAAAAAGAGGGGAAGAAAGGGAGAAATTAGAAAAAGAAGAGGAGACTGAGTAATCGCAAATGGCATAAAAACCATGCTTTCAGGGTGGGAATATCCAGTTGCATGATAATACTCTGGTAAATCCAATGTTATAAGCAGGTGTCCACACTAGAAAGACAGTCATGGTATATGAGACTGTGGATGGAAGTACATTTTAACTGCTTTGAAAGGTGAAAGGGAGCTGCTGCTTGGGAAAGTGCATCAGTTGTTATGCTAAGTGTTACTTCTGCGTATTCCTGTAGTGAAACGAACTAAACCACTGTAATGTTGGGCATGTGTAGACGACACGGGAGTTAAAGTAGACCGCCTGAAAATGTTAATGTGGCTTTTTCTTTGGTGCGGTGCATTTTTGTTTGCATGACACAGCATTCGTGTTTGCATGAACAGCGCTTTCGAGCAAGTTAAGCCCCTCTGTGTGTCATTCCCCACAGATGTCAGTGGAGGGAGTCAAATGCCAATTTACCCCCTAGAATGTCTTTCCTAATGTATTACAGCAGGAGGCGCATGTGAACCACGTGAGCTCCCCAGTCCCTGGACTCTCATTGGGCAGTCCTGACTGTCTGGGAGTCTGCCCTGGTAAGGGCCACCCCAAAATCTTTGTCACTATGCACCCGCCTATGTTTGTCTGGTCTGGTCTCTCCATCAATATGTGATCGCAAGGACCGTCCCAATCCCAAAAGACAAGCTGCGTGGGTGAATTCTTCCCTCCTGTTCATTCCTTGCCCTTTCCATTCCACCATGAAATTTTTCATTAATATAACAGCTTAATAACTACCTATTTCATGAGAGTATCGGGTGGATGGGTGTTTGTTGCTGCCCAGTTGATAGGCGATTGCTATCTATCTATCTATCTATCTATCTATCTATATATATATAAAGTTGGTGTCCTTCTGTCTTTTTTTTTCTTTTTTCTTTTTGGACTACATTTCCCAGCATTCCCAAGCTCATTGATCTTCTTACAGTTTCCATTGGGAAAGCCTCCAGTTCCCTGGCCAAGTGCGCCGTCAATCTGTTTGTGTAGTGCCACATATGGCTTTTGGAGGTGTGTTGTGAATTGTTGAGTCTAGATGAAACGGAATGTAAGTTACAGTGGTTTTGCCACACCATTACTTGTATTTTGAAAATGCTAAATGGGAATTCTGTCTTTGTGGGCCTTAGAAGTCCCTTGTAAACTATGAATGAGACATTTTGTTAGGACAATGGAGGCACATTAGTTGACTGGTTACATTACTGCTGCTTATGTAATAGTCACATTCTGAATGTAGAGAGAGAATTTCAGACAAAAGGTGAATTGAACGGGCACATTCAATCACATAAAATTAATAAATTTAAAATATACAATAGAGCCCTATTTAAAACGTTGTGCCCCGAAAGATAGACAGACAAGGAGGTTTGTGCCCCTGTCAGAGTGTTCCCCCTCACCCCCTTCTCCTACCAGTATATGCTGCTCACCAGAAATTAGGCCTGGAGAAGACCTTCTAGGTCATCATCTGTAGTCTGTCTTCCTGCCAAAGCAGTGCTGTAATGTTCTTTAAAAAGGTTTATATCATTCCATATTTGTCCATTAAAGCTAGAGGATGTATATCTGAATGACTGAAATATATGACCACACAGAGAAGTAATTTTAACTAGCAAACTCTACCAGTGCAGAAATCCAACCAAAAGCCAAAGATGTATTTCCTTTCAACAAGACAAATTTTATGACTGGATGTGAAGGATTACGTAGAGCTTCAATTGTCTTTGACTCTGGCTGTATTAAATCCCATATGCTAAAACTCACAACACCAGAAGGATGTCAAATCTTGCAGGAAGATGCGTATTGATGGGATTGTAGAATGACCCTACATGTTGTAACTTGTATGCAGATTTAAAAAAAAAAGTGAGCTATGAATATAAAATTAAGCCAGTGTGGAAGTGCCCACATTCTTCCAATATTTTCAAGAGCAACACACTGTAGTTTGAGGCAATTGTATCTAATTAGTTAAATACATGCAGCTAAAATAATGTGTAGTCGATAAGGAAGGACCAGTATGGAGACAAACAGGCATTTTTCTTAAGTGCCTTTTCTCCCTTGGCTCAGGTCCATTTTCCAGAGTGTGCTTGACTTCAGTGGGGCACTGTCTTTGACTGCATTGTCATCAAGCCATAGTCAAATGATGGTCCCTGGCAGCATGATGAGGGTATAGTCTAGTAGTTAGGGCTGTTAGCCCAGGATTTGAGGAACATTCAGGTCACTTTCTGCTTTCTATGCACTTTGACAAATCACTCGGACCCTTATATACAAGGTATCTGGGTGATCAAAATGTATTGAAACATGGGAATTTAACGCACTGTGTCTAAATACTGCTGTGGTTTGAGGCCTCAGTGTCTCCCATCTCAATTCCTCATCTGTTAAACAGGGAAAATAGCACTTCCATTCCTCACAGGGATGTTGTAAAGGCAAATACGCTGAAGATTGTTAGGCACGGGGGGGGCGGTTCTGTGCTAATGGACAAGTTGCATGTGTACCATAGGTAGCTAATGACTCGCATGGGTCTCCAGTAGAATCCCTGCTACATATTTGGAGTAGAGTATGTATGTGGCAAAAGTAACCTGTTTAGATCTTGCATACAGTCTTAAATGTTCTGGGTTTCTTTATTTGACAATTACTGTTGCTTCTTTTGAAGCAGTCGCAGCTGCACAATGACAAGGAGACTGATCATGTCTTGGATAAGATGCTCCAGATTAGCCACTTTACTTACCTGTCTGTTGATGCATTAAAAATAGCAACATTTTCAAGGCAATCTCTTTTTAAAATTTCCTTTACTCTATGTAGGTGTTAAGCTATATTTTTTTCTTCACTTCTTTTCTGTTGCTTCCCTTTCATAGGGATCATTTAATCAGGTGCTATTATATTGCTTTCTGCAACATATTCTCTAAGGAGCTGCTTTCCATTTATGAACAGTGACCCAGCAGGACTGGGCTCAGGCTGCTGAGCAACAGACTTGGGTTGGTTTAACTTTTGTTTTATTAATAGCTATTTTATGGTCTTGGTTTTCTGACATGCTCTAAATGACACACAGGCATTACAAAAGACTAATAAGTTATGACCGCATGTGAGTAAAGGCCCGAGCCAGAGCTCAGCGGGAGTGGAATGTACTCAGAACCTCCCAGGATCAGGCCATAATAATCTCCTGTCATTCATGAGTGGGCTGCTCTTCTTCAAGCCACTTATGGTTATCCATCATGATTGAACTTCTGAAGGAAGAAAATCCTTCAAAAGGAATCAGAATAGGCAAATCTACGTGAGTCTTTGGCACCCAGACTGTTTCAGGGATGAGCATGGTGGAGTTTATTCCCATCTTGATGCAAGAGAGGGGAATTGAGCTCAACCTAGTTAAAGAAGGGCCCAAGGTTTGAGAACTGATTGCAGATCAACTGTATTGAAACAAAACTATATTGAAATCTTGTACCACCAACATGTTAATTGAATGCCTTTGTAGAATATCTTGCAGTCTTTAAAGAAAAGCTTTGGGTGCCACCTATTTGAAAACAACAGCCGAGTAACTGGATGGAAGAAATGCAGGAGCTTTTGATTCCTAGCATGGCACTGTCATGCATGCAAGATACTGAGTCAGGCCTGTGTGAAAATAATGCGTTTGAGGAGTAGAAAGGCGGATGGGAGGAGTTATCAAGAACCCAAAGCTCACACCCTGCTCTGATTAATTTAGCAATAATTATTTTCTGTGTTGATCAGCATTCTGCCCCATTTGTAGCCAAGCTAAAAATGATGCATCACAGCAGTAACTGGCCCCATTCATCACACACCAATTACTGATGTTGTCTGTAAATTGAAGCAGACTTTGTTTTCATTGATTTACCCCTTTTCTTTTGTTTCAGCCCTTCACCCCTGCATTCTTCTTTATAGCACCAGTTCATTTGGCCTGAGCACACAGTAGTGTGTGGCCAGGGGAGGACTTTTACTTGAGATACAAAGGAGGCTGCTGTTTTGGGAGATGCTGAGTTCTGTAACTGGTAACTGAGCCATTTCTCTGTGTCTATTTCCCATCATGCTGCCTGCAAAGCATTTTCTTTTAAATATATTATAGTAAGCAAACTGTTAAATATCCTGTCTTCCCCCCACAACTCCCGTGTTGCCATTTGCCTCTCATTTCACGCTGCATATAAAAGAGAAATCTCATTATTTCTGATTTAAGTATTCGCATGCGCCTTTGCTACAACATGTCATGCTAGTTGTCAGCTTGTTACAACATCACGAGACGAATTCAAAGCACTGATTTATCTACTATTGGAATTGACTCTGGGGTGAAAGGAGATGGGATGGGGGTGAGGAAGAAGAGAAGGAAGTTGGCATGGGAGTACTGCAGCCTTAGAGTCTAGATGAATAACCTTATTCTAGTTTGATTGCATATTCACGGCTTTACTAACTGGGTAGGTAGTATGCTAAGTATAATGTTTTGTACCCAAAGACTAAAGGAAAGGAAACGTTATTTCTGTGAGGGAATGTCGAGGAGTAAAGATGTTTTTAGGTCTTTCTGGTACCTGTTGAATAACACCTACAGTTTTAATGTTTTTTAATCTCAGCTCTTTCTGATTGAACATGAACAGTAGCTTCTTTTAGTACAGAACAGAGCACCTTCCAACAGCAGAGCTCGTCAGCCCCCTCCTTAGGTTGTATGTTGGATCCAGTGTCTTCAATGCCAGTGACATTCCAGTGCCTTCGAATGTGTTTCATGCACTTAGCTGGCGTACCAACGTAAGTGTCCTCCTGTAAGCAAGCTCCACAAGTACTGAGGTGAAGATCATCCAACAGATGTCCAACTCCAAAAGCGAGTTTTATTTTCTCAGCTCAGCCAAGGGGTATGCTCAAGGGGAGAACACAGGAAGTGCTTCAGGGATGTCTTGAAGGCCAACCTAAAATGCACCATCGATGTCAGCTTGTGAGAGACTATCACCCAGGACTGCCCCAAATGGCGGAAGAGTCTGCTGCAGAGATCTCAGTACTTTGAAACGTCACAACAACAGGAGATGGAAAAGTGGGAGTGGCAAAAAAGGTGTGTCGTGGATGAAATTAAGAATCCAGTGCCACCCACCCCACATGGAAACACATGTCCAAGCTGCAGTAGAGTCTGTCGATCCTGGATAGGCTTCATCAGTTATCTTAAAACACATAGATAAGACAATCATGGAAGACAATCATTCTCGACTGTGGGGGATCGCTGAAGAAGAATTTGTTCTGAGTGGAAGGGATTTTCCTCAGATCTGGAAATCAGATTTCTAGCTGTACCTGGAAGAAGGTGGCAGGGCCACTAAACTGTTGCATTAGCCTTAAGCTCTGATATTTATATTGCAGAAGTGTTTTGACACCCCAGTTTGGGATTTTCTTGTGTGCATGATGAAAAACCTCCCAGACTGAGGAAGCATGACAGTAATTGTTGTGTTAGATGTTGCTTACCAGTATCATGCTTGTGTTTAGTCTTGGCTGCAGTCTTGTGTTGCTTATGGAAGAAAGGAGCAGTCAGAGTAGAGTGCAAATAGCAGTAGTGGAGGAGCCCTTTCTTGTTCATTTTGAGAGAGGCAGAATGATGTAACAGGCAAAGCACAGGATGGACAGCTAGAATTGCAGAGTTAAAATGCCAGTAATCAAATTCACACTAAATTATAGAATGGCTAGGTTTGAAATCCATTTTCAAAATACCCATGTTTTCATAGATTAAAATTAACTTCAGCTATCAGATTTTGCACACAATGGGAACAGGTCAGTGACCTATAGCCCATGGCCAGATCCAGCCTATAGAGCCTTGGCGGTGGGGGGCTTCATGACCTCCACAGCCAGGCAGTAGGGCATTTCACAGGTGCTGCAGCTAGGCGCTTCTCTACACCAGGACTGGGAGAAGAGGCAGTGGTAGCAGTTGGGTCTTAGTGTAAGCCCACCTTGGATCCAAGCTAGGGGCCATTCTGGCCCCCTTGCCGAAAACATTGCCAACTGCTGAGTTAAAGCATAGTTAACATGGGTTTTATAACCATTCTCAAAATTTGGTTATTGCCTAGTGAAGTGGTTATAATGCTTATTTACTTACCTCATTAAGAGTGTTATGAAAACTAATTAAATTTTATATAGTGCTTTGAAGATTTAAAGTGTTTATCATTATTTATGTATTATCTAAGAGTGATTAATAGCAGTTGGTTATATCAGAGTTGACATAAAACTCTCACAACAAAATAATATAGGAAAATATTGGTTTGTTTATAACTGGAGGAACCAAATGAGGTAGATGCTTTGAATTGATAAATGCCACCATGAAGCTATAAAGCAATGTTAAAAGACTATATTACAGTGTTATAAGTATTTCATATTACATGAACGCTTTTATTATCACCAATCTCAGACCCTGGCTGATTACATCCAGAATGCTCAAATTTTAATACAGAGAATATTTTTCATTTCAGAAAACACATGAAAATAAGCCGTATAAGTATATTTAAATTAATAGGAGAATGCTAGAAACTGTCTGTCATTTACTTAATAAGCTGTTAGAGTGAAGTAGTGATCAACAAGCACTGACATTTGAGAAAAGAAGTGACAAAGTTTGCTTTTCCTATACCACCTTCCCACCTTCCCACTTCCTTCCTTTTTTCATTGATGGAAATGACGGAGCATGGGATGTCTGTTTTTTTGCAAGAGGACATCATTTTAATTTTATTGTAGTGTGCGTGAGTAAATAAATGCATATAACAAGACTTGTTCCTTTTTTCGTTCTTTGGAATGAAAATAAATAATTCTCAAGTATCTTGCTTGACGCCTAGGTCTTAGCTCGAGGAAGGACTTTCTTGTGTATTTGAACTTAGGTGTATATTTAAATACCTGGCTGGATATGGAGATTAGTAGATGCACACAGACGCCTCCTTCCCCCCAACCTCAACTTTTTGTTTCCTTTATAATAACAGGATGGTAAAGTATGGTGGGGGGAGGATGGGATGGGATGGACAAGCATTTTGGAACTGTCTAACACCTGGATCATTTTGGCAAGGTACAGCCATTACACTTTTACAGGTATAAGTGATCGGGTGCTGGGCTATACCCATTACAGAACACAAGTTTTGTGCACAAAATTGTTATATACCTGTAGCAGAACAGAAGTTTGGTGCACATAGACCGGTTTAAAAATGGCACAACCTGGTCTAAAATTTACTCCTCTCTCCCCCAACAAAGTTGAATGTGTGTTCACTATCGAGATAAACCACACTTCTTAAAGAAAAGTATGTAACTTGGATTGTTTCTTCCTTGGTCTTTTTGAATGTCTGTACCTAGCCCTCATGTAAGTAACTAAGAGGGAAGCATGTAGGGATGGGATGTTGGGTTATGCTTATTCCTAGGTATCACAGTATTTTAAATCATTCTGTGATGAGGCACCTGCCATCTGAGGGGAAGAAAATGAAGTAAAATTTCAGGAAAGTGTATTTTCCTAAGCAGCATGCTTTATTTAATTTTGTTTATAAGGATTTGAACATACTAGAAAAAGATGCATGGATACATACACATATGCTTTAAACACCCTTGATTTAACTTTAAAATGTATGGAATAAGAACAGAATCCATTCCAGTTAACTGTGATGAATTCCATAGAATCTTCCTGGCTCTAAGGACAGATTTAATAAAAGGAGTAGGAAGTTTTCCTAAATTTCAGAGATTTAATTATGCTTACAAAATATGTTAGAGCAGTGATTCTCAACCAAAGTGCCGTGGCACCCATGGGTGTTGTGAGATCCTTTGAAGGGTCCCACAAGACATGAGGAGCTGCATGAGGTATGAAGCAATAAGCAGATAAGCGCAGGTTGAGGCTTGTCCCTGCTTAGCCTATCCACCCTGCCTGGCTCTATTGCAAAGAAGTAAGCACTGTAATATTTGAATTGGTTTTTGAAATTGGGTGCCACTTAATTCACTCAGGGGGTGCCTTCAGTTCAAAAAGGTTGAGAACTGTAGTAGAGTATGTTGAACAGTTTTCAGTAATAACATAAAGAACTGCAACTGAATTGCAGTTGAAAAAGTATAGAATAAAGTACACTCTATAAAACAAGATCCTAGGTTTTTTTTCTTTGATGTACTAGTGCACTTGGGACTTGATCCAGGGTCTACTGAAGGCAGTGGAAACATTCCCAGGGACTTTGATAGCTTTGAGGAGATGCTCCACTGTCATACTTCCTAATTAGGAGCTGTCTACACTCTATTCTTCCTCCTGTCAGCTGTTGATGCCAGTGTGGAAGGGAGAGTAGTACCATGGCCTGACCACCTTTTTTGTTCTATGGAAAAATCCTACAAAATATAATGGGTACAAGTCTTACCTGGAATTATTCTAAAAATGGAAAAAAATTATTAGAAGACTTTGATTTCTCATTGCTTTCTTGAATTGTCTTATAGAATTGTCATTGCTAGAAATGCCTGTTTAAATTATATGCAAGCGTTACAGGTGATACTATTTTCTATCAAATTCCGTAAGTGATTTTTACAAGATACTCAGGATTTTTTACTTTTGTAAGTATGTTAAAAGTACCTATGTATATTTAAATGGCCTTATTCAAACATATTAAGCCGTGCTGCTTAAATGGAAGAAGTTTGTAGTTAAAACAACACAAGCAAACAGAACTCAGGACTGTTAGTGGGCCAGGACTTCAGCTACTACACCCTGATGTACACCTCTTATGACATCAGTACAGTATACTGAATTACACTGCTTAAGTATGTGGCCTGGAGATTTTATTTTTCCAGTTTAATGACCACACCTAAAAATGTTGTGTTTAAGGGTGAAATGCTGCTCTTAGATCCATACAGGAACCTGCATCTAATATTCTGCTCTCCGTGTGACGCTCTGCCTTTCATCCTGAAATCTGCTAAGCAAACCGGAGAACAGAATTTTGCCATGAGATTTTTCCCTCCCATCTGTTTGATTAACGCGTAGAGAGGTAATGAGTACAGACAATTCAGTAATTCTTTAGTTACTTCTAGAGATGCATCAATAAATGATTTAAGAATGAATAGTCCCCATTGCAGTTTATTTGTGAACATACCCTACAATTATATTCAATTGCTTCTGTGGCACACATTAGTGTCAGACCTCACCCTGTTCAATTGCCCGCTTCCTGTCACATTTTCCCAATAGTAAGAAAGGGGTTTAGCTTTTGCTACTCTTTTAAGACCAATGGAATAAGGTAAGTGTAATTGACATTTGTCAGTCATTCAAAGCCACTTAGACATTGCAGGCAGCCCATCAAAATGTTTAAAGGAATAGGCTACCCATGGGAGTTCAGGTGAAGATTGAAATATGTTATGTAGTTAGCTTTCTTTGTCAGTTCTGGTTGCAAGAGGTTAGGATGGGACTGGATGAGATTTGACTAGGATTTCCAGTCAGCAGAGAATGTTATTGGGTGGGTTGCACTGAGCCTTCCCTGTTTTGCGGGCCTCTCTTTTGGATGGCTGGAATGATGTGCTGCAAACTGACAGCTTGGGGACGTGTGAACGAGATGCTCTCTGGAGTGCAGCTGCTCCATTGGACATCACTAAGGTAAAGTTGGAATCTGCTAAGATGCCACTGGCTCTGCATGGTGCAGTGAAGAGGAATTAATGCTTGGATACCAATGCCTCAGCTCTTGAAAGGCACACAGGCATATCACATGCACTGTTAGCTTTTAGAGAACCATCATTCACTCTTCTTTCCTTTTGGCTTCTTCTCCCCTTCATTCAAACTCTTTGAAGCAAAGAAGAGGCTTCTGTCTGCATCCTCTAAAATATTGTCTGTACTCTATAATATACTGCCTTCCTATGGGGAAAGAAACAATGCCCATATTTTCATCTCTTTCTGCTTTGTCTGAATCTTGCTTCTATGTTTGGTATTTCTTAAAATCCTGGTTTTTCTCTCCCATCATGTAATTTTTCTCTTCAGGACAAACAATGCCCCTGCTTTTATCTGTGAGTTAAGGTATGACTTAATGTAAACATTACATGGCTATTTCTTTCAGAAAATGTCCTACATGTTTCTCATAGGATTGGAAGTAGCCTCCAAGACCATCTTATCCTGCTCTCTTAAGCTCTATGGTTCAGTAAATACTGATACATTAATTTTTTTGGCCACAGTAGTTACCCAACATTCAGAGCCCCGCTGTTTTTTTTTTGTTTTTTAAGGAAGAGGAGAAGATGATGGAATCAGTAGGATCAGGCATGTTTGTAATTATGTTTCCAAAAAATTTATATAATGTCTTTTTTTCCCCCTGAAGACAAATGGAGTCAAACAAGAGGAAGTGGTTTCATTGCTCCCAACTCCAGCACCACTTAGCCTAAACACTCTCTTGTTTAGGGCAGGGGTGAACAGGTAAATTATACTGACCTCAAAGGCTAAGTACAGACAGTCAAAAAGCTGGAGGCTTAACACATGGCTCTCTGGCACATAGCCAGCATGGGCTATGTGTTTGTTTCCTCTTTCTGCTGTCCTCAAGGTCTCTGAGATTTGCAGCCCAGATACACGGCAGCAGGGCTCTGCAGGGTTGCGCATCACTTCCTCTTTCTGCTTGTAGGTGCCTCTGGGATTTGTAGTTCACAGTCGCAGACAGCACTAAGTAAGCAGGCAGGGCACCTCTATTCTCTGGGGAAGGGAAGTTTAACCCCCCTCCCTGGCCCCAGACCTCAGCAGGGGTGTGCCTGGGGGTGGGCAGTGACCCAGCCAGTGAGGACAGTGAACCAGCCTTCACTGCTCCAGCTAGGAAGCAGAGAGGCAGGGCCAGCCCTGCCCCCTGGAGCAAAGAGCACAGCAGGGCTGCAAAATGTTGGGATGCTGGGGGACTCTGATTTAACTTGAATCAGATAGTGGTCTGCGACAGAAGTTTCATAAACTGGTTTGACCTAAATCAGTTGATTCTGATACTACATTCAGTCAGGTTTATCTTAAACCAGTCTCGGCCATTTTGAAACTAGTTTTTGTGCACTGAGCTTCTATTCTGTTACAGGTTTAAACCAGTTTCTGATCACTTAAACTGGTTTATGTGTAAGTTGTCCCTAGCCAAAGGGAGGAAGAATTTGCATCTTACCAGTTGCTTTGTACTGTTTCATGTGTCTGCATGTGACCTGTGATGAGTGAAAGTAAATGAGTAAAATCAGGTAGCTTACTCCACAATGAAACAGGGCTGTGCTACTACAATTCAACTTCCACTTCCACAGGACAGAGTGAACAAACAAAACAGAGGAGAGCTGCTGATCTGTGATAGGTCTTCCTCTCTCTCAACTCAGTTCAATATGCCTTTCTGTCCATATCCTTAATGTGTGCCCCGATCCATACTGCTAATGCTTTTTCTGCTGTGTCTAGTGCTTCCTTGTTGCCTTCTTTCTCTGCTTGTCTGATGTCCCTGCTGTTTCCTGTCAGACATACAGCTTCACAGAATGAGAGGCGATAAGATTCCTCTGCCTTTATTATATGCTTTATTTGGGGTCAGTGGCATGAGCTTGTGTTGGGAGGCTGCTATTATTTCAGCTACCTGGTTGCATAACAAAGCACAATGGCTTCTTACAGTGATCTTAATGAGGTTCCCTCTCCCAGTTTCAAAGAGGTTTAATCCAACCCGACACATAATATTATAATGTATTTTTGCAGTATGGGTTTAAATGACTGAAATGATGGAACTCCATAAAACATGTTCATTGTCTGTCTCCTTCATAAAATCTTTTCAATGGATAGTACATATAGGCAGGTAACTTTCATTAGTGCCGATAAATTAACCCAAGAATCTCTCTCTTATTACGGTTTCAAAGGATGACAGAAACCTTTACTAGTTAAAATCCTGTCTGTTTTGTCTGCATTTTCCTTCTGCCGATAGTGTATCTTCTGGATGTGGAAGAAGTGTTTTAACAATCTAGTTTTCCTGCTGGGAGACATCAGAATGGTTAGAGCCTGGCTTTCTACTTACTGTCAGTGATAAACAAACTTAAGTAAAATAGGTACCAATAATACAGAGTAAAGTCCAGCAAAATAGTTTTAGTGTAGTTTTAACGTCCAGTTTGTTTTAACCAGAGCATGCTCTATGTTCTGGCCCAGGGGTGTCAAACCCAATAGGCCCAGCAGGCTGGATGAGTGGTGTGGGCCCATCTATGGGCTGATCAGGCGCGCACAGTCCAATGTACAGGGCTGGTCCAGTGTGGGCACCTTGCAACATGGACTGGCCCCGCAGGCTGCATGCCTGCCCCTGCACAGCTGCCTCTGTATGCCATGTGTGCGCTGGATCCAGCTCTGTGCACCATATATGCATGCAGCATCTGGTCCAGTCTGAGATCCATAGGTGGCACTGTGGACCAGATGATAGAGCTTTGTAGGCCAGATTCAGCTCATGTGGCATATCTTTGACACCCATCTCTATTCTGTATAGAGAGCTCTACAGGTTTTGGTCTCCACTGTGCTTTCCCTTTTATTTATTTATTTTTCCCTTCTGTAAACATAATGGCTATGGTAATGAAGCAATTCACTAATACCTGACAAGTGAAGCAAATGGATTTGTTTTTTCAACACAAATCATTTACTCGCTTTTAAACTTTGTCACTCTAGAGGCAAAATCTCACTACGAATTGCAACTGTGATGGGGTTTGAAGTGGTCCAACCACAGGAAAATGCAGTTTAGCACAGTGGCCTGTTACACTGCACAAAGCTGCTAGATGTTTGTATGGTGCTAAGTATTGCTAACATTATCAGCCTCTCTGGGTGAGAGGAGGTGTGGTGGTTTTAAAAAAAAAAAAAAAGCTCAGAACTGCTCTGCTAAAGTGTAAAGGAGAATATGCAGCTGTGTAGTTTATTTGTTTTGATATTTTCAAAACATGCATAAGAAGAGTGCCCATCTGGCTACTCCTTCCAGTATGCAAAACAGTATGACAATTACTAATTACATAGAGCTGGTAAAATTCAGTGTTGGCCATCTGTGGCAGTCATCTTTGCTCTCACCCATCTCAGAATTTAATTGTCCATCATTACTTTAATCCCTTGTCATCCCCTCCTGACGTTCATGTGACCAGATGATCTCTTTGTTCCCACTCTTGTTGGGCTTGGGAATTCAACTTGAGCTTATTTTTGCAGGGATCCTCACAAACAGTAGCTTTTTATTCTCTGCTGTTGGTGCAATAGATCTCTGTGATATTGAATGGCTCCCTATTTATCTCACAACCCTCTCTTGAGCTGGTTAGGCTTGGAGAAAAAGGAAGAGGACTAAATATATGGATGTATCTTACCACATTGGGTAAAAACCTGATCCTGTTGATTTTAATGGGTTCTAGATTTTGTTTTACTTATTACCTGAAATATCACATCAAAAACTGCCAAATTTCCCCAAACAGCTGTATTAAGAACATGATTTGGGGTACAAAGACAAGAGGTAGGAAATACCAAAACTCATATTCTCTGCAGTCTCAGTACAATCCCCATCAGCATATGCATTATGATATAATCTTTGATTACATGAACATATACTACTTTTTCCACTCATTTAAACTGTGGTCCTGTGGGGAAAAAAACAGTATGTTGTTGTATAATTAACAGTGGTATCATGATGCATATACTTGAGGGGACTGAATTATGGTTGCATGGGCAACACAAATTCTGGCATCTCCTAGTTTTTGATTACATGACTGAATCTTTAATCCATGTTCTTTTTAATTTAGCTTTTTCTATGTACTATAAATATAAAATCATATTTTTTCTGACCTACTTTCTCATCTCTCTGTACAATTACTTTGATGTTACAGTGCAACCTCATTATAATGATTCCTACTTATACAAACTCATGCTTTCAACAATCCCAACAGCAGTGGCCAATTTTTTCATTATTATGATGCAGCAAATTGACTAATGCTGTTATAGTGAACACACTTTTCTAATGAACTTTTCTCCTGGTCCCATGGGGGTTCATTATAATGAGGTTGCACTGTGTTTCAAAACTATCACCTGATAGATCAGTGGTGTCAGTTTGATATGAAACATGATACAATCTTTTCCTTGGTATGGTGTAGATAAGATGGTATCAGAAATCTTCATACCGTCCTAATGCTCTGTTTTTCATGACATGATGGGTCTCTGAGTGTCCTCTTCCCCTCCTTTATTCTCTGAGAAGATTTGTTGCAGCCACATTAGAAATGTTTAGCTAATGTAGGGTTACAAGCCCAGGAGGGTGAGAGAGTAGATGAAGGGCTGTAATTTCATTGCTTATTGAAAAGGCAGAGGGAAGTGATTGGTACATTCTGGACAATGATAACAGGTGTGAGGTTTGACAAACAACCCCCCATCAGACAGTATTTATGAGGTGAAGTGGAGTTGGAAGCTCAACTTTCTCTATTCTGGAGTTCTAAATCCGAAGTTGAATTCCTAGGATGGAGAAAGAAACCCTAGTTAGAGCTTCCCTGCAAAATTGTGATATGTACGAGGTGCCCAATTCCCCCTGATTTCATTGGGAGGTAGGTCCCTAGAAAGGAACTATGATTCTGGGTTTTTCTTGTTGGTCCATGTCTACTTTCACACCTCTAGGCTGGGCTCCCTGGCTGGACTACATATCTCCAGTGATGTGTTGTAGACTCTTGCCAACTTCTCTTATTGTGTCACTGGAATCATATGGCTGTGCTGCACAGCAAGGGATGCAATCTAGCCAAAAAGCATGATGTGCAGAACAGAACAGGTATTCCATGTATCCAGACCACAATTTTCTTGAGAGACCAGACTGACTAAAGGTGACAATTCAACATAGAATCAAGCCCAGAATGAAATATTTTGATTCAAGAAAGCTATAATGTTTCTTTTTAATCAACTCAAAGCAAAATGTTTGAATGCTTCAAAAGTACAATTTTTGCATTCTTAGCTTTTAATGTTTTGTGGGGTGGGTTTTTTCGGTTGTTGGTTTTTTGTTTTTTTTTTGTGACTGTTCTGGTTTTTTTTGGAAGCCAGGAATGTCTGTGGGGAGGGAATATTTTGATTTTTCTTTCAAAGCCAACTTGAACAGTGACATCATCAACTTGCATCCTGGGTTTGCAACATTTGTATGTTAACCTTGGAATGTGTTTTATCCTGTGTAATTCTGCTTTAAAAACAGGGAAATAGTCACATTAAAAGACTTTACTTATATGTATCCCTTTGGGACATAGAAGTGATGGAGAAAGGAGGAAACATTCCACGCTTGTCAGAATTAATCGTTTTACAAAATGCTAACCACAAAGTGGGAGAAAGCGGTTGCCGTTTTGCTTTCATAAAATAGGTGTCTCTTCTGGCTTCTGCACTTAAACATTTCAATGACATTTAATTCTATTATTCTTTTGTTGCTAGTGTTAAGAGCTGGGGAAAATATTTTTACCATCTCTCTTATCTAAAGGCATCTACAATAGTTCTGTGCCACAAAATGTGTCCCACAGGATTCCATTCTTCATATTAACATTTATTATTGATGCCTGCAGTACTCTGTGTTTTATACAAGGAAGATTCCTGCCTTGAAAACCTGCTGTCTAGAGGTTAGGTTTTCTTCTAGCCCTGAATACTGGGTGACATGCTGTTGAATGGCTCTTGGTACATCTCCAAAAAGGAACTGTGAACTGGAAGTACAGTTCTCTTCCCCTCCCCAATAAATAAATAAATCCTGTGTTGCATTCAAGAGGGAGGGAATATGCTTTGTTGGCCCACTGCTAGACATGGCCTGCTCTCTACCTCATGCCCAAACATTTGCAAAGAAAACATCTATGGCTCCTATCCAGCTCCTACGCCCACTGCCCACTTGGTCACTCAGGATAGGATCCCTGTAGAGCTCATCCCTCCTCCTGATCGCTTCTCTAGGGTTTTCTGAGTTAAGGTAAATCCTCTGTGGCAGAGTAAGGGTGAGGGATTCATGCCTTCTTTGCTCCTCTGGGCAGTTCTGTTGAGCCATGTCACAATCAAAGTGTAAGTAAATATTGAAGGAGCAAAGAAGGGCTGATATAGCTCAAGCAGTATTTTATGGGTTAAAATTGTGTTATGCGATGGCCATGCATTTTATCTGACTGTTTTTTAAGTTCTATACAACTTTTACTCTTCACACTTTCTTCATTATTTTCCTCATCCATCAGTCTGCACATAGGGAACAATACTTTTGCAACCTCTTCCTTTTCCTTTGCCTCCAAAATTTGGCTGCCAAGTCAGATTTGATTCTGAGCCACTTCTTCAGGAAACAAAAAAAGGTTGTGTCAAGAGTTTGTTATAAATATTACCTCTCTTCTCTGTCTCATCACCCTTCTACATGCCTTGCAGATGTTTATTTACAAAAAGTAAAACTTTCCTGTAGAAGCCATTTGGGTGATATTCCCCAGTTATATGGAAGCTTAGAACAGATAACATCCTGACAATTTCAGTAGGGATCTCAGATTTCCCAGTTAGTAATACAACCCATTTAGGTACATTTAGGTACAAAGACGATACATTTGCTCACTGTTTGCAGTGTCAGTATTGAATGTTAAGCTTCACTCTCTATTCTCTAAGAACAGATTCATTTTGGAAGTATACAGAAGGAAGAAGATACTTTGTTTATAGCTTGAAATGATTAATGTGATACTGTTTCCTTTCTATTTTTTATTCTAGAATGGGATCTAGCAGCAGCAGTAGCTATCAACCTGCTTCTGACACTCAGGTGATCCTGAATTTATTAGAGGTTTCTGGAGAATTAGTTTCTGCTGGACTATTTATATCTTTGTCCAGCTATATCCTGCCCAACTTGTTTAGAAGATGTCCTAGTGAAGGCCATGCTCATTCCCTGTATCTGGTCTTTCTTTGTTCACAGGACAGATGCGAGAAACCCTCCTCTTTTCTCTTCCAAAATTACTTCTAAGAGAATTACATTCTCAAATTATTGTTGGTTGAGCAAAGCTGAATGTAATCTCCAAGATAATTTATCAGGTGATAATTAACAGTGATTGTAGTTATCCCTGCCCTAATGCACATAAGCAGGGATCCTGGCTTTCTCTGATTAAAAAAAAAAAATCCCCAATTTCCAAGTTAACCCCCCCCCCCCCAAATCCACATTTTTCCTTGATGAAAATGAAACACCACTACATATATATATAATATTAGTGGTGATTCATTTTAATCATGGAAATGTGGATTTTGGGTTAAGTTTTTAAATCCAAAAATTGGTGATTTTTTTTTATCAGAGAGGACCAGGATCCTTGCTCATAAGACATTTATAAATATGTTTTGGAGCTGTGGAAAACTTGCTGTAAACAAAGAACAATTGTGATATCATTTTATAATTCTGTAAATCATAATTATGAGATACATATTTGTTAAAAAATTGGAAAAGAAAGCAGATAAAATTTAAGTGAGATAATATACCATATAGCATATTATATTTAAGTAGTAATTATCTTCTGGCCTGAATACTACTGATAGTCTTCAGTAGGAAACTAAAGTTGTATGTATTTAATTTGGTCATCTGGTAGGGTTATCCAGATGTGAACTTCCTAATGAAAGACTAGATGGATTTGCAAGTGCCTTGCCTAAGGTTCCAGAAAAAGATATTCTAGATTCAGGTTTTCACAGTGAGCATTGAAACTGATATGCAGGAGGCTGGAATGGGTTGACAATACATTCCAAAAGCCAGCTTTTCTATTGCCATAAATGAGCAAAACTCCATTTTCACCAATAGAGAATGTGGTCCTACTTCTCTATAAATAATGTTAACTATTTCCACAATGGGCTTAATAGTACTAATGTTGCCCATAAAACCTCCATTTGCCATTCCCCTCAATGATGTCATGCTGATGGGAGCCTATAAAAAGCCCTTCTGGAGAAAGTTTGGGGAGGGGGCTTCTGGAGAACATAGATGGACTTTTCCAGGCCACTGAATGTAAATGATCTCTGCAGGTCTCTTGGAGAGAACAGCAGGTGGCATGTAGCCCGTGGAAAGCATGCTGGAAAATACAGCTCTGGATTATGAAAGGAGGGAGAAGAATGACTGACCTTTTTAGCAAATTATTGTGATAGTATAAGGACTAAGAAATTTTGTACCTGTTAATATCAGATATCTCAACTCATTTTTTTTCATTGAAGTTACAATTAGTAATATTCATTCTGCTTTCTAAGCATGTTGTTCTGTAGCAAACGACATTCTTTTCACTTGATAGTCTCATTTTCAAAATGGTGGTAATGAATTTTGTGTGTTGTTAGCTGCTACAGAGAGTCCATATTAACACAGGTTGATTTTTCTCTCTTTAGTTTGCATGTTCAATATTTTTTTTACTACAGTTACAGCAGAAGTATAATAAAGAATAAAAGGAAACTGACATTGCTATTGCACTTGGTCTCTGAATTACAAATTAATTGATCTGTAAGCCTCTATCCTCATCATTGCTAACCCTCCTTTCCTCTATGGGAAGTGGCTCTTCTACACCAGTGGTGTTTGGTCTTTTTCCCTGGTGGGCTGGATCCAGAATGGGCATGGCAGGGCCCAATCCAGCCACATGAAGGAGGGGCAGCCTGGCTTCAAATCAGCCGCTCAGGAGGAAGGGGGCATGGCCTGGTCCCAACCCAGCTCCATGGGGTGATGAGGGAAGGGGCATGGCCCAGCCCAACCTGGCCCTGTGGGGGAAGGGGGCATGTCCTGACCATGACTCAGCCACACAGGGAGAAGCAGACCTAGTCCAGCCCCAGTCTGGCTGTGCTGGGGGAGGGAGCACAGGAATTTGGCAGTGGGGGGAGGCTAGCAATATTAATGGCCACTGCTCCCCTGCTGCCAATTTTCCCAACCCATGCGGAGGCCTGTGGGCCATATGCGATCTCTTTGCAGGCCACATTTGGCCCATAAGCTAGAGGTTGAGCACCCCGTTCTACTCAGTTTGACACTATTGAGGCCTCAACTGTAGTACTGGATCCAGTTTGGGCATCATACTTCAAGAAAGACATAGATGTATTTGGAAAGAATCCAGTGGAGAGCAACAAAAATAATCAGATGTCTATGGAAACATGACTTATGAGAAAACCTTACATTTTCATGGGTTGGAAGAACTGGGTTTATTCAGTCTGGAGCAGAGAAGACAGAGGGAGATTTGATAAATCTTCAAATACCTGGAGGGAGGTTATAAAGAGGATAGAAACAGACTATTCTCTGTGGACACAGGAGACAGATCTTAAATTGCAACACCTCAAGCTGCAGCAGAGGAAATTTAGGATGGAGATTAGAAAGAATATTACCACTATTGCTACGCATTGAAACAGCCTGCCTAGGTAGACTGTGGCATCTCCATCCTTGGGAGTTCTTAAGATCAGGTTAGACAAATACTGGAATGGTTTAGATGGAGGTGATTGAGCAGGGAGTCAGACTAGCTGACCTCCTGAGGTCCCTTCCAGCCGTACTTTCTCTGATTCTAACAGTCAAGAGAATGGGTCCTTAGCTGTCCATTGAGGCTCCATTGGTACAAGTTACTGGGAGATACTGGATTTGTGGTGTGGCATGAATATATAACTTTAAAACCATGGAGTGGCACAACATGGCAGGTAAGTTTTACAGGGGTGACCCTGGATCCTATTAGCAGACGCATAACAGGGCAGCTTTGCATACTTCAGTGCATGGGGCAGTGCTGGCTGCTGTCAGTGACTACCAGTGACAGCTCTTTCTCTCTTCCCTCCCTCCCCCCAGTGGGCCAAGGGCTGCTTGTCCAGTTGCACCTGCTCCCCCTTCAGTTACAGTACTGTCCCTTGGGCCCCTGCTACGTTACATATATTATGCAATCAACTGGTTAATTATGCAATAAATTTAAACGGGCCACATGTGCGGAGTAAGACCAGCCACAAGTACAAAGTAATTATCACACAATTAACTGGTCAACTGCACAATAAATTAAGACCAGCCATGCAGGTGGAGTAATTATTACACAATAAAAATGATTATCCAGCCATAAAAAGAGCCAACCAGTTATAAAGTTAGTGCTTAAAAATGTATAACAACTCTATAGCTGGTTTCTCTGCAGCTTTAATTTAAACATGTATCAGGGCCCTCAAATATTTTCCCATGGCCCTGTAAGGGTGATATCCCTAGCTAGAGTCCCCTTAGATCCTCAGAGGGGGCAAGCCTTTCTCCATAAAGGCACAACTAGGGGAGCACATGCCATACCTTTGAAAGTACACAGCAGGGGCAGTTGGTAAGCATGCTCCTCTTTGTTTCTATGGCAGAGCATGCATGTTTTGTCTGTCTGCAGGCACTTCATATCCTGAAGTTCTGCTAGCTTTCAAAGTTATAATTTAAATCTTTAATTTAATGTAGGATTGCTTTTTTTCCTACTAGTTTAGGAAATGAGGATACATTCCTCTGGTTTTAGGCCCGATGGTGGCGTTTCTAAAATCAAAAGTGTGTGATCCTTGAGGATAAGAATGGACTGGGTGAGTTCCAAATGGAGCTGCTAATCTAGCCAGAGTGTGTCTGTTGCTTGTCTATCTTTGCCAAGCCACGCATCAGTGATCTTTCTCACTGTCTCATACACACACAAACATGCTATTTCTCTCTCTCTCTCTCAGGGTGGTCCTTTGTTAACAGTGCCAGAAGAGTGGGTGAGACAGACACCTCAGGGAAGTGGTGGGAAATCTGTCATGTGGATTGTGATCATTCCAGGGTTTAATCAAGAGAAGGCCCTGGATGTTCCTGTTGGAAGTGAGAGTGCAGTCATCACTTGTCACCCCGTCTCTCCTATAACTAATTTGGTTTGGAAGACTTAAAATTTAGATTTCTGCCACAAATGGCAGTGGCAACTGCAGCAGGTTTAATGACAGCTTGAGGTGGTCATTTACAGCAGCATTAGGTGACACTTCCAGAGCTAATTTATGTCTTTATTTTTTTTGGGGGGGGAGGGGTAGGAAAGGGATTTTTTTTTGTAGTGTAATTTCTAATTTCTCAAATTTCTTATTTCTTCTAATGGCTTGTCTCAGGGATGCCAGAAGAGTGAGGGTCTCTGTATAGATGCCCTTTCCTTAGGCACAACTTCATGCAATAGTCATACTGATAATTCTACTTCTCCACACAAGAGGGACACTGGAGTGGTCCAACATATCTGCCATTTTAAAAGGCCTCTTCATTCCATTCCATCATGCATGTTTTTTTTCACAATATCATTCAGTTCTTCTTCTCTCCTGAAACAAGTCCAGGTGCCTTTTGAACTTGTGCAGATGCTTTGTTTCAGCCTCCTTTCCCAGTAACTTGTTCCACATGTTTATTATGCTGTGAGTGGAATGGTTGTGCTTGATGACTTTCTTATTTACTCCCAGTTGTTCTATTTTAAAGCTTTGCCTTCTCTCTTTTTACATTCCCCCTCCCTAATGTGGTAAAGGTCATCACCCCTTTCATGATTTTGAATATCCTCTATTAGCTCACATCAAAGTATTCACTTTTTCAATATGGAAAAGCATAACTCTCTCACTTCAGCCCCAAAATAATTTAGGACCTTGAAATAGTCAAAATCTGGTTTTACTTTTTGTTGCCCTGTTGTTGCACCCTCCAAGCCAATAATATTATTGCTATGATGGAGTGACTAATACAGAGCATCTGTTAGAACTTCATCCCAGGAACCAATGGTCATATTTTTTGTGGTACTGTCTTCTAATGAACTTGGAATCCTGTTTAGTCTTTTCTCTTTTTCATGCTACTTTGGGTATAGTCAGAGGTAACAACTGCACCAATATCAAAGCATATTGATACAAGCTGCTATGATGCAGCTGTTAACATCTGCCTGGTTCTCTAGTGATGTAGCAAAACTGCTCCAGCTTTAACCCTGCCTCACTGGGGGGCAAGCTAAAATTGTATCCATAAAGACTCTGGCAAATACAACAGTTATATAATAACAGCTGATGCACCTCTTGACCAGCCGCTCCTCCTCTCCCTTTAAAGTGGCTAAAATATATATTAGCTAAGACTTTTACGCTCCCAAGGATTTTTTTTTCTGCTGAAACCCCCAGTTCTGTCACTACTTCAGCATGTCACATCATTATTGATTTTTTTTTAAGCTTACATATTCTGCATTGATTCTTTGCTAACAAATCATTTTTTTATTGGGCTACGTTTCCTGTCAGCCTACTGGTGCTGCCCAAACAGGTGTTGCCAACGTTGATGCAATTCACCTGCAGGGAGGGCATGTCTTAGGAGTGGGAGTGGGCCCTGCAGATAAACTGTCCTCGGAGGAGGGAGGTGTGTACGTGTTGGGGCAAGGGGGAGGTGTTCAGTGACCTCTGAACAAATGGCAGAAAGTATGATCCATCCCCCTATCTGCACATTTACATCTGAATAAGCCTAGTCATCTTGTACCTGCTTGCCTTGTTTTAGGTAGCTCTGTTCCCAGTTTTTGTAGCTCCCTATGGACATGGAGTTTTTAGCACTTTTAGCCACATTAAAATACCTACTTTGCATAATGAACAAAAGACATACTGAGAAGTTTGCAACAGTTGTCCTCCCTTTGAGAGCTCACAAGGAAATGCTTGTCAGAAACATTTAAATAAATTAAATTAATAAAAATAATAAGAAGAAGAAAACACCGGAAAACCGATCCCTCCATTCATTATCCCTTTTCTCATTTCCAAAAGCTTCTCTCTCTTCCTGAAACCTGTGTCTTTCTCATAAGCCAGTGTTCTGCCTGGTACATTCTTTTGCCTCCTATTACATAATTTTTTACCCTCATTAGTCATCACTAATGTTGAAACTTGTCAAATGTTGTTTGAAAAATCTAATCTAAGTACACTATATGATATCTGTCAAATATTTGTTATCTGCCATGTCAGTATTATCTTCAAAGATATCCAGCAGGTTAGTTAAGCATGACCTCCTGCGTCTGAATGAATGGCTACCTTTAATCAAACCATCTTTCCAGGTGTTCATATCACATCTCTTAAAGGTTTCCCGTGCCAGATGTTAACCCTGCTGCTCTATAATTTCCTGACTTTACCCTCTTTTCCCCCTGCCCCCTGCTTTTATAAAAAATTAGTAATGGGGTTAGGTTGGCCTATCTTAACTTTCAGAAATTTCTCACAGATATTGAATAGTTTTCTAAAATATTAATACAATAATAAATACCTTATCATTGTTTGTGCTCATTGCTGTAGGTAAGATCATTTTACAGAACCATTAGGGGTGTCTGTATTTGGGGACATGCCAAAATTTGGAACTGAGAAGGTATATTAATATCTTGCCAGATAGAAAAAGGCTCAAAATGGAGCATATTGTAGCTGCTTTTATCTCCAATACAGGCAGGATGCCTAAAGAAAATGACAGGTCCTAGCATGTTATATTCTATCTTGATCTAAGAATGTAACTTCAGGTTCACTTATTGTGTGACAGAACTTACAGCTTTGAAATGTCCCTTGAGATTAAAGATGAGGGAAGCCATCGGCTGTATTCCAGAACTTTACTTTGTTTACCTGTTGCATGCTATCTGTTGTACTTGTACAAGTGAACTCTAAGGCAGCTCCTCCCTTCCTCCTTGTGAAAAAAGCAATATACAGTCCTAACAAGATTCTTTCTGAATTGCATACTAGATCACATTTTTAAACCTGCTCCAAAAAGATGGAGTTCCCTTCTTGCTTCCCTCTTGTTCTAGGGACTAGTAATCTCCCTCTGGCTACTAATAATAGTCTTCCATTCCAGCTGAACTGGATTCATAAATTCTCTGTATGGAGAGTCTGAACCTAGAGTCAGCACAACTTAGGTATCTATCCACCCACCTCCTTACCTCTACAAGAAAGGCACATGGGTGTCTTATTCCTTTTACAAAAGCACAGCACAGGTTGCAACCTGCCCCTCAAAATAATAAAGTTATATTATCCAACTGGTGAAACCTGGTCTTCACAATGTACATCTGAAATTTACATCTGAAGAAAAGCCCAATTATCTACTCCACTGATACAAATTCACTACTCATCTTGACATATTCAACCAAAATGGTCCAATTTCAGTTTACATTGTCTATCCTTTTTCTCTTCATTTCTTCTTGCACAGAGCTTGAGGAAGCTATTGCTTGTAAAGGGAGGACTGTCAAACAGATGGTTTTAAAGTTCCTTAGTTTGTTTTGAAAGAGGAATGCCAATGCTATATTCCCACAATATGCCACATACTGCATAAACAGTTATTATGGGCCTGATCCAGCTTCTGTTGTAGTCAGCTGTCATTTTTCCAGTGACTTTAGAGAGAATTAGATCAGACGCTGAAAGGCAGGAGGGACTTGGTTCTTCCAAACCCTCACTCTAATATGCTTCTCTTTGAAAAATTACATTTTTTATGAGTTCTTATGTTTTGTATTTGCAAGTTTAGCATTTTCTATTTCTCATACTATTCTTAGATCGTAGGAATTTTACCTTCCTATTTTAAGAATATACTCTGGAGAAAAATCAAGATTTGTCTTTCCAAGAATTTATTTTTGAGTAAAGCTTATAGCTATCTGTCAAAAATGTTGCATTTTGAGGCAGTACCAAACTCCTATTTATCTTAGTGTCCTCCTTCCCTATTGTCACATCCCCATCATTGCTTGTAATGGTAACTTCAGGGATGTAGTTTTGAAGAAGTATAATAAAAGCTTGGCTGTTCTTTTATACTGAGTTTTGATCAAATTGCATGGAATTTCCATTCCTTTGGTCAATGTTAGGATGGCCTTCCTTCTTTCCTCTTCCATTCAAAAGTCTTTCACACTTACCTTATTACCTTTTGTAAGCTCATTCATGCTGTAAAATGTCTCCCATACTCTTATACACTACTTGCAGGCCCTGGAATACAATTTTACTATCTCAGGTATGCCAACAGTGTTTTGGGTTTCATTTTTTCCCTATGTCAAAAATACACAGCTAGAAATTAGACCATGTTTCAAAGTAGGGGAAAAATTCATGGATACTTAAAAGATTCAGAACTAGTCTCCCTGCCTTTGAATGATGGCAGAGGCCTCTGTGAGGCTTTCGTTGTTTCTGGACAGCCTGAGAGCCTAGATTGGCAATGCCACCACCATAGATAGGATATATTAAGTGCTGTTCCTGCCTCTGCACTTCTCAGCGGGTGAAGGGTGCCCCCTTGGCTTCCTGCATCAAGGCAAAGGCAGGATGCGTGTCTTCTTTGTGCAAGAAAAAGCAGGGACTCCCTCTGTCTGCATCTGCAGGGAGGCCTTGAGCCTAAAATACAGTGAAAACCACTGATTGAAATGCCTCAATTTAAAAAAATTTAACCAGCTCTAATGGTAAGATAAATATCTGCTTCTTTAAGTTTATATACACTCAAGAGGGGATGATGACAGTGTTGATGTTTTTTACTAAGCTGCTTTTTCTATCATTTAATGCCCCAGGACAGTGGCTAGGGGGTGGGGTGGGAGGGGACCATGGTTGCCGGCCGGGGTTGCTACTGCCTAAGGCTCAGAAACTGCTAGTTAGGCCTTTGCCAGGAACAAGAGCATTACGTTCAGAAAGCAGATTTAGTGGAGTTGTTTTTTATGTAGTAACCTCAGTTCATATCCCCGCTGATGTCATAATTAATACATATTGTTTAAGGCAGGGGCAGGCAATTATTTTGGGTGGAGGGCTGCTTACTGAGTTTTGGCAAGCCATCAAGGGCTGCATGATGGGCAGCCAGGGGCAGATAAATATTAGTTTTCTAAATGTTATAGGGGCCCCACGGGCCAGATAGAATGGCCTGGAGGGCCGCATCTGGCCCGCGGGCTGCATTTTGCCCATCCCTGGTTTAAGGTCTTAATTTGGTAGAGGACAAGGTGCCTTAAAATAAATGCTGAATATTTTTGGTTGAATCAGGATGGACTTGGGTACCTTGCTGACTAGGCCCTAGCTGTAAATTCCTTAGTTTCAGATAGATGGGCCAATGTGATGAATACATATGATTGAAGCCTTTATTTCACAAGGGCTTGAGCACGTACCAAATGCTTAACTTTACACACTATGGATCACGCCCTAGCTTCACTGACATCAGTGGGAGTCTTGCTATTGATTTCTCTGGAACCAGGATTTCACCCTGTGTTGACTTCACTGATGAGAGCACTCATGATGCATACTGATAAACACATGCCTAGGCCCATAACTGATTGGGGCCTTAAACTGAAAAGTCTTTCCCTATCTGAATCTATTGATTATTAGGGTGCCTGTACATGTGAGGGGGCTTAGTTCCCCTAAATTGAAACGGTGGACTTTTAATTTGTGGGGTTTTAATTATGACCCTCCATTTAAATTTAGGGGCTTCTGTCACTGACAGAACAGTGACAGCCCGGTGGCAGGTCCCCTCTCCTCCTCCCCCACTGTGGGCAGGTTCCACCCAGGGGGAAAAAAAAGAAAGTGGTGAGGGGCCCAATTTTTTTCTTTTCTTGCAGAGCCTGCCTGCCTCTCATGTGGGCATGGGACAAGTTGCTGGCAGCCCCTGAGCTGCGAGGGGCCTTGGACCTTTGCTCTGTGGTGGCAGTGCCCCCCCAGTCAGCACCTGTCTGCTAGCACCCTGCCTGGGGGGCCTGGAGGGATGGACAAGGGCTCCCTGCAGCTCAGGACCTGCTGGCAGCTTGTCCCATGGCCACACGAGAGACAGGCAGGCAGGCTCCACAAGGGAAGAAAAAAAAAAGAATTGGATTTGCTTTTTCTTTATCCTTTTTCCCCCAGCAGAGCCTGCCTGCATGAGCTGCCACTGGGTCATGCAGCCTCTGGGCTCTGGGGGGGGGCCCCGGTGCTTCCCTCCACAATGGTGGCCTCGCCCCCCAGGGTTGCCCAGGCAGGAGGCTATCTGGGCAGCTCCCAGACAGCACCTGGCCCAATCCAAGGTGCATGGGGCACTGGAAATGCAGGCGTGCTCAGTGAAGCTTGGGCCTGGTGAGCTTCCAGTGCCCCATGCACTGTCCCTGCCACCTGGGACCATCTGGGAATGGGCTGGCTTGTCCCTGGGGTAATGCAGGAAGGCAGCAGGAGGGTAGCTGGAGAAGGCAGCAGGGATGGTGTTTTGGGTGCTGGAAGCCTGCAAACCTGAGCTTCTGTGAGCCCATCCAGGCTTTCAGCACCCCATGCACCATGCCCGCTGCCTTCTCCAGCCATTGGACGTATATAAACACGTAATTTTTTTATCCACAACAAGACAATTTTCCCTGATCAAACTAAAATACATCCAAGTTGGTCTAAGTTGCTGTGCTCAAATAAATTTAACATGAAAAAAATCATGCACGTGTACACGATAATGCCATTATGTTAGACAAATGACACTTTCCTATCACTTTTTGTCATGTGTACATGGCCCCACCATCATGTGTACATGCGCCCATTATTTCTGTTCTGGGTTCCTTAAATTAGCAAACCAAACATGTTTTTTGAAATTTGGGAGCTCATGGCCTTTGTGCCAGATTATTCAAAGCTTGGGAATCTTTTCAAAGTTCTACTGGGTACCTAAACACCTTTGATGCCTTAGCCCTTTCTTCTTGGAGAGTAAATTTGGAATTTTCTGTGTATCAATTATAAACCTTTCCAGGTTGGATTTTTTTCCTTTCTCCCATTTATTGTTATTTTCTCTTTTATTTTATGTACTTATTCCTTTTAGAGGTGTGGTAAAAAATCATTAATGAACCATGGACAAGGCTCTTTCAAAACAATGCTAACACAAATATGCATGCTAATATAGTTTGGTTTCTATAGTGGCAGCACTAGTGAGGTAAGACAGTAGAAAAACAAATCAAATGAAGCTGTTTAGTATGCCCATACCTTGTCTTACTCTTCAGTTTTCCCACACCTGTGCTTTTATGTCATTCATTTTAGATAATGGAGCATCTGAAAAAAATTATAGTGCCAGTATGTGGATTCTCTTACTTTAGTACTTTCCTCTTCAACTATAAGCCACCATTGGCCAAATTAACTGCAGAAATTCAAGAGCTTACTCACCCAGCAGTTGCAGAAAACATGTTTATCCTGTGACTATTACATTCTAGTTTTTTGAGGAGAATTTAATAAGTGTGGAAGCCCAAAAGTAACTGGTTCATTCTTTTAAAACTGAATAGAAAGCTAAATCATAGTCTTATTCTTTCTAAAAAGATTGTTTTGGGTAGCCTAAAAAGTCTTAGAAGAAGTGAAAACTATGTTATATACTGTTAGGTCTATTTAGTATTGAAAGGATTTCCTCAGCCAGTTTGTATGGCCTAAAGCTTAGAGACAGGAAGAAGAGTTTTAGTGACTTGAATGCTCAGCCCTGAGGATAACTGGACAGTGGATAGAATAAATATTGTCTCCCTGCCAAGTTACTGGCCCTTTTCGTTTTTTGGTGGAGGAACAAAGAAAGAGCTAAATGGCTGGTCAGACAAATAATTGATTTGGCCAGTGGCCTTGGTTGGTCAGTCATTCAGTCTGTCTTTCTCAAAAAAAAAAAAGTTTTATTTTTGTGTGCATTTTGCTTTTTTTTCATTATTACAAATCTATCCAGCTACTTTTTCGACTGATCTAAAGGTCCAGAAAGAGACGTGCAATTAAACCCATATATAACATTTAAAAGGACATTTTCAATACACATTTTTAAAAATTGTCAGGTAGTAGGAAAGTCTGTTTCTGATGGACATGCTATATTATGAATGCTAGTTTAAAACATATTTTATTTTATCTCTTTATAAATATGTAAGTGTATTTATTTTCCTATGTCAGTAATTGATTATAAAGGGTGTGACATTCATATGGTAATTTTTCCATCAGGAAAAGTCCTAGTCCTTGTGCTTGTGCTATATGGCTTATTTTGTATGGGCAACCAGCTAAACCACATTTTTGCCAATATATGTTGTTTCTACCCTACAAAGGGTAGAAACTACCAGCAACCCTTTTGTAACAGGTGAGACAGACAAAATCTCTCCATGGAGAACCACAAAACTATTGACTCAGTGCTAGCTAATAATGCTCAAAGCAAACTGCAAAAAAATTCCCCCTTCCTGAAACCTTCATGTACAGTGATTTAGGGTAACAGTAGAATGAACAAAAGACATGCTTTTTTTTTTTCCCCAAGCAGAGTGTCTGCATCCCATTAATCTATTAGACAGAGCAGTCGCTAGCGAGCAGTTTGTTTTTGGATGCAAGAGACTGTAGTCTCTGAGCATATAGCCAGATGGTTTGGCAAGTTGACTGTGTCCCTCTCCCCGCCTTTCACTGTCCTGTAAACTAACCCTGCTTTTAATGAGGTTCCCTGACTGCAAGTTCCCCTGCCCACTCTTGCAGCAGCTATAATTAATCAGATACCAGGTCGGAAATTGGTAGTAAAAGCTCACCCTTTCATTAAAAGAGAGTGAAATAAGTCTGACTGTAGAAAAGGCTCACCTGGTTTCTGTGTTTCTAAGTAGCTAAAATTTCAGTATGATCTCATCCATAATTTCCCATGGTATCTTACAGATGGCTTATCTTCCCCTTTAAATACTCTTTAATCCAAGTACTTATTTACTTACATTGCAATGTATTATTGTTTTACACACCTAGGCTTACTATGCCACCTGATTTTATTTTTGTTAGGCTGAGTTCTTTTGTGTCTTGTGTATTGTATGACTTGGTCTGGATTTAAGTTTACATGCATGCCCATACCCATGCTCTTTACACATGCTTGGTTTGTTTTCTTTCTGTTAATAAGTTTATCCTTTAATCTTTTAATCAGTTTCAACCCTGTTTTTTTCCTCATCAACTGAATTGAGTGATTTCTTTTATTAGGCTAGTAGAATTTATATTTCTTTACTCTGCATATTATCATTCATTGACTTAATGTCTTTAAGTAAACATAGTTTGAGATCCAGGCATGGTGCATGTGGTATTTATGCTATACCACGTCATGATTATTCGGGAATAAATTCCTGTGTTTCTGCAGCAATGTAATAAGTTGTGCTTATTTTGCAGCTCTGACCTTCCCACTGGCACCCTGACCACTATAATCTGATTCTGCAGGAGCTACTTTTAACACTTCAATTCAGTCATGCTGTTTTCATACAATACACCATTTTCCAATAAATATAATCTGCCACAAAACTACTTTCTTCTCTTCCACCTGCCTCATCCATGGCAGCTTGGCTCAGGTTAGAAAAAGGAATAAAAATTTTATCTTGCACTGGCCTAGATCAGGAGAGTCATTGGTCTAGGTTTGTATATTGTAAAATCAGATTATCTCATGAAACGTCTAGGCTTGGATAAAAGTTGTATTGCCAGAGAGTGTGAACTCCATTTTCAGAACTGATATGAATCATTTATTTCTAATCCTGCTTGTTTGTCGAACATTATCAGAGCTTAACAAATGCAACACTCTTTCAACCTAAGCCTGTTTTTAGAAATGCAAGTCTTCCTCCACTAGGTACATTACCCATGTATAGTTCTCACATTTGACACTGGGTGAAGAAAGGGTGCCATTAAGACCCAATTTGCAAATGGGGAACTAAGGTAGAGAGATTCTTATGTGGCTAGCATCCTACAGGATATTTATAACAGAGCCAGGAACTGAGCCATTGGCAAAAACTGATTAAGATAATTGTGTCCTTCTTGTATCACTTGTTTGAAAATTTCTAGTAGGTGCCCAATCTTCACATTCTACACATTTAAATTCTTGCCATTAACTCTGTCATACCACTTGTCCAAGGAGTTTGTCTCTACTCCTACCTGCATACATTAAAAAGAAAACTACATAACTGGTGCCTCAGACAGCTGCTTGGTTTTTAATTATTGATACAAAAACAATATTAGCAAAAATGTCAGTAGTGCACGTGGATGTTGTTACACAAAGGCATTTCAAGGAAAGAATACATAGTCTGTGCATAGTAGTCATAGCTGCATGGTACTTTGAAGTTTTGCCAGGTATCTGTATTTGGGTTTATTACTATGTCAAGCTCAATTCAAGCCATGCAAGTTATGATCTTTTAAATGGCTTGCTGCTGCAATAACTGTCATGCAGAGCAGGTATTTTGGGAGCATGTTTCAAAGCAGAGATACCAGCTGATGGCTATTCATTGCAATACAAGAGCAAATATTTGGGAACTACTAGAAGATGGAAAAGATGTGCATTGTTGCCCTACCCTTACCTAACACCACTAAGGAGGTGTACTCAATACCAAGTTAGCTTGGGGTCTTACGCTGAAGTTCTTCCTAATTCTTGCTCCTCTTCACACACAAAATACTGAGTATGGTGGTGCTTTCATTCAGGTTACCTCAGCTAGCTGGGGGACTAGGCCAGAATTCAGGTGCTCCTTTCACTCAGGTTGGAAATGCATCCATTTTATAGTGAGGACAAGGCAAAATCACTGAAAGTCCTTTGATACCTTCCTTTGATGCTCCCCATGTGCCCAGTAGGACAAAGAAGTTCTACAGTTCAACAGCAAATAATTATTTTACTTACTGCTATACTGAAGAACCATGAGATTTGCCTCAAAAAGTCGTAGCCACACAAGGAAGTAATACAGCACCTGTGAGGACTGAGTAATGGGTAAAACTGCTTATACCCAAATTAGACCTGAATACTAACCGTCTGGGCTAACTATGTAGAGGAGACATATCCCAAGTATCAGCTAAACTCGTAGAAGAAAAAAGGCAAGGGGGGTTCTTGCCAAATTATTTCTTTATTTTTCTGTCAAATTTTACCAAGGCCGAGTAACAGGACGCTAAGGCTAGGGATAGAAATTACACATAAATGGATATAAGTGATCACAAACTGGTTTAAATCTGTAACACAACAGAAGTTCAGTGCACATAAACTGCTTTCAAAATGGCCAAAAGAGGTTTAAAGTAAACCTGAATGGATATAATATCAGACTTAACTGATTTAGCTTAAATCTGTTTATTGAATTTCTGTTCCGGGTTCCCTCCAGGTTCCAGTTAACTCAGAGTCCCCCAGCATCCCAGGATACTTGTCCCTTCTCCCCTGTCTTGCAGGGGGCGTGGGCTAGGCTTGGCCCAAGCTGTCTACTTCAGCTGAGCTGAGAGCCATGCTCTAGTGCCTCCTGGTTTCTGGTCTGGACAACTGCAGGTATGTGGCTGCATTTCTAGAATCAAAAGTGAATGTCTGTTTACTTGCTTATTGGTTCAATCTACACATCTTAGACTAACCTGTGAAGATTGAATTGATTCAGCCTCAGGCTTTTTGACTATTTGTACTTAGCCCAAGTGACTTACTCTTACAAGAGGATAACTGATGAAGGAGAAGTGATAGGCTTGCTTAGATTAAGATGACTTTTGGTGACATTCATACACCAGACCGAAGGTGTAAACTATTTGACTGCCCTCACAAAGAACTCCATGGTAATTTAGAGATCAGTATCTGAATTACCAGCTTTTCTTTTCCTTTATTCTAACCAAATGGAATCTGATGACTAATTTAGGTTTTCTTTGCCAGGATGGACTTTAGGTCCTACATGCTCTGTTGGATTCCAATTTTCTGTGTCTCTATCTGTCTCTAACTTGAGCTGACGGAAAGATTCATTTGCTGTCACCACATCTTTGTATTGGGATACAGATTTTTGTTGTCCTTTTCTCCACCTCCTCTCACCATTGTGTCTGGAAGCCCCAGCAACATTGCCATCTACTGCATGGCTGCATGGTTCGTATTTGTCACAGGCGCCAGTGATGGATAAGGCTATGAGCAGGAGTCTTGTTAGGTCACTGCTTTTTTGACAGGTCCCTGTCAGGATGGCAACAGGGGGAGGACCTGTAGGTCTGATCCTATATAACTCAGGGGACCTCTGGACTGTAAAGCCATTTCAAGGTTGGAAAATTAACATTGAATACTCCCCTGAGGGAAGGGGAAAGCTCTTGTGTTTTTACTAGCATTATAAGCACTACAACAATATTTAGAGAGTTAGCCAGCAATGAGAGGCAATGGTCTTGTATCCTCTTACAAACCAAACACTGCAGACAACCCAGACGTCAGAATTACAAACTGAAGTTCAGACTGTCTTCAAGCAGAAACCAAACTTGCTTGGACCCCATGGGGAATCTTGAAGGCAGCCATATTGGTGGAACATGTATACCTCTTGAAGGCACCTAAGTTTTGAAAGTCATTCTAATGTGTGTTATTCTCCTCTTTATACTGTAGTTCTCAGAGTTTATTTTGTCACCCTCTGTCAAACAAGGCTTTATTAGGAATCTCAGGGAGAGATTCTTGTTTTTGCATAGGGTAGACGTGTGGCATCCATTCCCACTATTTCGATGGATTTTCAGTTTTTTTCTGGAGTTGTACTTCATCCATGGACTTCCTGCTACTTAAAAATGTGTGGTATGCCAAAAGTAGGGTTTGAAAAAGCAGTCAAATTACTCTTAATTTTCTGTAATTCCTCACTCTGCTGAATTATATTTGCACATATTGCCTAAGTGATGTATTCTTAATTATTTGATTAGTAATTGCCTCAATGACTTACCACTTTACTGACTTACTGACCAGTAGTCTCCCTTTTAATTTCTCACTTTCTCTCACCAGTCTATTCCTCTGTGCCACTGTCTATTCTTTTCCTTTTCTTTACAGTTCCTACTTTCTCTTATTTCTCCTACCAGCTCTTTCTTTGTTCTCCATTACTGTCCTATATCTGCCTCCTATCTTCAGTTGTTCTTTTTTTTCATCTCATTGTTTCTGATGGCCTGCCCTGTCCTGTCTGTTCCTTCTCGCATATTTCCTTGACACAATTTATATTTTAGTAGTTAGTCACTAATCTCAGTCCCTACTGGTTCTTACAGTCTCTTCCCACTTCCGCTGGAACGCTTGCTTCATGTCTAAAGCAGAAAGGTGGTCAGCAGTGTTAGTCTGAACTCAGGGAGAAGGCAGGGTAGATCTGTAAAGCAGTGGCCACCAACATTTCTGAGTTACAGGCCAGAACAACCCAGTGCCACAGACAGAAGGTTGGGAGAAGTGGCGGTAGCGAGGGCACAGCTCCTATCTGCCCAGCCTTGGTACAACTTGCTACCTAGCTAGCCCTGGTACAGGGGCAGGTAGAACCCATCACTGTTGCCATGCCATCAAAGCCCCTGGATCTTGCCCATGGGTCATATGTTGCTGACTCCTGCCTTAAAAACTAAATGACAGAGAGATATGAGCTTTCATAGACAACAATCTACTTCATTCAGTGCCATTCATAGCATCTGACGAAGTAGGCTGTTGCCTACAAAAGCTCATGCTTCTCTGAACCAATTAGTCCCTAAGGTGCCACTGTGTCCTGCTTCCCATCCATCTTTAAAATGATCACTGTCATTCGCATTGTCAGAATTTCTCTCTCCCATCACCTTCCAGCTCCTAGACACCTGGATTTTTTTCACTGCCTCTCCCTACTCTTCCCTTTACAGCCACATGTTTATGACATAAACTCCACCATCATCTCTTTCATCAAGGACTGCATGGTTGAAGTGTTGAATCTTTTCTCATGATCCTGCTCCTTCCTCTTCCCATCCTGTACTCTGATGTTGTTAATAAGCCCCACTGTCTTCCTTGGGATACTTGGATTCTTCCCTCTATATTGTTCCATTTGACCAGACAGCATCCCAGTCATTCACCTTCTTCCTTTTCATCTAGTCAAAAGACCTTGTATATAAGATGTGTACATCGTTGTAATATACATCAGATTTATACCTTAATATGAATTACACTGGGATCCAGAGCAGATGGTCAGCCACATCTTCTGAGGTAGAGCCATGCAGTAGTCAATATTACAGTACTTGGCCACTAGGTAAGCACATAATAGCCTGCTTGTTTTAAGTAAACGGCTACCCTGAGAGATGCTGTGGATGAACCCTGGTGAGAAGTAGTATATTATGATAATCATACAGCCATTAGTCTGGCCTGGAAATGAAGTCTGTCCTGGGAACCCAGTTCACGGGGACCTACACTACAATGCCTGTGGCATCTGTAGTATTTTGGGTGTGGGGCATTCATTTTTTCCAATGTTTTTAAAAATCAAAATGGTTTTACTTTGGAAAATTTTCAATCATCCCTAATGTAATGAATAAAATAGTTGATATCTGAGCTCCTGGTATATGCTCCTGAATCTTTGAAGCTTTTTTTTAAAATTCTGCTGGGGGAAAGCAGAAAAGAATATTAGAGCATCTAGTTTACTTTTACTTCATTAGAAATAAAAGCACAATGGAATAAGAATAGTAGAGTCATGGTTTGGTAATGCATTCCACCTTCAGCAATTCATCCCTGTTTGTAACGTGAAGAAGGGAGAGAATAATGGAGCTTGCTGGCACAAGACACTCCTTGTTAATATCTTTGATGTTGATGGGAAAGAGGTTCTTTCATTTTTGCAAAATTATAAAGGTCTCTGGAAATAAGTGTGTGTGTGTGTGTGTGTGTGTGTGTGTGTGTGTGTGTGTGTGTGTGAGACTGCCAGTGGAAAAATTTAAAACAGTGGCTTGCTTTTCAGCATTAATCATGTTAATTTATGGTTAAATGTGACTTATTTGATTATTTATGAAAATCAAAGCAAAGTGGTTTTCTTTTCTGTATGTAGATATGTAGAGGGAGGAAGCATGTCTGTGTTTGTGTACGTGCACATGTGTGTGTACACATCCATACACATTCCTTCACAAAAGAGGGAGTTTCTTTACCAATTGCATTCCTTTCCTGTCTTTTACCTTTTTGACCCATGAAACAAGAATTAATGGACTATCAATTCTCAGTGCTTTTTCTTTAGACTGCTTGTCCCAAGTTGCTGAAATCTTTCCTAGGGATTTCTAAACTCATAATGTCTCTCAAAACTCCAGGAAGTTTTGTATGTAACATGAGCAATAATTTCCAAGTTTTCATAATTATGTTGTGGTATTATCCCACGAATCATTTTAATCTGTTTATAGCACAACTGCTTGCAGAATGGGACCCTGTTTAGGGCATGTAGCTTTGTTGCTTTCTTAGTAACTAACAACTACAATGTTTTATCTAAGCTGGGATCTGACTTAAGCTTTGTACTGGCTATTTTGAAGCAGACCTGCTTACATATGTGCTCCATATTTGGTCACAGTCCAGTAACTTCACCCAGCTACTACTTCTTAATGGGAGTTCATAAATTGGAATTTAACAAGTTGAAGGCTGTAGCTTTTGTAACTATTAAATGACCTTTTCTCCAGTCTCCTCCAAATATCCTGGAAATCCATAGTCTTGATTCAGGATTTCTAGTCGATTTTTCTTCATACATAGGATTGTTGTCATAGTAGGTACTGTACTCCTGCAGTCCCTCAGTTGCTGTGACAAAAACCAGTGCTGCTGTCATTTGGAGTTCTGGCACCTCCTATCTCCCACCCCAGCCCCTGCTGACTGAGATGCACAAGATATACATTTGCCCAGATAGTAAGGGTTGAGGTCAGATGAGGCAGGGCAATTGTCATTCCCACTCCCTTAGCTAGAGCTGCTGCAGAACAACCTGCTGAATATCAGCACCAGTGGCAGCTCCTTCAAACTTTTAGACTGCTGTCACCTGCAAAATCTGGATTGGATCATTATGCCTGAAGGGAGCCATAGTTACAACAGGAGGAGTCACCACTGCTTGCATTGAACCTGCCTGTTTTCTTGGAGGAAAAACTGTTTTTATTTCAAGAAATGTTTGTTTGAATGACTCTCAGTAACACAACTGCAGAAGGGTGTAACTGGACCCTTCACAACCCAAAATCCCTTGCCTTTTATACTTTTACCAATCTGTTTCACTATCATTTAAAACCACACTACACACTTCCTTAGCTTCTGCTTGTTTTCTTAATGGTATCTGTTAATGAAATTACTTGTGAGAGATTAACATGTATACACACCCCCTTTGTAGGGGTGGAGCTGTGGGAAGCAGATGTTTGTTTACAATGAGATGAATATATACATTATTTGGGTATTACCAATAATCATTTTCAGTGTTGCTTACCCAGAATATTAAATTGCAAGCCTTGTTATATTGTTATATAAGGAATTTATATGTGGAATTATAACAATCCGCCCTGATGTAAAAAAAGCTTCAAAACATGAACCCTAAAAACTCAAATACCAGAAAGCTAATATAGATCTCCCCTAACTGATTTTGAAATCTCACAGATTTTAAACTAATCTCATGATTGTTTAGGGTTAGAGTCATGATCTTTGAATGCTTGTAATTGGCATTTAACTAAATATTAAAGAGTACCTAAGCATTATTTAATACACACATGTATGAGTGTTCTGATTTGTATTGCAAATGATCACTGTCCAGAATAAGATTTATGCTTCAAGAGAATATTAATCCTCAAATCCCCCCAATAAAGTAAGAAATATTATTCCAGTTGTACAAGCCTGAAGACTATGGTAGACTATTCAAATAACACATCCAAATCTAAAAATAAAAATATGGTTGGTTGGAATGACAAATAGAATTGGACCTTACCTCTCTCCTCACTCTTTAAGATGTGATATATGTTAGGGGGTTCTTCCATATCCCCAAGTCCTGACATTTTGTTCCCCCTCTCTCTCTTCAAGCATCTCTTCCTACACAAGGGAGACATTATAGTCTAGTGAATGTAAATCCACTTTCCATATAGTGCCTGTAAAAACTTCCAAGTGTATATCTAATGACTTTTGACTTTTCTGGCATAATTTTTGAATGGGTTGCCTTTTACACTGTAAATTTCACTTTTGCTTTCCCAAGCAGCTTTAGATATATGACACATTGATATACAAGGAATTTTTTAAATGTTCTCAGCTTATAAATGGTCTCTGGCCTGCTACAATGGGCTACAGTCTCCCTACTCGGAGAACGGTCCAAAGTCGCAGTTTCTGTTGTACATATGTACTCTGTTTAATAAATATCAGTTGCTGTTTAGTTTGGGGATTTTTTTAAGGGGATGGGGTGGAGAAGGCTAGAAAGGAAACCATCTGTGGTTTTCACTTTACAAACATACAGTTTTTATTTTGGATTTAATTAAATATGTAATAAAATATGTTTCTGTTAACTTTGTTTATGGACAGTTATCTCTTACTGTGAAACACACTGTCATACAGGGATTCATAAGAACCACTCTGAATGAGTCTGCATGTGAGCATCACCTCGTTCTGTTTGCATGGTGCTTTTACAGATACAAAAAGGACTTATTTCCAGACAAGCAGAGCAGCAGCAGTGTTGGATAATTTTGACACTTGGAGCCTAAATTTTGTTAAAATCTACTAGGCTTTTGCTCTTTTGGCATATGTTTGGGTTGTGTCATAAGTCAAGGTTGTCAGCTCTCCCCTTACCAGCACTGAGGTGGAGGGGAGTGAACTTCTCTGTGTACTAAAATGTAAAGAAAGAAAGTGGAAGAAGATTGAAAAATGTACCTCATTTGTCTGAGGACAGATCTTGGTCCCGCTTTAGAATAGCACACTTATATGAAGATATGAAATAGATGGTAGCCAGACAGAAAATATAAACTGGTCAGATTAATTTTTAAGTTAGACTTTATTCTGTTATTCCTACAAGAGAAATTAGTGCTAGCCTAGGAGCCACAACACCCTGACTGTCATACCTATCTCTGCCACTAAACACCTCACCCATGATCTCCCTATACTTAAAATGGGGGTAACAATGCTATTTCACAAGGGAACTGTGATGAGTAACTAGTTAATGTGTGGCCAGTGCATTAAACAGTTAAAATGTCATTTGACCATAATTATTTTTGTATTCAAATGTTACAGATCAACTTAGAAACCCACTGCTTTATGACTGAACAAGCTGATAAAGTAAAATAGCTACTGTTCTAGTGCAACATGTAGATGTCCAACAAGCTCACGTGTCCATGAATCCTAAAGCTGTCTTGACCCGTCCTCATGATACATAGAGACACATGATTCAGGATAAGAAAACTGTATTCTTATTGAGATTGTTGTTGTTATGTGAAAGTGTCTGTCCATTTCGAAGCCAGCATCAATCATATTATATTTTCCCTGTGAAAAAGACAGGCCTAAACAAGAGAAAAAAACAATGGCAAAGACTTCTTTTGGAGGGGAGGGGAGACTGCATGTGCACATGCACCTTCTCTGGCATGCTGCACATGAATGACAGCTACCACAGCAGCACAGTTGAGATTTACCATTTATAAATGCCTTACTCAGAAAAGAAGTCCTAAGAGCCAGAAGCTACAAAACCCAACGTCTGATAAATGGGAAAAGACAAAATCGGGTCAGGGAGTCTGTGGTGGGGGATATATTTTTCCTGTCTATTGTACCTTTCATCCAGGCACCTAGAGAAGGGATTCTCGACAGGGTGCTATAGGATACCACACAATGTTAGCACTGTTAGATGTGCAAACATGGTTCCCAAGATAAATCTGTCAATCTCAAATAGGAATCTATAGTGTTAAAAACAATCTGACCTGTTGTTCTGAGTTCTTTGCAACAGAAGAACTGTGCTATTGTTTTTCCATAGTCAAAAAATGACTGAAAACTAAGGGTTGGCATTTTTTGAGGGATGCCTTGAGTCTAACAAGGTTGAGAATCACTGACTTAGAGTCACTGTACAAACATTGCCATGATTTCCCTATAAATAGGGACCTATCAAAGTCACAGTTTCATGGATTTTGTGGAATTGAGCATTGCCCACGAAATCTGCCGGGGAAAAAACTTACTGAAAATAAAATGTTGGCTCCCTAAAGTCAACTGGAGGTGGCATCTTTTGGGGGAGTGACCAAAAGATGTCGATATCTACCATACATTTTGCCCTTATATAACCCCACCCTGCTGGGTGGGGAAGGGAGGAGGGGGAGTACGTGCTCAAAGGGCTACTGGCAAGATGGCTGCTGCCCCTTGCCACTGATTGGCTGTGGGGGCTGCCTGTCATGTGGCTGCACCCACCTCCACCAATCAACAGCAAGGGCAGGTCCACAAGATGGTGAGAGATGGGGCCATCATGCCCCTTGGCCAATCAGAGGCATGGGAGGCATGGGGGGCCTGCTGTGCTCTGTCTGTGAAATGGCTGCCAGGCCCCGCATTTTGCACATGATGTTGTGTGGCAGCTGTCTCGATTAGCTACCTCCCTACCTATAAACTGGTAAAGAAATAGAGAGAAATCACTTTACCTATACAGTCTGGGATGGAGAGAACAACTGTTTATTTGTACACAACAAAGCTTAAGATAAGAAATAAAAGATACTCTGCCTGGTTGGAATTTCAAGGAGAATTTTTGTCGGCACAGGTAATAGCCAAACTGGAATGAACTCCTCTATATGTGACAAAAAGTGTCCTAGGATTTTCAGTTGGGGATCTTAGCATATCAGCAAAGTTGTGTTGAATTCTGTAGCACCCTCGGGATTATGTGGTAGTCTGAATTGATTGCAAATTCACTGAAAGCCTTTATATTTCTTGAAATATAACTCTGAAGGCACCACAGACCAGATCTGTCTCTGCAATGCATGTTATTTGCTTTGTTGTAGGAGAAAAATGCAATTTATGCACAGCTCAAAGCCATGTGGGAGTGGTATTCTAAGGTAGTGTGATTGAGGACCTCTGGGTCTGCTGCTTTCTTGGATGATCCTCCTCTTTCACCAGGCTAAGGCAAGTTTTTTTAGCTCTATTTGCCCTCTACCTTCTGGAGATCGGTATGGAAGAATACTGATGAAGCTATCCAAAACAGCAGTCTCTGTCTCTCTGCTATACATTCTGCCTTTCTATGCGTGATAGTACGGGTGTTAGACAGAAGGTAGGGTGCACTGATTTTTCTGGAGGAGCAGAAACATAGGAAAGCATGCAGATAAGTGGAAGGAATGCAAAATGGCAAGTAGACAAATAGGAAAGCCAAAAGATGGCTGCTAAATGCCTCTCTCTCTGCCCTGCTACTCCCCCAACCTCCCCAGTGACTTATGCAGAATATTAAGATAAATTCTAGTTTCCATTATACAAAAAGCCCTGACTACAGAGGTCTGATGGCCTCTCTCCCAAAAAATGACACCTCCTGAAGGACAGTGGTTCAAAGCAGACTATTGGTGAAGAGTGCCCCAGTTAGTGCAGGCAGATTGCTCCCGAGCCCATTGATTCCAACTGCTAGAAGTCCTCAAGGATCTCTACTTCAAGTGCTGGCTGACCTGGTCTGGCACTGCAATATGTAATATCTGATGAGATCACAGAACTAGGTGCTATGGTATTCGTAATGTATAGCACTGCTAGGGAGAGGTGCTGCAAATGCTTGATAGTAAAATAGCAGAAATGGGAAATTATTTTAAAAAGCCCTATTTAGATGTACTTTAATATTTTGTAAAGATGACAGAATTTTTTTGCTTATTCTAATAGCATACAATGTAATGACTCCCTTTCAGCATATAAAGCAGCCACATTTCAATATGTAATTGTTTGGAGAATTTCACACGTAACTTCCATTAGTGCTAATATATGTGTCATCGTTTTTTCTAGATGGGCAGATTAGACCACATGGTCTGGGGAAGGGGCTCAGGCTTGTCACAGTATGCTGGAAATGAGTGCCTGAGACCACATGAAAGTAGACAACAGCTCTGTAGTTTGCTTTTTGGAGGCAGCATGTCTGGGAGGTGCTTTGTCTCAGCTGTGCTGATGCCTTTTTCCATCTACCATGTATACATGCCTTTATTTAAGTGCATCCTTTGCATGGTTGGCCTTTGAGTATAGAACAATGTCCAGAACTTTTATGGCTGCACCATATAACACATCAGGCCTGAGAAATTAGTCAACTGACCTGAATTAGGTGTCATTAAAAGCTTTGCAGAACATTTGTCCTAATTCTTTTTGTCTATGATCTATTAATCCCTGCCAAGACATTCTCCATTGCCAGTGTTGCACCTGAATTTTAACGAAATATCCTTGGCCTCTGCTAAACATAAAAAAGAAAAGATGAAAGAAAAGCTATAATTGGTCTCTCAAGGGTGCTTTCCCCTCCTTTCCTACTGTTTGGTCACCTTTATTTTTGCCTCCTTCCCTGAGGTTCAGTGTCTTTACTCATTATTTTTACTGTCAACAATACACATAAGGACCTTGGGCCTATTTTAGTCTCTTTTTCACAGATGTAAGTAGAATTACTCCGGATTTACAGTGCTGTAAACAAGAACAGAATCCACCCATCTCTTTTACCCAGAGTAAAATGCTGTCCCTTTTGAGGCACTGAGTACGTGTTTGCTACTTTTATAGCAGCTGTGGGAAAGCCAGCTATGCTATATAGTTAGCTGTGACGCAGCCTCTCTTTCTTTCTTTTCTTATTCCCCTGTACCCTGTGGCATTTAATTTAGGATCAAGTGTAATTTACTTTTCACTATAGTACAGACTAATTAACATAAAGTTCAGAATTCTTGGGTTGGTTTTTTTTTAATTCTTTGTCAAGGATCAGATCCATTGCGTCTGACTCTTACCTGCCTGAGGTCACTTCATGCTACTGGAGCAACACAGAGGACTGCTGAAGTATTCCCCTTAAGACAGTGCTGGCTGATATAAAGCCATCATGGCTTTATGTCAGTCCCTCCTGGCTTTTCCTGGTGCAGGGAGCATGTCAGGGATAGTCCATTCTGAGGGCTGGGGAACCCTCAGAGGATCCTTAGCCCCAGAATGACTCATAAAAGGCCATTATATTCCAGCAGATATTAGACCTAACTGTAAACTGTTCTAATTTTGCCAGGGGCCAGCTGAACCTCTGGTGAAAGCAGTCTGCTGGTTTGGACCTACACTAAGTTCTGTAACTTAAGCCACTGAGCACAATGGAGAGAACTATCAACTGCATTTTACATGATAGAAGCATAACGGCTTTACTTTTAAAGCCAATGGAGTAACTGCAGAAGTCAATTTGTTTCTTTACCTTTTGATATCTTTTTAGGCTCCTGAGAGCACAAAAAGTGAAGTCTTGAAAACTGACCCAAGGCCTACTTCATTTTAAACTTCCCAGTACAGGTACTTCTAGCAATATAGGTGTGGCAGCACTGAGCGAGCCTCAAGCCAACCATCTGATCAGTATTTAATTAGCTGCTCTACAGCCTACCTGGTAGGAACTCCATGTTACCATAGCTATGCTCTTAACATCCCCCAATCTCACTAATTTAAAACTGGCTTGGGGATGTCTGCATGAACTACAGTCACAGCAATGAGTACACAGTGAACGTACCCTGAATGGTACCATAATGATCATGTCTTACACTTACGTTCCTCCCAATTAACATGGCTTCCAGTAGGAATAAACAACCCCATCCAACATTTTCAATGTCAATCTCAAGTTAGGCAAACCAGTAATGTCATTCAAAGCACTTTTAGAAATAGCATGCATATTAAAAAAAAGTATATTTTTAGTCAAAATAGACTAAGATTCTGGCTCCCTCTTGCTTTGTGCATGGTGGGTAACTATTGCTTTTGGATTTCTTTTCCATTTTGAGAATGAAAATAGATTGCAATGGAAGCTGTCTTGGGTGAGTCAGCCCTGGACCATTTGAGCTGCCTCAACTTGCTAGATTTTTTAAGTGCATTAATGAAGTGCATCAGAAAACTTTTCTGCTGTCTAATTTGTGTGGTATGCTGCATGGGACACAACCAGTGTTTGCTGATGTAACCCTTGGCCAACTTGGAGGTACCGGTTCGCATGTTATTGAATGATGGCCCTTAAAAGGGTACTCCAGTGCTCAGCCTCTGGACAAAAAGTGTTGCTTATGCTTAGAACTGAGAGTTTTTTCTAGCATGCAATGTACCTTCAAATAAATCATGAAACTTTGTTTTGGGAAGGCAGAATATAGGAAAAAAAAATGTTTTCAGTCATGGCTAATGATGTGACATAGAGCAAGACCTCCTGGGAACACTGAGTGTCCAGGAAGTGCGGCAGCCTATGAGACAGGCGGGGTCAGGCATCGGGGCTTCCTGATGTGGCAGTAGCAAGATAGTTAGTTCTTTACTGCAAGTAGTTCTTTATATTAGTTCCATTAAATAAAATGTTGTTTCCACATAGGAAGCCTCATCAAGATACTCCCAGCAACTCATGTGCTACTTCAGGCACAAGATAGAGTGCTCAGCCAATAGCTACAGCTGAGAAAGAAGTAACATAGGAGGATTCTGTCCCTTCACCTTGCTGAGTCAGATGCGAGTGACAGCCATCTTTGCAGCTGCATGGCATGCACAGTGTCACTAGGCTGGCTTATTTTCCAATGAATAAAATTGTTTCACTGCTTAATACATGCACCCCAATTTTGGGTGGCTGACTTTTTAAGGAAAGGTGTGTGGGATACGCCAGAAAATATAGTAGTACTGGGGTCCTGATCTGCAGTGAAGCAGCCTAGCTTCCAGTTTCTCTTTCAGCAACCCCAGTACCTATATATATTTTGAGAACTTATTCAGAAGATGCCGTAACACAGGTTTTTTTTTTGTCCAGTGAACCTCAGGGAAAGCACTTTTCTCTTTCTTTTTTTTTAAATTCCCCAAACAGGCTTAGAATGGGTTTATTTTTTCTAAACACATCCAACCAAATTCTTTTTGCACAGCTTGATGTTCTGCATGCTGTCAGCTACTCTGGGCTGCTTGTCAAGGAGGGTGCTATGTAAGCTGAAACGGTGCTCTAATTTTTGCATTATCGTTCTTGTTGCAAATGTAGTTATTTAATTAGATTCTGTGGTACTTTCCAGAAGTAACATTTTTAAACAGAAGTCCTGGGATTGCTGTAGGATGATGTCTTTATTACAGCTCTTCTGGCTGAAAGCAACATGCAATGGAAAACAAGCACATTAAGTGGCTTAGGTCCAGAGCCAGGGAAGGCCTCAACAACTTAAGCGTGGCTATGACAAGTTGCTCCCTTCAGTGCAATTGTAACCATAAAAGGAGAGCTGACCAGTTGTTTTCCAAGTAAAAAAATGCTGCTGCCTTTTCAAACACTGCATGTACTAATACCCCTCAGGATCAACTGGAAAAGAGTTTCTAGCTTCTTAATTAGCCTTGCAACTTAACATAAATAGCTGCCGCTTCTCTCTTTTTTTTTTAAACAGGCTGGTCCTTGGCTGTTTAAAGACACAGGGATTTAGTTTCACATTGTTTTTAAAAATAAGCAATACCTGACTCTTTCAGAGGAAGGACCCAACTCTTTGCAAGGTCTCCCTTGCGAGATAGAAAACGTTGCTGCATGAATCTCAAGTTTTTTCTTCTCTGCTTCCTGTTTGTGAGCCAGTTTATTTCTGGTTTGCTCTGTGGCCTTTTGTGGGTTATTTCTGCTTTTTCTTAAACAGATGCAGAATTAGTGTTGTCTTCTCTACAGGGTCAGAGGGTAGAAATGCCCAGAATGCTTTGCCATGTTGGCTCTACAATGCCTATTTCTTTCTCATAAACGACTGCTATAATGTAACTACATTTTTTTAACCGCTAGTTGCTGTAACCCTTTTGTGTTTCTCTTTTTATTGCAATGCCCTTTGTACTGCATTAGGGGCTAAGTACAGACATTCAGAAAGCCTGAATTGATTAAATCTTTGCAGGTTAGTTTAACCTGCATAGGTTGAACCGATCTGCAAATGAATAGACATTCACTTTTGATTCAGGAAATGCAGGCACATGTGGCCGGGGGCTCTGGAGTGAGCTCTCTGCTTAGGGAAGCTGTGTTGAGAGGGGGTTGTGGCCAGGCCCTAGCTGGCCTGAGTATGACTGGGGAGGGGTTTAAACCCCCACCCTGGCCTGGGGTATGCCTAGAGGGGCAAGGGGGAAGCAGCCCCTGCCAAGTATTTCCCACCCCTGCTCACAGCTCCAGAGGCAAGCGGTGGCGGTGTACTGGGGGAGTTTAGGGGGCTATGGCCCTGCGCAGTCTGTGGCAGCTTTGCCCACCTCCGCTCCTGCCTACAGTGCAGCCCCTACACTGGGAAGTGGCTTGCGCTCCCCAGGACACCATCACAGGGGCTGCTGTCCCATCAGCTCCCTGCCCCCTTGCTTCTCCAGTGGCGGGGGTGTTCCCAGAGGCCAGCCAGCCTGACCCCCCTTAGGAAAAGGGGGCAGGGAGGGGGTTTATTCCCCCCTCCCTCTGGCATCTGGAGAAGGGGGCAGGGAGGGGGCTTATTCCACTGCTAGCCCCATGCAGGGAGCAATCGGCAGAGGTGGTGGGCAGGGCTAGCTAAAACCCTGCCTGCAGTCCCCTGAGGGTGGAAGGGGGAATAATTCCAAAATTTTTGCAGAGGGCATGACACTAAATTGAATCCTATCTTGGAAGATTTTTGTAGGATGATTTTTCACTCTCAGATGCTTTGTTTTGTTTTGCTTTATTTTAACATGCAGTTTCTTGATGATGTCTTCATAGAAAGCATAATGTAAAACCCCTAAAAGCCTGTATAGTGTTGCTTTATGATTCTTTGGCCTGGTGATGTATGGAGAGTGGCAAAGAAGACTGTTCCTCATTCAGGAGAAGGAAGTGCTAGATAGCAGCATTAAGCTCTTCAGAATATTTTTACTGGGGTCTTTTCTGAGATCCCTACATTCTGCTCATTAAAGAGCAGCACAAGCAATAGGCCTCAGTAGAGGTAAGGTTCTTTTCTTGTTTGCTTTTCTTTTCTTCCACAGCCAGTTTTTAGTTTTGCTTTGCTTTTCATTGTGTAACTCAGTTTATTTGAGCAATAGATTTCAAAGTTTGTACTTTTCCCAAGTTAGATGGCAGCCTTTTAAAAGATTTTGAAAAAATCTATATGCAGAGAAGTTTTGAGGTGCTGTCCAGAAGGTTGCATAGTGTCTGTTCAGCAACTCAAATGTTGGGGGCTTGTATCACTAAACAGAGATTTGCTTAAGCATCTGCAGTATAGAAAGCTCTGTCGTGTGAGCACTTGTTGAAAGGGAAAACAGAACTGCATCACCTAGAGGGAGCACGATGATAGAGCCTCCCTGAGGAGGTAAAAAGAGAAGACTCCAGTGGAGAACAAAGGGGTACAGAGGGAAAGGAGAAAGGACTCTGTGAAGAGCATAACAAAGTACAAGTAGCAAAAAGGTATTTAGAAGCGGAGGGTGGGAACAGTATAGGGCCCCTCAAGTAGCTTGGGAGTGTCCTACAAAACGACCAAATCTTCTTTCATAGGGAAGTATAAAACCTAACAGCTGGCTCCTAATGAAAGCTGCTTCCTCTTTACTCTCCTATACCAAGTGATCCACAATATACTCATTTTAATGCTCCAACAGCCTATTCAAGACTGCACTTTCAAATTTAGGTGTAAGAATCATTTCTCATTCTCACATGCTCACAAGACACATGCTTATCCACACCAGCATTTCACTGAACCCTTCTGCTTAAGTAAGTGCAATGATTTCTGAATGATTTCTACGGCGCAAACTTCCACAGCACAAATTGTCCCATTTTGATAAGGATAGATGGGAGAAGGCCACAGAAAGGACAATATTACAAGTTCTGATTGTGACTTTTCTTTTGTTTAAGTGAGGCAAGGTGTCTCCTTGCTTCCCTTTCTCTTTCACCAGTATCTCCTCCAGCCTCCCTGGAATTGCACTTAGCCCTGCAAGCCAGTCCCAGATTACGTCAGAGGATATAGAGGTCAACGTTGTAACTTGTTTTTGTTTGTTTTGGCAGCCAATATAGAATTCCACACCTTGGTGGCAAGTACTTCAAAGGGAAGACTTTTTCTTAATTGCCTTCAGTACCTTGGCATGTACACTGTCCAACAAATCAGAAGGCTGTGCGTAAATACCCTTCCTGGGTATGCCATGACTTGCTTGCAAGGCAAGGCATTATTGTCCATCATCATCCTGGAATAAAGTGAATGGGTGTGCTGCTCTGTGGACTAAGACATGATTAGATGTCTGTCATTTCCTGTATGAAAATGATACAAGACAGAACAATAGCTTTACACCCATTAGGGCTTTGCCTAAAAATTACCTTAGCATTCAGCCTATGGTGGGAAGAAGAGGAATAAGGTATGACAGAAAATGGAGGAGATTCCAAAGAAATGGCTCTTGGTGTAATCCTAAAAATAATCTGGGGTTGGAAGAGGTAGGCAAAAATCGGGCATGTATGGCTAGTTGAGATGTTAGGTGAAGGCTTGGGCAGCACACTCCCATGCTGACTGTTATTTGCTGAGATAGCAAATAGGCATTTGGGGAATGCAAAATTCCACAGTAGGATAGAAATACCACATGGCAGAATAGCATAAATCACAATCATTAGGAAATGCCCTCTAGGTATACAATGTGAGCACAGGAAAAAAATGCCTCAGCAGCTAAAACACACTCATAAAGAAATAGAGTCTTTGAAACTACAGTTTCCACAAATATTTAGTAATCCATGCAAAATGAAGCTTGGACATAATTAGTCAGCTGAATTCTGCGTCTGATTAATTAGGAAGATGAGTGAGATTTTGGAAGATAAGGTATACCATGCTTGTTTTATTTCCCAAGGATATCTTTCAAAAGATATAAGGGAGAAGGAAGGCTCGTGATATTTCTTTTTTGGAGAAAGATTGAAAAAACATCTGATATTGTAACACATGTAAAATGTTAATCTCTCCATGTCATTGTCTGCCCTAAATGGTAGTTTTAAATAATAACTTGTGGGGTGCTAGGTTTTCAAAAGGAGTCTCTGTCCAACACCAAAGTTACACTTAGGGTTTTGATTGCATGGACATTTATACCTTCTGTTAGAACAATCTGAATACTTAAGTAGCATTCCTGCCTGTATGTTGGCCAGATGTTCTCTGATATGTGTGAAGGAATTGCATGTGCAAGATGCCATTTGCAGATGCAAATAATTTTTCATGTATAATGGTATGTGAATGTATTATTATTATTATTGCTATTAGTTGTTCAGACAGCACCAAAAATGGTAGGAACTATATAGAAAATCATGAGAGCAGTGTTCTAGTGCTGAAGATTTTACAATAAAAATGTAGAGGCCACCTCTGAAAAGTGAGCCCATAAATTTGTACTATATGAAGGCTGTGTCCTCCCTTTTAATATATTTTGAGCTTTGTGTTCTTCACTTTGTCAAAAGAAAAACGGGAAGAATGTCTAATTCCAAAAAAATGATCTCTGGCTAGAGACTATGGCTCCAGGTTGACTATAGATAGAAGATCAAAATGTAATTCATAAGCCTTTATTATGCAAAACAGCCATAGTTAACATTTATCAGACACAAAGAGAAAACACTCAAAGTCTTCTATCATCTTTGCATAGGATGAAAACAAATCGAGCAAATAAGTAATGCTGAAAGTACTAATGTTTCTTGAAGACTTTGAACAGCATCAATATCCCCAGGATCCTGAAGGTGAACTGTATTTAAAAAAAATGCTTTGCATAATAATGGCCTAAAGGCTTGAAGCCAGAGTTTTGTAGAAAATATCAAGTTATCATGGCAAATGTAGCTGTAGAAAAATAGTGTCAAACATAATAGGAAATAAAAATTTTGTGATTTTATTTTTAAACTTGGGTAGAATGCACTTTCGGAGGCGAGCGAGAGAAAAGGAGGGAAAGTTCAATTGACAGAGTCTGCATGCACACATTCAAATTATCTTGGAGAATTTTCCCAGGTTTGCTCTTCTGGTAGAGAAGCTTACTCAAAGCTATGTATACAGACATTTGAATGCTGAGACTCTGAAGAGTGGACAGCTTGTAGTGCTGACACTGTGCAGGCAGAGGGGAACCCAGTGAACACATCTCAACATACTCTGAAGGCTCCCTTAGATTGCCTGGTGACAGGTGGTAGCAGTCCATAAGGCAGCCCTGATTGGCTGATTCAGACTTCCCATAGTTAGCCTGGCTAGGGTCAGGCATTTTAAAAGCCAGAACTTGTATTGATTCAGTCTTTGTAAGTTTGTTTAACCTGCCTAGATTGAACCAATTTGCAAAAGATATTCCCTTTTCACTCCGGAAATGCAGGCACATGCTTCCAGTGGTTCAAGCCAGAAGCCAGGGGGTGCTAGATCAGGCTTTGGCTGTGTAGCCAACCCTGGTAGTAGCCTCAAATGAATTGGCCGAGGGGGGTTTAATTCCCCCTCCCTATCCCACTGGCATGGACCTGAGCCAGGGTCCTTCTAGCACTCCCCCCTTGCTGCTGCAGCAGCAGGGGCAGGGCATGGCCAGATGATGGCTGGCATGGTGCCCTGAGGCAAAGGGGGCAGGGAGGGGGTATATTCCTCCCTTGGCCCCCTCTGTCCCTGGGGGGCTGCAGCTGGAGTCCTCCAGCCCTGACTGCTGCCACCATCGCTGATTGCTCCCTGCACAGGCAAGCAGCAGAATATGATGCTTCCTTTCCCCCTCCACCAGACACTGGAGGGGGCTGCTCCCTTCACCTAAGATGGCCATGCCAGCTGGTCTCTGGCTGCACTCCTGTACCTTCCACTGCGGTGGCGAGGGGGAAGGGACCCTGATGGGGCAGCACCCCCTGTCATGGTATCCCAGGACCACAAGCCTTTTCCCAGCAGGGGGGCTGTGCTGCAGGCAGGAGTGGGGCAGGGTGGGGAGAGACAAGCAGCAGTGTGCTAAGGGTGCTTGGGGGGTTATGGGCAACACTTCAAGCCCCAGAACCACCACTTACCCGGTACAGGCTGTGGTAGCTATGCCCACCTCACTCTGTTCCTGCCCACAACACCTCCCCCCTGCCACTAGGAAGAGGCTTGCACTTCTAGGATGCCATAAGAGGGGCTGCTGCTCCCATCATGGTCCCTGCCCCCTCACTGCTTCAGTGGCAGGGGTGGGGATGTTGCCTTAGGCAAATGGGGCAGGGAGGGGGTTTATTTTCCCCTTCCCTCTGGTGTCTGGTGGAGGGCCAGGGAAGGAGTTTATCCTGCTGCTTGCCTTGTGCAGCAAGTGATCATCAGTGGCAGCTGCAGCTGGCATGCCCCAGCTGCAGTTTCCCTGCGGTGGAGGGGGAACAAATCCTTCTCTTCCCCTTCTGCTTCAGGGGGCCATGCCGGCTGGCCTCTGGTTACACCCTGGCCCTGCTGTTGCTGCAGTGAGGTGGGAGCACCAGGCAGACCCCATCTTAGGTCTGTATCAGTGGGACAGGGAGGGGGGAATTGAACGCCCACCCAGTTCACTTGAGGCTACTGCTGGGTCTAGCCATGCCCTCACCGCACCGCTGGAGCAGCGAGTGGAGAAATGCCTGGCAGGTCTGTGGTGGTGGGACAGGAAAAGGAGGAGAGAATAAAACCCTTCCCTGCCCCCTCACCTTGGGGCCAGCTTTTGGCCACGCCCCTACCCCTGCTCTATGTAGCAGAGAACACAGCCCTGTCCAGGGCTGCGGAGCATGCCAGGATGCAGAGGGACTCTGGTTTAAGTTAAATCAGGAAGGGGTCTGGGACAGAAGTTCCATAAACTGGTTTGAGCTCAATCAGTTTAGTCTGATACTACATTCAACCAGGTTTATCTCAAACCGGTTTTGGCAGTTTTGAAACCGGTTTATGCGCACTGAACTTATATTCTGTTACAGGTTTAAACCAGTTTCTGATCACTTGGACCAGTCTATATGTAACATCTGGGCCTAGTCCCTGTGTTTCTGTGTAGCACAATATGGGAATTGTGAAGCTGGGGGGGATTGTTCTGCTCCCTGCTGGAGCAGTAGAATCCAGTGAGTTTACTCTCTCCTTAGGGGAAGGGGGATGCTAAAGGACTATGTTCTCTTCTAAGAGAAGTCATAGTATGTGCAGACATTTGATCTCCCAGGAAAAACTCTCCTGGGATTGATTTATCTCTTGTTGTTCCCAGGTTCCCAGATTATTTTTCTCTTGGAGTGGCTATTCTAACTTTGGGAGAAAAAAATTGAATATTGATATACTCATGGTTTCTCCTAGGAGAGTAGCAACTCTCCCAGGAGAAACTACATGTCTGTATGGAACCAAAGAGTCAGAATAGGCTAAAAAGGTTTGAGCTGGGTATTCATTTACTATTTCCCACTATTTCCATCCCTAGAGGTCTTTTAAGTTCCTTTTTTCATTAAATCTGTTACTCTATGAATCAGAATTACTCAGAATTTTTATGGCCATGATAGCAATAAAGTTGGAAGAACTTTTGTAACTGGAATATCTCTTTTGAAGAAGGTGGGTGAGCCCATGAGGGCTTTGTAACATTTTCCCTTCTAGTGTTGGGACTGTTACCTCTCCCCAGTTTCTAGTCAATGCCTAGTACACTTGGCCAACATGAAAAGAGCAGCTGCTCCTTCTGGGGCACATCTTTACTCAATATCCAACGATAACGTTCATAACAAAATATTGGTGATTTTCATAAATGGTGATGGGCCTAGTGCAGAGGCTGGCCAAACAGGTTTTCATTTTTAACTTAAACCAGGCTCCAAATTTCCTACCTTTTTGATGACTTATGTAGCAAAAGAAACCTCTTATCTCTTCCACATCTCCTTTATCTCTGGGCTCCTTCATTAAGCATGTAATGCATGCTCTGGAAGAATTTATAGAAAACACCTGCAGCTGCCGATGGATTATCATGAGAAATAGGCCTGAGTCTATACTGGAGATCTGTGGATTCCACAGTTCCTTCATGAAAAAGTTAAGGTTCTGTGTGTTCCAGCTGGGTGGATACAGAGGCAATGTCAACACTGAGTAGTTAACCCCGGTGATTGATTAAAAAAATAGTTTACCTTAAGTGCATGTGCTCCATAAGAAAACTCTACATATGGTACCTTGTTCTCACTCTTTCTGCATTAACCTGTATGTGACTGGAAGCATAAGCTATGGTCAGCATGTACCCCAGGGTTCTTTCCCAGTTAATTAGGTCAATTGTAAGAGAATTTCTGTGTCCTTCAAGAGAGCTGTGGGAAGACACTAGAATACTATCAGTCCCTGAGTAATTTGCCTGTATCCTCTTTTCAGAGTTGCTGGATTCCATTCTGAGCAGAGCCCAGGCCCCATACTATATTCACTGCCCCCAGCCAGGTAAATGAACAACTCCAAACTATGGTCAGAAGGCTTTCTGGTTTGATGGTGGAAGGGTTTGGACTCAGGGTTAGAAAATCTTAGCTGTAAATCTTATGACTTCAGACATATGATTTGGAGTGACCAAGACAGGTCAGATGGAGCTGGATGTAAAAGGTAAAAAGGCATAGATTGCAATGGCCTATTGTGTAAATAAAAGCAGGGAGAACTCTAGAAGCATGCATATGTGGTAGGAAGTGGGTGTCTTTAGCAGGGTCAGTAGTTTGGCTAAACTTCAGTAAAATAGCTAAGAATTGTCTCTGTACTTTATCATTCACCTGTTGCCCAAAGATGAGCACAATTAAGTATTACTCTTACTTAAGACAGGCTCAGGAGAAACAAGTTTTGTCCTTTATATATACAGAATTTCATGTGTGTATGATATTATTAACTCTAGCCTAAGTATTTTTGTGGCCCTCTGAAATGTAGCATCAAAGTAACTTAGAGGTCTCAGGACCTCTGCTGATTGGAAACTGAGGCTCAGGATAGATTATGTGTCTACAGTCACACACAAGACATAGGTGGACATTTAAGTCAGATTTCCAGTGCAACATTTTGATTATAAATTTTAGATGTTTTGTCTGGATGTTTAATTTTAGACATAGTCTTTCCTTGGCATCATTAGAAGTGGTGAGTTCCAAGCTCCTTCCTTTTCCACAGTAGCAAAGTTGTTTTCCGGCCTGGGCCTCAACTTCCTCCTTCTCTTTGACCAACAGTGCCAGCATGTGGAGGGTTCATCTAGTAGCATTGCTGCTGGCCAGCCCCATCTTTGCTGCCCAATGGAGCACTGGAGGGTACTCTGTGTTAAGTTCCCTTGAGTAGTGACATGCTGTTTTGGGTTTCCACAGCAAACCTTTCATTGCCTTCCTGTGAGGAGGCAGTGGATATCTCACTGAGTGTTTGACCATGAAGCAGGTGATACTGAGTTACATGGTATCAGTAGCAAGTATAATAAACTGACAGGGAAAAAAAATAAAATTGGACAGGACAAAACACTGTTGTAGGAAGCAGCATTCTGATATTGAAAGTAAAATGATCATTATATATTTGCATTGCAGTAACGTCTAAAGATCCTAATTGTGGAATAGGACTCAGTGGGGCTTGTTAGAACAAAGAACAAGAAGCCAGTCCCTGTCCAGAAGAGTTTGCAATTCAGGTAGAACTCTGGAAAACCTAATAGATCTTTCCTACTTCTGTTTTCAGGTTTCATTGCTTCTCAGCTGAACTGAGAATCAGACACTTTGGGTAACCAAAAGTCTTTTTTCCCTAAATTGCTTTTTTTTTTTTTTTTTTAACTCCTCCAAGAAAAGAAAAAAGAAGCAGCTTTCGGAGTAAACTCGTGCTTTTAATCTGGTATTTTCATATTGGTTAAAATAGACATTAAGACGAGTTCATGGAAAAAGATTTCCACTGTTCATAGAATCTATGATGAGGGTGGATTAAGTACTGATTAAAACAGTGTTTTGAAGACATGATCTATTATGCTATTAAAGTGCTAAATCTTACTTAGTGGTCTCCATTTGATGAGTTACACTAAAGAAATTGGTCTGTAAGGGTAAGATACTAACTGTCTGCATGAGGCCAGATGGTCAGAACAGGGTTAAAAAAAAATTGAGCTGGGTATTTGTTAATTGAGGGAATACACATCAACAGTTTCTAGTAAATGCTCTTAAAATTATCCTGGAGAAGAATTATATTGCAGTTGCATTGGAAATATCTTTACAATGAGAGAATGATTCAGGGCACAGGGATTCTAATTACTGCTTGATACTAAGACCATTTATTTTTAAATTTCACAAAGCCAAAAAATGATATCCAGAAGTGCAGCTTGGTCAGCCCCTTGATGAATTTCCTTGTTAATCTGAAGAGCTCTTCCAGGTTTATACTTGGGACTGGGCCTTTTTTTCCTTTCTTTTCCTGATTTTTTTTTATTAGAGGTCAGCAAAGATGAACAATTCCAAAAGAGCAAAAAAAAAAAAAAATCCAAGTTCAGCTTCTTTCACTGTTGGGCTGATGTCAGAAGGATTTACCCAGCTTTGGGAACTTTTGTTGCGGGGGATTGACTGATTCATTACAGACAATGATTGGGCTGGTGCTGGGGTGCAGAGCAGCGGGAGACAGGAACCTGACTGCTGAATGGTACAGTCGCTGAGCAGATGGAGGGATCAGCTGGGGAAACAAAAGTAAAGCTGCTGCCAGCACATTATTGAGAGAATAGGAGGACAGTGAGTACAAGGCTAGTGGGAGAACTTCCTGAGTACGTCACTGGGGAGAGGGTGAGATAACTACCCACTTGTTGAGATGGCAGAATTAGCAAGGCTTAGAGAGGACTTAGGTCCCATAAGAGAAGGGATATAGACCTCATTGAAAATGGAAAAATGGGGTTAGTCCACTGTCTCTTAGCATCAAAGGTTTAAATCCCAGCAGAGGCTGACATTGCCTTCTTACCTGACAGATTGTTCCCATGAATTTAGCAATGAACGGTACAGTTCTCTGCTGGATAACAGTGCCTTGAGAGAAATCTCAAGCTCTTGAGCTTGAGATCAATCATTAGAGCTCTTTCCTCAAAATCTTGTTCTGGGGCTAATTCATGGCTCTTTCCATGAGCTTTGCTGGGAAGGAATTTTGGATTTTGGTGTCAAGGAAAAGAGCGCATTCATGTTTCTGCATTGGATGAAGATGCTTGAATGGACTGTCAGTTTGGTTTCTTGCTGTTTTGAAACCTTACAGCATCGGCATCACGGAAAACTGTTGAGAATGAACTGATTAACCTCACCAAGGAAGCCAAGAATATAATGGGTATGGAGCATGAACCTATAGACAGTCCACACAGGTTAATGGGGAATGCCTGCTGGTTAGGCATTGTAGAGAAGCCTGCACCTGGCTGCACTTGTCCTGTGGATAATTCCTGAAAAGCTTTAGTTCCCAGAATTGTTTGCCAGACGTCTTTCATGAGCACAGAGTTCACATGAAAAATTAAAAAGTTCTTTGCCTTGAAGCAAGCGGTTTGTTTGTGGCTATGGGAGAAGAGAAGAATGGAGGGAGGGAAAAAGGATGAGAGAATTGGCAATTGTGTGTCTCATTATGTAGTTTCATTACACATTTTAACATCTCTATGTAGTGCTCATATGAATAAAGTCAATTAGGAGCCTCTGTCGGGGCCTGAAGTTGATATAGCACCTGACCAGGCTAAAGAATTCAATTAGTTATGCCTATTTATTTATACATACAAAGTACCTATCTGCTTCAGGTACCTAAATAGACACTTGTTGTTATCTTTTATTTGTTGTATTGTAGTACCTAGGATCTCCATGCATAGACAAGGACTTCATTGTGTTGGGTGCTGGTTCAATAAAAGATATCACCCTACAATAGCTTTTCCCCTTGTACTTATCCTTAGTAGTAGTCCTCTGCAACTGTTCTATGTCCTGGCCAAAGGAAAGTCTTGGAACTGTAGTGATGACACACAAATGAATCTAGAGGCTCATGCTGCTATTTGCCTTTTCACTCCAGAAGACCCAGATCCCTTTAGCATTATTAGATAAATAAGAAGTATATGTGTGCATGGCTGCAGATACTTTTTTATATTTATAATATAAAATCTATTATGTACCAGTCTATTGCATTTTTGCATTTTGCATTCAGATGCCTGAATGAAGGGGAAATTTTAGGGGGAAACATTCTTTTTAGAGCAAGCATGAAAAATAGACCAGAAATAGGAAGAATAATGTATACATGAGTAAAGAGTGGTTGTTTATGTCTATCCAAAATAGCTATTCCCCCAATTTGATCCAGCATATTGTGCGTATAGTTGAGGATCTACAATAACTGAGTGATGTTTGGTATATGATTGGACACAGAAAAGTTATTTTTGTCAGGCTTGCTGGGCTCCTGAGGTATTTTACACATGGAGTTGCATGCTAAAATTTACATTGTTGCCCTGCAAAAATACACTGCTTAAAACAGTAGCTTCTGTACTAGGGATATAGATAACACAAATGGGTAACAAAGAAGCTTACATGCTTCTCAAAACCCAAGCAGCAGTAATAGGCCAGGTTCCTTCACTCAGGCCAAACTGCATTGAGCCCAGGAAATGTGGGGCTGTGAAGTAAATATGGCTTTAAAGTTACCTTGAAGTTACTCCAGTATATCACTTCCTGGCACAAATTAGAATAGCCTCTGGACTGCTCTGCCTTATGATAGCTGCCCATAATCCAAAAAGTTTTTATTGCAGGCAGAATAGGGATTAGTTGGGTGTAAGGGTGACATAGCCATGAGCTGTTTCCCCATACTGTTTATGGCAGCTTTGCAGTGCCAGAATGTCCTAGTGGATTTGGCCCCAGACCTGTTTACAAATCAGAAGGTAGTAGCTATTTTAAAAGAATTAAGTCATGGCAAGACTCCTTTAAATTTCCACATAAGACATCTTGTCCTAAGGGTTGCTTAGTTAAATTAGCAGAGGTATATGCTAATGTGTCTTCAGCACCCACAAAACTCTCACTTGCCAGGGCTTAGCACATGCATTTGCATTTCTTTCTGCTGATGTGAAGTATGATTCCAAGACTGCTTCTGCAAGTGTTTTGACTTTTAATTCTGCCTGCCCCTTTTCTTACTCTCAGAAGAGAGTAGAAGAATAAGTAAGAACAGTGTACAAGACTGGCCTGTTAGAAAGAGATAGGGTGGAGAACAAATCAGGGAGCAAGTGACAGTAGGAATGCAAGTTGTAAAACATTGGTGTTACTTAGGACCTCTGTGGTAGCGTCATCTGGGTCTCTCTTTTTGCACTCTTCTGGTTAGGGCATCTCTCAGGATTAGGACAGCAAGGACCCAGCAATGTTATAGTGACTCCTAGAGTCCCATAGACGGTGGGTTAGCAACCATGAGGATAAAATTTACTCCTGCCAGACCACCAACACTACTGGCATCAGTGTCAGATGAAGAACCTGCATAAGGGATGATGAGTTGAAACAGCCTGTTTTCTCCAAGATTAGGCCTACATTTCAGAATATCATTAATTTCCGGCCCTACACTCCTTGTGCTTACCAGACATGTTCGCATCATGGTCTTTGGATAACTCTTGTAGGCCTTTTTTTCTTTGGACTTGTTCAGCTTTTCAATTTTTACATTTTGCTGTCTTTTCTTAACAATATTAGGTAATGGACTGAGTTGGACTTCTTTCCCCTTGAGCAACTTAAAGTAGAGGCCTCTGCAAAATAAGTCTAGGTTCAGTTAATAGACGCTACCAGTGAAAACGGTGCAGTATCAACCCATGAATGTCCCTTTGGAGGGGGCACTGCTACCTGTGTAGCATGCTTTAGTTTCTAGCTGCAGAGGGGTCTGACTAATCAAGTTGTTTATTTTGCATTCTAATTACTGGCAAGAGGCCCTGCCTCTGGGATTTTAAGCTGGACGAGGTCTTCCCTTTTTATTGTAAGGCAATTTAGCTTTCTTCTGGTTCTTATTTTTTTTCTTTCCTCAGCCACCAGCTGACAGTGTATAACATCCTTCTTCCTCCCTAACTGCTTCACCTCCCACTGATTGGAACAAGGCGAGCATCTTTGCCAAGACCGCTAAATGATGTTGGCCTAATAGATTCCTGTTTCTGTTGGGTCAGAAATTGTGATCATCAAATTCTGTGCTAGAATATGCTGTGGGGCAGAAAATTCTGTTTCTGTGTGAGCAGCCTGTGGTACAAATTGGGTGAGGTACAAACTGGCAGCATTACAGGAACATTAGGGGTTAGTTAGTACCATCCACGTGGCAAAATGCCATTTGAAAAATGCTTTTACTACTTGGGTTGACAGATGGCACTGACTACCTAAATATAGCCAGTTTTGTTTCTTTTATGGTACACCTCACTGGGGACTGTTTATGGCCTGCAAGCTTTTGCGATTTCTCACGTAGAGAGGGTTTTTCCTCTGAAAATATCCTCTGGGATTTATGCATACTACCTCATATTGCTCAGGGAGGAATCTTGTTGTATATATTGAGCTGCTTCCCACGTAAACCATGGCCAAGAAAGCATGCTGGAAGAAGCAGTTGAAAAACCTGCCAAGCTGAGAGGATCCTTTCACTTGCCCCACATGTTTTTGAGATGATCTGACTTGCGGTTTAGCAAGGCAAAACCATTTTTGCCTAACTAATAACGAAGGAAATCTGGAAAGAGTTAATGAAGACAAAAGTGAGAGAAGCTTGTTAGGTGTAATTCATTGTAGCTTGAAGCTATTGTTTTGCAATCTTAACTTTTCATAATCGCTTGAAGAGCTTTTTACCCCACTGCTTCTTAAATCATTGCTACTAGCAGGCAAGAACCCAACATTCATCATAGTTATTGCTAGATAGAGTTTGACCTGCACACATTTTAAATTCCTTTAAGTTGAAAATTGCTTTTAAACAGTTTCCAGATTCCACGCTATTCAGAAATGAATTTTTAGATTGCAATACATGAGAAAAACAGATAGGTAAAACACCAGGCAGAGAATTCACACTGATGTAATATAATTTGTCAAATGCCATGATGTATTTATGGGGGGCAGGAGTGTACATACAAAAACTTTGAATAGATTCTTTGGGCTAGAATATTACATTATTAACAAAAATATGTATGCTGAAAATTGCTAGGCAGTCAGGTTGGGTAAATGTTTTTTCAATTAATAGGGATTTAAGAAATGTCAAAATGTTTTGTTTTTCTCTTTTCTGAATAAAGGGTTTTGGGAATTGCAAAATGTTTTGTGTGTAGAGATTTTCAAAATATAGTGTTTCAACTTGTTTCAGAACAGCATTTTTTCATTTACATGGCAGTATTTTTTTAAAAATGATGTGCAGGGCTAAATAGCTTGAAATAAAATCATAGAATCATAGGAAAATAGGGCTGGAATGGTCCAACCTCCTTCAAGGCAGGATCATCCCTGGCTAAACCACCCTTGACCTACTAGCACATGCCTCTGAGGATAGAATGGCTCTTGGCTCAGCAGCACAATGTAGCCCTAACAACAGACGTTACTACCTTGCTCTAAGGATGCAAGAATCCACAACATGAGGAGGTTATAGTAGTACTGAGAGAGGGTGTGAGGATGGTTTTAAAATTGACTCGTAATATTAGGGATAAATGTCACACATTTCTTGCACATGGTTATTATTTTAAATAGGGGTTTCTGAGCTATCTGTAGGTAGAAAGAAGAACATGCATCTCTGGATGCAGAAAAAAATAGGAGCTGTGTACTGTGTGGCCGTCTAAGGATCTTCCTCTTGGATTGTCCAATACAGTCCAAAATCAAGAATAATATCAAAGCATGAGGAACTCCATAATTCAGGGGGAGAAAATTGTGGAATTCACCTAGTGCTGCAATGTAGGTCATGCATGTTGGAACAGAGCAACAGAGAAAATGTGAGCACTGCAGAGCTGGTCTGTGTGGGCCCTCAGAGAAATAATGAACAGTTCGCTGTATTTCTCCCTTCTTATTCCTGTCTTTTTTTGCAAATATGATGAGGTAAAAACCAAATGCCACTGCTGTCAGAAATGTGCAGGTGCTGGCTCTGTTCTCTGTCAGTTTCTACTCACTTCAGAGCCTCTGGAATTTAAATACTTGTAGGATACACAAAGATCAGGTTTTTTAATATGTCAAAAGCCAGCTCTCTGAAACCACAAAATGCTTTGATTTCTGTCTTTACCTGATTCTGTACCTTCTGTATGCACAACTATGGGCAACAGGGAAGGAAGAGCAGCACTGACACATTTTAGCTTGGCCTTAAGAGAGAACACATTTCAAGGCCCTAATATCGCTTTTGAAATTTGAACCATATCTTCCCCCATGCATTTTTTGGGAGAGGCAGCTTGGGACACTCCTGAAGGAGGGAGAAGGTGAAGTGAAGTTTCTCTTATGACTAAATTGTCCTCAACCTTTTTGCAGGAAAGTCCATGTTTTCAGGATATTAATTTTTTAAGTCTTGTCACATTGCAGGAGCATACTAGTGACTTTATGAGATGCACAAGTTGACTGTTGACTTGTGGAGAGGTGGAGACAAGTAGAATAATCTCATTTATTCTGAGTGTATTTTTCCTGATCCATCAATCCCGGACCCTGAAATCCTAAATCGTCTCTGGATCTCTGATATGAATGTTCATCTGAGTAGTGTAAGAGGTCTTATTTCACTACTGCTCGACATGGTGAGTTGAAGAAGTCCGAAGAACTAGCCATAAAGACCAGGGGTCGGCAACCTTCAGCCAGAGAGTAGGATCTGGCCTATGAATAGACTGGATCTGGCTCACAGTAGCTCAGGGAATGGCAGCACACCCTGGCCACAGCAGCAGGGGAGGCATCTCTGGGGGCTTAATGCCTCCGTGTTCAGTTTATTCTCTGTGCCGCAGGGCTTTAGGGCCTGCCGTTTTCTATATATTCCCTTCACAGCATCTGCTGACTGCCAGGTGCCGTGCGAGCACAGCCCACAGCAGGGTCTGGGTCGCCAGCAGCAACCCACAGAGGCAAAAGGTTGCTAATTACTGCCTTAGACAGATTTTGAGCATGGGGTTGAAAATACCTTCCACCAACCCGTATTTCATAACAAAAAGAAGATACTGGATGTTTAAAGCTGTGAGATAGAGTCAATAGCATCCTCACCAAGCTCTTCCTCCTCCTCCTCCTCCTTTTCTTCAGAAATTATTCAGAGAAACCCACAATGATGCAGTGTCTGTTCCTTAGCAAGCAAGTGGCATTTTGAATGCTCTGGAATGTATGCCACAGGCTGGTCTGTCGTGTACATTTATTTTCACAGTGCACAATCACTTCTTCCAGGGTGCATAAGAAGCACAAGCTGACTCTGATAGAATTTTAAAAAAAAATCAGCAGCAAGCATCCTTTTTCATTTCAGCTCCTTTCCAGGTTGCTATGCTTTGAGTTGGCTGTTTCCTTTATTTGCCCCTGGAGCGTTTAGTTCCAGAACATGTGATTATATACTTTTTTTTAGACATGCTTAGAGACAATGTTTGCTATGTTAGCTTTAGGGTGAGAATTAAGAGAGCTAGTAATATCTCTTTGTGATCTGGTGAGGAAGGTGAGCCCTAATTTTGTTGCGGTGTTAAATTCTACTGTGGGGTTTGATTGTTCAGCTTCTGAACATGTGCAGGTAACAAAGCAGCTGTGGAAAGATCTATGTGTAAATACAACAGGAGGGAAAGATTAAGAAGTTTGTAATATTGAATGCTAATTGTATAGACCAGCAGTTCTCAATCTCTGGTACAGGTACCACCAGTGGTACACAGACAACCAACTCATCAGGGGTACACAGTAACAGATTTATTATAATTACTTTGTATGGCAACAGTTTGCTGATGGTACTTAAGGATAAACTGAAACATTTGCTGGTGGTACTTAAACTTGTATCATTTTAAATTGGTGGTGTGCAATCTGTCAGAATTTGGGAACCGCTTATATAGACAGTCATCTTTCATTCAAAAGCACCTCAAAAGGCTTTAGATTGATAAGCAAGATCATTCACTACTGAAATGGAGCCAGCTCTTGATGGAAGTTGGAAAACATTTTACATAATGCTACACCAATCTGCACAACACAATGACTTGTAGGAAGGAAAGGTAAGTAGATGTGACTTCCCTTTGTTATAAGCAGACAGGGGTATATTAGACCATATATTTTTCTGGCATTTAGCTAAGAGTAGGTATGGAAACTACTGACTTCATCCAGGATGTTTTGGACCATTATAGAACAGCTTCCTTTAAAGAACTACACAATAATGTTTCCATTAACCTTTGGGCGCTAGTACCTGCACCATACAGAGTTACAGTAGAAAAAAGGCAAACTCTAGTTTCTCTGCATTATTGGGGTTGATTTTAGTTAAATCTTGGTAGCTGACTCCTCACTATTCAAATAATATAGAATCCCCTTATTAATACAGAAAATGTACAGGTGAAAGGAAATATATAATGCCTGTGAAGAACCACTTTCAAGGTTTACATAGCTTAGCACAAGATATAAAATCATGGCCACAGTTGTTTACTCCCTACTTGCTTCCTTATATTCATTTATCCTCTGCCACCCCAGAGCCTCTTTGCTCTGCATAGATTTATATCCCCACAGACGCTGGGAATTTTTTATCTCCCCACACAGCAAAGTAGAGGGACCAGGAGCTGGGAGAAATGTGTCCTTTCCTCAGTTGTCTCTGGTTTTGTTCTTAGGACTGAAAGAGACAGGTTCTGCAACTGTAATTTAGTAAGCAGACAGTGGGAAAACCACTTGGGAAGAGAGGTGCAGCTAGAAGTGGAGGGAGGGACACATGTATGCACCATATGCATTGCACACAACACATCACACACACCTACAAGCACTAAGCTTAAATGGATATGGTGCTGTTAAAAGAGTTATCCCTTCAGTGCCCCCTACCACCCTTTGTGCAAAATTGCAAGCTACTTGCACTCCATTGCTAAAGTATGCATCCCGGACAGTGTTATTGCTGCTGTGTCCTAGTCCTTCCAGCTAACTGCTATCTTGTGCCCCTGGGAGTGGAAAAGGTTTCTCAACATCCTATGATCATATCTGAGAAATGATGAATATTTTGTCTTGCTGGGGTTTTTTCCTTTGTTTTTCCTAAGACAGATCACTTCCTACATAATGAAATTAAGAGAGAATCCACACCACTAATTGTATTTCTTGTTTCCATTTGCTCACTGTGCTCTGACTTGTGTTCAGATTTTATAGGGAGCTTGAGTGACAGTTCTGCATAGAGCACTCAATACAGCCAGCTTTGACAGTGATTTTAGACAAAATAAACTAAAAAAAGCCTTCCTACAATATCAAAATGGAGTGGGGGGGGGGAGGGGGGAAGAGGAGGGGAAGGCAGCTGCTATCCAAAACCGAAATAAAATAATACCATTCTGAAGGAAATCCAATCCATATGCAAAGTTGCAGCCAAATAACAATGACCTCTACTTCTGAATTATGTGCCTGCCACTGTGATGTAGTCCTGTTTGGGAAACTTTCATAGTGTAGAGGCGATTACCAAGACCCCATATAAATCATGGACAAAACTGACAATTTTATGACTTTTGGTCTAGTGCTACAAATATTACATTTCATGGTTTGTCACAGATTAGTGAAAAAAATATGTTAGGAGCAAAGCATTCCTGCTGCTCAAACAGCAATGAAAGATCAGAAGTTTCATGAAGAATAGGTGGTTTGGGACAAATTCTTTCCTGAGCTATACCCTTCTGATGTCAATACAGGGCTAACTGGGAGGAATTCCATGGTCTGCGATGTGTGAGAGGCCAAAATACATGATCTAATTGCCCCTTCGGGCCTTAAAAATCCTTGGATCTGTGAAAACCACAGACATAAATTTGTGCTAAGAGAGCTAACACGAACAAGTTTCCTACCCACTACCAGAAGGGCTAGTATGAAACTCATTCTATTAAATTCCATGTCTTTTTCTCCTTGCTGTTTAATTTAAGGACTTACTAAATTTTTTATAATAGTATCCATCCTGCATGTTTTCTCTGTGCCCTGATAAAACATTCAGTGATTTCCTAGCCTTTCCCTCGCTCTGTTTTCCCTTTTGCACTATGATGTGCTATTTAGCTGCCATATGCAATGACCTTTGTTATGTCACTTCCCTAGCCCTTTTGCCCAAGAAATTGCATATACAACTTTATTCTCAAAACCTCAATCTGGACTCTTCTTTTTTAAATTAGTTCAAATATGATCAAATAAGTCTTAAGTCTGTTGTAGATAACCTTGAGAGCGATCCTACTTTCAGCTGTCTCCTCCATTGTTTTGTCCAAGGCAGGACAACTTGGTTCTGTGAACTGGATTTTCTCCAATCTGAGAAGACCTGGAAAATGATTCATATTCATTTCTTCTCCTACATATACTGCATATATTATATATATATACTGTACAGGATATGGATAAAAACGTAGTAAGGGGTAGCAGTAGTGCAAGCCTTAACAACGTTCTCAGGAAGAAGATAGGGTAATCAGGTACCTGAAATGTTTATATACTAATGTGAGAAGCAAAGGAAATAAACAGGAAGACTTGGTGGTCTTAGAACATTTGAAGTATTATGATATACAGGAAACCCTCACTATTTGCGGTTTCAAATATTCGCAAATGGCAAACCCGCTTCTTAAATGCACTTAAAGGAGCTCTTCAGGAGCTGTACACTTGCTGCTGCCAGGCTCCTGCCGCTGTGCTCCCACTGTCGCTGGAGCAGTTGTGCCTCTCCTTCCCACCCCCCCAGTCACTGGGGGCACTAAGTTCATGAACACAGTGTCTTATTCATGTATTTCACCGTTTGTGGGGGCTACAAGAACATATCCCCTGCAAATGGTGGGTGTTACCTGTAATTGGAATTACAGATACATGGTGGGATAGTTCCCATGACTGGAATATGGCCATGGATGGGAGAAAAGGAAGCGTTTCCCTGTATATAAAGGTGATGTACATGGGTTTGCAGGTACAGTACAAAGTGGAAAGTAGGTTAGTTGATAGCCTCTGGGTAAGGGCCAGAGGGAAAATCAGAGAAGGGGTTCCAGAGTGGGTGTCTTCTACGGGCCACCAAACCAGGAGGAGGAGCTGGACAAGGCCTTATTTAAACAACTGCAGGACTTGATTCTTATGGGGGACTTTAATTATTGGGATATAGTCTGGGTGGGAAACACAGCATGCACAAGCAGACCAGTGAATTCTTGGTGTGCTGAGGATGAGTTTTTGATGCAGATGGTGGACAGGCCATCCAGGGGGGAAGCTATTCTTAACTTGCTGCTCATACACAGAAAGGAATTAATTGAGAATGTAAATATGGCAGGTACTTTTGGTGGCAGTGGCCATGAAATGATAAAGAGTTCAAGTTCCTAAGGGGAGAAAGGAAAGAGAGCAACAGAATAGAGACAGTGGACTGCAGAAAAGCAGACTTGAGCAAACTTGGGGAGCTGGTGGACAGGATCCCCTGAGAGACAAGTCTGAGAGGGGGAGTCCGGGAGAGCCCATTGTATTTAAAGAAGGCCCTTTTCAGGGCACAGGAGCAAGCTATCCTGATGTGATGGAATGGGAAGTACAACAGGAGATCTGCCTGGTTAGACGACAATCCCTTCAATAAACTAAGACTGAAAAAGGAAACATACCAAAAGTGGAAACTTGATCATAGTACTAGGGAAGAGTGTAAGTATCACACAGGCATGCAGGGAGACAATTAGGAAGGCCAGGGCATGATTTGAGATGTGACTGGCAAGGGACATAAAAGGCAATAAAAAATAGGTTCTAGAAGAATGTCAAGAGGAAGAGAAACTCTAGGTCTCATATGGAAGGCAGAAGGTAATCTAGTTATAATCTAGTTATGGATGATGCGGAGAAGGTTGAAGTATGTAATGCTTTTTTTTACATAAATCTTTACAAACAGGGGCAGCTACCAGATGATGAGTGCAGCTGGCAGCAGATGAAGGGAAGGAGCCAAACAGCCAAGAGTAATAGCCAGACAGGTTAGGTATTTGTAACAAAAGGCACTAACCCAGGAGAGGGGAGGAGGGGTGACTGTGATGCCCCCTAGTGGCCACTCAGCCCCGGTTTGGTTTCCTCTGCTAAGGGTATCTCCCCACTCTCATCTGCCATGACTTGATGTTGAGTTTTGTATATGAGGGAGGATGACTCGGGTTCCTGAACTAGATCCCCCTGGTCTATGGGATAGCTAACATTTGGGCATTCAGATGGGTTTGTTGGGACTCAGCCCTTCCAGCCTCAGTCCTTCCGGCCTTAGTCCCATTTTCTCTCGGCTGAGTCCCATGGCCTAGGCCCACTGCACTGGACCTAGCTTTTGGTTCCCAGCCTTGTCTTGGCCTGCTGCAGTCTTTGTCTGCCCTGGTCTGGGCTCCAGGCTTCCCTCCCACCGCACCCTGTTCTGCACCTGCTACTTTCCCATGACACCTTGAACCTGCCCCCAGGAGTGCTCAGAGCTGATACATACCCTTTGGGCACCAGTAGAACCTCCAAACCACCCCTTTAGTCCCAAACCCAAGCCATTGGTCAGTAAACCATAACCAAAAGAAAACCCCCCGGGCTATAACCAAAACTCTTTCCTCCTGGGTAACAATGAAATGAAAAAATAATATACTAACCCTTTGGCCCACATGAACAGCTCGCCCTCCTCCAGAGGAAGGCAGGCGAGCACACAAGGCAGCCACCTCCTGGGTTAAGCCCTCCTACGGGCTGTCACCTGCAGGGCTTGTGTTTATAGGGCTGTCTGGCCCCTCTCCCTCTAGGTCACCTGCCTCCTTGGGCTTTCACAGGGGATCCCTGTCCTGGCAGCTCTGTCCCAGGCTCCTTGCTGCTGCTGGCTCTGGTGGTAAGTGCTTATTCCAGTTTTATCCCCCTTTTTTGGATCTGCACCTTGGCTTGTCTGACCAGCCGGCCCCCTGGGCTCTGCCCTCCTTTTACCAGTAATGGGGTCGGGGCCCTGTTACAGGATTACTTAGAGAAGCTAGATGCTTATACTGAAGGAATTGGCTGAAGTAATTTCAGAGCTATTGGCTATCTTATTTGAGGTCCCAAATGATTGGAAAAGGGTGCTGTATAGGGAAGAATGGAAGAACAAGGGAAGGAGGAAGATCTGGAGAATTACAGACTTGTCAGTCTGATCTTGACCTGGAAAGATCATGGAACAGGTCTTCAAGGAATTGAGGGAAAGGACACGCTTGGGGGAAAATAAAGTACTCAGGGACAGCCAACATGGATTCACCAAGAGCAAGTTGTACCTTACCAACCTGATTTCCTTCTATGATAAGATGACAGTTCTGTGGATGGAGGGATTGCAGCAAACTTGGTATACTTGGAATTTAGCAAGGCTTTGGACACCATCTTCCATGACATTCTCATTAAGCAAAGTAAACGCAGACCAGATGAAAGTACTGTAAGGTCGATACACAAGTGGTTAGATCATCATGCTCAATGAATAGTTCTAAATGTCTGTGCTAGATTGGGAGGAAGTATCAGGAATCCTGGATATGATATTGTTTAATACCTTCGTTAATGATTCAGATAATGGGATCAAGTGCACACTTAACAAATTTGTGGAGTTGCATACATTATGGAAGGAGGGCTATGATCCAGAATGACCTAGATAGACTGGAAAAATGGTCCACAGTCGAGCAGATGCAGTTCAACAGGGACAAGTGCAAAGTCCTACACTTAGAATGAAATAATTGCATGCATAAATACAGACTGGCTAGGCTTCAGGACTGCAGAGAAGGACCTGGGGGTACAGTAGACCGTAAGTTGAATGAGTCAACAGTGTTTCCTTATTGCAAAAAAGAACAGCTATCTACTGGGTTGTATTAATAGGAGTACCACCCTTAAATCAAGGGGAGTGATTATTCTGCTCTATTTAGCACTAGTGAGGCCTCACCTGGATTACCATGTCCAGTCTTGGGCCCCAAACGTCAAGAAGGATGTGGACAGATTGGAAAGAGTCCAGCAGAGAGTAACAAAAATGATTAGTGGCCCAGGAAGCATGATTTATGATGAAATGATGAAAGACCTAAGATTATTTAGTCTAGAATAGAGAAAACCTATGGGTGGTATGATACCAGTCTTCAAATACCTGAAGGGTGATTATAGAGAGGATGGAGATGGGCTGTTCTCTGTGGCTGTTTGGGACAGGACTAGGAACAATGGACTGAAGCAGCAGCTGAGGAAATTTAGGTTGGAGATTAGGAGGAACTTTCTGCCTCTAAGGATGGTCAAGCACCAGAACAGGCTATCTAGAGAAGTAGAGCTGGCTAGAAGGACACTTGGCTGGGATGTTTTTTCCAGAGGTGATACTACCTTGAGCAGGGGACTGAAGCAGGTGACCTTTTGAGGTCATCCCTACTTTCTCATTATCCTATGATCCTACCGTCTGGTAGTTAAATTAGGACCACGTCTGCTTTTAGTTTTGTCTCCATTTTGTCTCAACAACCTTGGTTAAGCCAATGACTTATCAATCTTCATGGTTCCTATAAAAATCCCAGATTTCGTAACGGGGGAATTTACAGTGCTAGTGATTTACTGCTGAAGTTTCTTGAGCTACAGTAGTCCCCATTTATGAAGTAGCTGCTCCTGTTCATTGTTAACACAAGTCAAACACATCATCATGAATGATAAGATGGTTCACAGCTCCCTCCTGTACAAACTGTTTTTTGTAAAATCATGTGTCATAGGTGTCTGAAGCAGTTATGCTGTTATTACACTGTATAGCTGCTACTGTATTGCTCTACTTTAACTGCTAATTCTTCATTTGTGCCAACATGGATAAAATACTAGAATGGAAAATATTAATAGCTTCTTTTTCTTCTAATAGTTGTTTTCTTCCTTTCTGGTCCTCTTCCCTTTCCCCAACCCAAACCAGTAAATCAGACACTTAGAATATATTATTTTTGTCAGATTATTGGATGCCAGTGTTGTTTATATAATGCTATGTTACATGTGCAGCCGTTTTCAGAAAAATAGACAAGAAAAATTGACAAAGAAAATTGTCAAGAAAATAGACAAGAAAAATTGACAGAAGCAAAAGATGAGGTATCTGGAAGTGATGTAAAAAGCCAAAGAATGAATTCTGAAGTGAAGATGTATTTCATTTAGATTGCATTGGTCTTTTTGGATTTGTTGTCTATTTTGTTTTCCTCCCCAGATTTCTTTGAAGAGAAGATAATTTTATAGGGCCTTGGGATGCAATGTCATGATAAAACTGGAAAAAAAGAAAGGATGTTTATGGAAACTGGAGAGGTATTCTAATGTGCAGAGTAGCAAGGAAGGTGATTTAGAAATGAGAACCAGAGAAAGGAGGATTTGGGAGGCGTGGGTAGGTTTGGTAAAAGGCTGAGAACTGAGAACTCTTGAACTCAGTTTCTGTTGCATAGTTTTCTCTGATTTGAGTCATTTAGATCCTGATTCTGAGCTGTGCTGACCATAATGCCAAAAAACATTTCCTTCATTCTATAGTAGCTGGATCATTGAGTTTCTTTTACCACGTACTCAGTGCCATGAGTTGGAAGGATTATAAATCATCTCATTAGTTCCTTTCTTTCGTTACTCCATTCCTTCCATTTACTTGGGCTTTTTAGGTCCAGTAAGTTGTTCCTTGATGACCTCTACGTGTGACCCATACCAAATCTCCTGACCATAATAGATGAGCGTGACAAAGGAGGCTAGGCGAGCTGGATTCTAACCTGCAGTTCCGTAGGGGAGCACTTAAGCAGGCTTGGCGTGGACAAACTTTACTGTAAACAGTCGTTGTAAATACTACCCCAAGTGGGACATCCATATGCCCTTTTCATCCCAGGGGCAGATGGCAGTCCAGGCCTGACAGCGGGCCACAGAGACTGTTCTTTGTTCAGTTCCCCATGACGTAATATTTTGTTGTATTGGGTGAGCTTTGTCCCCAGGTTAAGACTATAGTTTTGCAACTTTTGTTGTAAGTGTGGCTGACTGGACTTGGCAAGAATGAGTGAGGCTCCGAGACAGCTCAGGAGGGAAAGAGGGTCCCAGAGTGGATAGGGGAAAGCCCCAGGAAGGACTGAAAGTAAAGGACTGCTCCCAGGGAGGATCAAGTAAAGTCTGAGACAGCACTGTGGGAGCTGGAATGGCACAATAAAGACTATTTTGGAACAGAGTCTGCTGTACTACTTGGGATATCAGCACTCTGACCCGTCCTCTTTAAAAGAAGAAAATATCCCCTCCTTCCTGGGGGCTGACCCAAAAAAAGGAGCTCTCAGGAGTGCAGTATAGGTCACCAGGGAAGTCAAGGACTGAGAAGATCCAGGGTCACAAAGCCAGAGGCTTACCCCTTGTGAAGCTATGCTAGGGCTGGCTTCAGGGAGTCCTCTCAGGAGAGGGAGACTAAATAAGGCTGCTTCTTTGGTGGGAGTCCCAAGAAAGAGCTTTCCCGTTCCTCACAAAAAGGGTCAGTTTGATCCTTTTTTGACAGTGAGTAGTTGGCAATTTGATTAATCAAATGTTGGTAAGGGCAACCACGAGGTTTTGCCCAGGTTGGTGAGGCACATCTGACTAACCTGATGTCTATGGTAAGCCTTAGGGCACTGTATGCAGAGTGGTTTTATGTAAGGGTGTGATGAGTTCAGATGATGGTGTTGATGTCTGATCAGTCTTTCTGTACTGTGCTTGACTTCTCATGCCACTTTGTGTCAGGTAAACAACACTGGCAAACCCAAAATGCCTCCAGTTCCTATCAATCAGTGTTCAGAAATGCCCATCCCTCAATCCATATAATAGCACAGGTGAGGCCCAGATCTGGTAGACTCTGACATCTGTGCAAGATTGTAGCTTACTTTGTTCCCATGCCCATCAAAAGAAATCTATTGCATAGTTTCACCGGTGGTTTTCAACCTTTTTTAGACTTGAGGCACTCCTTGATGGACTCCAGGCACCCCTGGAAAATTACAAGCTCGTTGTTTTCAGTCATTTTTTTGCCTGATAAAGTCTTATTGTTTGGCATGGTTCCTGAGCTCTGCCGGCCTGTTCTAAAATCCAGTCTATGGCCCAGTGGACTACTACTGAGACCTTCTGAAATAACTCACGGATTGTGATGATAGTTGTTTCATGGTTACACTTTAGCAGCACTTGTAGTATAGCATCATGTTTAGCAGGTCTGTTAAACCTGAGCTGCTCACTTATTTTTTATTTGAGTGAGGGAGCATTTGGGTGGTGGATGTGTTTTATCATATACTGAAGTTTAAGCCTTGATCTGAGGCAAGGGGTATGACATGCCTGGTGGCAGTCTGAAGGCAGAGGACATGGTATTCAGTCAGTCATAGGATCCAGTCAATATTTCTTTTTCTGGATGCACAAAGTATGTCATCTTCTGTTAGGGTCTTCAGTGAAAAGTCCTGGTCATTCCTAGGGTGACTGATGGAGCTCTTCTCCCTGCCCACCATGACTACCTGGCAATCTCCTTTTATCAAAGCTTCCAGACTCAAATAAAGCCAGAATCTGGACTTTGGATAATAGAAAATCATTCTTGTTTCTCACTATCAGTAGGAAGTTGGGTGAAATGTGTCAACCTCTCTGCCTGATGAAGAGGGACATATTCCCCAAGAAGTTTTCTCATGGAATAGGGTCTGGCTGACTTTGAAGAAAGCATGTTTTGTTATCAGAGGGAAGGTGGAACCTAGACTACAGAAATTAACACTATAGAGTTAGGCGTGCATGGGGAAGCAGGAGGATCAAGAAGGCAAATGGGGGAGGACACAAAGTGTAGTGCACTAGAGGGTGGTGTCCCTATGAAGAAAAATCAACTTTGGGCAACCTTCCTAACATGAGCCCTGCTGTTACAGCAAGACAGCAAAGAATCAAGTGCCTAAACTTTTCTTTTTTTGTTTGCCCTGGGTCCCCTCTCTGACATAACTTCATGGAGAGTTTGATTTCTAAGGTATCTTGTTTGTTATTGGTTAGGATCTCTGAATTGTTGTCCCCACTGAGCCAATATTTGTTTAAAGAACACCATTGGAACATGCTGCCCATTTTTTCACATGCTTTGCTTTTTAACCAGAACAGGCTGATAGCCTTTCACTTCCCACCCTGCAGACTATTTGTTCAGGTGGTGCTGGATTATCATTTTCAGACCTCACATTATACTGCTGAGCTTTTTTGCTGTTTTGAATTAAAAGAGTGACGACATGAAAGATTAACTCTTTCCTCATTCTTCCCATACCTCTTCTATTTCCATTCCCTCAAACGAATAACAATAACCATAATAATAATTTTAAAAATCCCAGGGCCCACACAGGAAACACTTCTCACAAGTAGCATTTGTGACTCAGTGTTGTTTTTAATGTCCTGTTAGCCAAGAGCAACAGGAATCAGCCTAAGTGATCTGAAAGCATCTCGGATTTATTAGTAACAAAAACTTTTCATGACTTCATGGCTCCTCCCTCCCTCGGGCTCTTTTTCCTCCCCCCTCACCGATATTCCAGTGAGCTCTTACGGCTTTGCTACACATTCTGCATTCAGCAAACGGTATTTGACAGTTTCATTCGGATGCACAAAAGGCAGAGGGAAATCTTAAAAGCAGCTGCATTGAAGCATTGGCCTCTGGAGAAAGGTGTTCATTGATGCACATCATAAACATGAGGTGATCTAGAGGTGATCAAGACCTGGAAGGTTAAAGAAAAAAGGTCATCCTCAGCCCCAGACCTTGTAAATCTGAGTGGCATCTTGAAGCTAAAATGGACATATGGAAACACAAAGGATTCCAGCCCTGTGTGTACCTCATTCAACCCAGATTGCAGGAAATTTGGAAGGTTATATTTTAGTCAGTGGTAAGACAAACATAGCTGAGGTTTGGAATGTGACCAGGACCTGGCATAAATGCATCACAGCTCGGAGACTGAGAATAGAGGAAAGTTGGGTTCTTGGTGCCCTTTTGGTTTGCAAGACCCTCTGACCAGTGGGTCATTTTGCCTGCTATTCTTTGTGGTATGCTAGGGCACTGAAGCATAGAAGCCCATAGCTTTGTTTTCCAGTGTCCTGGGGCACACAGGGAGCTCTCCAAGCACTCTCCCAAACCTCAGCACATTTGCAACTTCTGCCAGAGGGAGTCTGACAAGTGTCAGCACCTGCTGCAAGTTTCATCTGTGGCATTTGCTAAATCATTCCTGCTTTACAACTTAGACCTTAAGAGAAGCAAAGGGCAGAATTCCCTACAAAGTATGCAGTGGAGGCTGACAGGCAGATCTGAATAGTCACCTGATCACTGCTGAGATGTCTTCATGGACTGTGATGAGCCATATATTAAAAACCTAAGCTGGACTGTTGAAGATTACATTTTTTGCAGTGCATTCTGAAAGCTGAATTCTTAACGTGTTGGTGGTTAGCTATACCTGCCAACAAACTGGCAACATCAATACTGCCAACTGCAACCACTTAAAAATCCTGAGACTGGCTTAAAAACCATGAAATATTAAAAATAAGAACATCACTCCAACACTATTAAAAATAAAATGAAGTAGCTGGCTTTCTGTTTGCATTTCTGGTTTCTGAGATGTTAGGGTTTATATCTTCAAGCTTTTCTCTGTAACAAGGGAGGCTAGAAACCTATCTTTTCCCCCTAAAATGAAAAAAGAGATTCTTGTATTTACATGATTCCAAGAGTTGGAAATTTCAGAAAATTTCCCAATTAGAAAACAATGTATGGTCCTGATACGTCTGATCTCAGGACAGAGGTACAGATGTATATTTCTGTTTTAGGCTAAAACAGTAATCAAACTATTTTTATTAAGTCCTGTATAAGCAAGTAATCAAACAAAAGCTGCATTGTATTCTTGATTTGAATCCCTGTATCATGTTTCAGCCCAGTGCAGATGTTTTGTTTAATTGGAATACATTATTACAAATTCTTGCAGTGTTATCATGAATCGTGTAACGGCTGGTATTTTTTCTTAGTCCCACTTCTTATAGTATTGAGACTGTATGGGAATCTTGGGTTGTTATTTTTACAAAAGTTCAGGCAGCCACAGTTGCCTGGACTGTAAATATGCAAAAGCCAACCATAAAATTAAAAGGGGTGTGGAGTGAGTTTGTGTGTGTGTGTGTATAGCAAGCAAGCGAGCCCATGAGAAGTGATGATGCACATGCTCACACGTGTGTGTGTGCGCTCACACACACACGGAAATGTTGTGAATATTTGGTGTCTGACATGGATTTTTCAATGGTAAGGGTTATCAATTTTATGACTAATGTAAAAAAAGTACCCTCTCTCTGTTCTTCTTTATATCCCTTCCATAAGGCCCTGGTATAACTTAATATCTATACATACAAATACAACACTGAAGCCCTGATCTGTTTAGTGCTTCTATGTTGATATGTTGCGCTATTGGACAAACATTCTTTCTGACAGTCACACTGAGTCGGGATTTTCCTTTAGTATCAAAATGAGCTGGTTACAACAAGAGATAAAAGCCCAAGTGTGGCCTTATTTTTCAAAAACCACTACAAGGTTCACTGACAAAAGACTTCCTGTAGGTCTTTTCACTGAATAAAGACTTTGGAAGTGGCAGTGGCAGTCCCTTGATGACAGTCTTTCAGTAGTAGGGAAGTCATTGGTGAATCTAGAGATGACTAAAGAGGTGAATCCAAGATCTGGGCATTTGACTGCAGATATGGCATATAATTCCAGAAGGAAGGAGTGAATCCTGGTGATTTCAGGACACAACTCTTTGCCTTTGTCCCTCTTGCCTATTCACTTCCATAGTGAGGCAAGTTTACTCAAAATGCATTGTTATATTTTATGGCACCATTGGGGACGATTTAGTGCTCGAGTCTCCTGGGTGTTGATGTTAATATTACATTTCTTCAGATTGCAGGATTTTTGGTTGTAGCCAGGTTGGTCTCAGGACGTAGGTAGGCAAGATTCTTTGGATAGATGTGATATATTTTATTAAACCACCTGAGTAGTTGGGAAGATGTTCCTTGCAAGATTTTGGGCGCAAACACCCTTGTTCAGGCATAGGGAGTCTCTGCTGTTGTTCTGAGATCTGTATGTCTTCAGATTGGCCTTCAAGGTATCTTTGAATCGCTTGTTTTGCCTACTTCTAAAGCAAATATCATTGACACTTTGAGTATATAGGACCTGTTTCAGGATCCAGTTGTGAGGCGTCCTTATGATATGTTCTGTCCATCAGAGCTGGTGCCATATAAGCATGGCTTCAATGGTGGTGGTGTTTGCTTGAGCCAGAACACTGGCATTCATTCTTTTGTCTTTCCAGCTGATACAGAGGACATTGCTGATGGTAATGTTCCATGGTGCTTCCAATAAATTGTCCAGGTCTCACACCAATACAACAGGGTAGGGATAACAACAGCTTAGTAGATGAGAAGTTTTGGGTCCTGATGTTATGATAATTGAGGACACAATTTCAGAGATGTCCAAAGGCAGCACTACCAGATTTTATTTGGTGTTGAATATTATGTTCTGCGTTTGTGTTTTGGAAAAGGTGACCGCCCAGGTAGGAGAAATGCTCAACAGTGACATCCGTCTAAATGTAATAATGTGAGGGAGTTTTTACATAAAGAACTAAAAGGCCAAGGTATTATTACATCTCAGTGGTAACTGGGACAGCCAAAGAAAACCAGCCTCTTCCCAGCTGAACACCTAAAAGAATAATCATCAAGAGCTGCCATACCTGGCAGAGAGAGACTTCCCCCAGTTTTCTATAGACATCGTCATGTCTGTATGTACATTTTAATTACAGATTTGTGGAGTGCCGGTATTACTGTGAAGGCAGTCTTAAATCACTTGTGAGATGGGTTTGTACCAAACAGGTCTGAATCCCTTTCAACTTTGGAGATGATCACATTTAAGTCTGAACTTTCTAGCTGGTACCATTTTATTGAGGGTTTTAGCCAAATCATTTTAACTTGTTTCCTGGTAAAAGTTCTCATGTCTCTCTAAATTGCCTCTCCCTAGTAATTCTACCTTAGGCAAGTCTACCATGGAGCAAGAGGGTGCCTGAATGTTGATCAAATTAACATGTTTCCCCTTTTACAAATAAAAATTCCTCAGTTTTGCAAAGAACTGAGATGGCCATTTTGACTGCTCCTTGAATAGCTGTGAGGTAACGTGGACATACAGAACTCATCTAAGCTTCTGTGTTCAGTTATTCATGCACAGCATAAAGAAACTGCTTGTAATTTGTACCAGATGGAGGTTTGTGTGTTTAAACAAAGACATGTTCTGGAGAATCCAAAGCAACTGAATACTAGTTCCGACATTAAATCCTAACTTAACAGCAGCACTTACTTACTGACCTGGAGGAAATGAAGCATGCAGTTTTCTGAGTTATATTCCCTATCATGTCTGTTTTCATAAGTGCACATATGTAATATAACACACAGTCTATTTTCACATTCTGTGAAAAGCCTCTCTTTAAAGTGGCACTGCCAAGGTTATTAAATTTTAATGGTGAACAATTAAATGGGTGCCCTTGGTCTGAGAAGACTTCTGTCTTGTTGGTATTTGTATGTGTGCACTCACGTTTTAAACCTAAATCTCTGATGCTAAGCAAATGGGTGATACTTCTGCTATCTTGCAAATAAATTTGTTTCTTTACTGCTAGATATTCTGTCTGACTCTAGAGATTAAATGGAGTGTGGTATGCAATAACATGTCAGGGTCTATTGGCAACAGAAAATTAGGGGATCCAAAGCTGTAGTTACATCAGCATTTATAGCATCATCCTGTTGTGCACATCAGGTACCTGGTTTTCTGGTAGGCAACAGTGGGTGCATCTACAAGAGACGTTTACTATGGAGTGGACTGATTAGCTCCATAGTAAACGCTTACTGTCTACATGCGCAGCGCTATTAGGCTGCAGGAAACTAATAAACTCCATAGCAGGTTAGTACTTATGCTTGGGCATGAGGGTGTTTCAGTGTGGGGCTGACCCAGTCTCAGGCACATTTGTAACCATGATGCCTGGGAGGAGTAAATTCTGGCATGGCATGCACTGGAGTTTATTGCTTCACCTTAATATGCATGTGTGGATATTCCCAATAAGTCCACAAAGTAGCATGTGTTACATAAATAAAAATGTAATTTAAAAAATATTAATTTTTCATTGATAAGCACTCAGAAACAAGAACTAACATTTAACATTAACTTTACTTTGTGCATTTGGTTTATGACGCAAACTTTGCTTACCTCTTTCCATACCATTTCCCCAACATTATAAGCTGCTTACAGACATTAAAAAAAAATGCTTTACTTCAAACTCCTTGCACCCCTGTGCTGAGCCCAGCACATGCTCAGAAGTGGCCTCACATTAGTTGGACCTGGCTCACCCAATGTCTGCATAGATCAGGTGCTTCAGCAGGACTTTTATGGTACTTTTATCTAATAAATGATTGAATCAGCTTTAGAGTAAAAAAAAAAAGCCCTAAAGCACCTGATCTATAGAGAGGCTGCATAGCTGAGTCAAAATAATGTGCTGCTTCTTTCGGCAAAGTTTTTTTCCCCCCATGTCTGTCAATACCCATAATGTCTGGGCATACATATCAGCCAGAAATGATACTCTATTATTTAAAATACCAATTTAATGTATAAAATTTGAAGGTAGGTGTCACTTGCAAAATTAAATCTTACGTTTGAACATTTGACAAGACACATTTCTTGAGTTTCCCTATCAAAAAATTTAAACAAACAAAAACCACAAACAAAAATTCTAAGTGTTCAAAGTCCCTGAACTGAAAAAATAGTCAACAGGATGTTCTTAAAATTCCTAGTCCCTTTGCCCTACCCAGAAAGTTCCTGTTCCAGTACAGCATAAATATAAGCTTTGTTTTTATCTTTTTAATTTTCTGTAGAGATAAAGGTCCTTATATGTAGGGGGATAAACTAAAAGCCTGTTCTTGATCATACTTGTAACTACAATGACAGTAGTAGAATGTTGAGGAATTTCTATGTTCATCATGACCCTTTTATAGATTTTTTTTTTATTATTTGTATTTAGAGAAGAGTTGAAAAGAACAAGTGGCCAAGTTGGCACTTGTGATGGGATTTAAATCGCTATCTTGCTCATGACTGTGTTAAGTGGATCGGGGTCTCTGTTTCCTCAGGGATGTCAAGAAATAGTTCTGACTTCCTACCTTTGAGAGAAGGGGGAGGATATAAGCTCCTTAAGGGTATGTGAGTTCATGTCCAAGTTGCAGTACCTGGGCAGCTTGGATCTGCAGTTACATGACATGACATTCTCAGGGGAGAAGACCAAAGAGGACAGAAAAAAGGGGTGGACATTACTTTACCCTCCCATGCATAGCCCCACCACATTGCCACCAGGTCCTCCAGTCAGATGCAATTTACGGTTATACATATAACAAGTGCCAGGATGAGGATAAATGTACTTGCTATAAGTAGAGTAATATTAGTTAACATTGTGTTATTGTATGCTGGGGATAGGAAACAAGTGAAAAATACCACCAAGAGACTGTTAACAAAACAATGTGCTTAAAACATTAGAGTTGACAAACAATTTTGGGATAAAATAAAAACTAATCCATACCTTTTAAACAGATCTCAGTAACTCTTAACAGAGTCTGTTCTGAGAATTAAAAAAAAAAAATGTTAAGTTCTCTTCTCTTTCATTACTTTTCATTACCATCTAAGACCTGAAGTAATATGGAAATACTTTGAGAAAGGTATCTTTTTTCCCAATCGAACTAGAAGCAGGAAGTCCTAAAACACTGATTCTCAACCAGAGGGCTGCAACACCCTGCAGTGCCTTGAGATGCTTTCAAGTGTGCCACATAATGTTAACAATCTTAGGTGTGCAAACATGATTCACAAAGTAAACCATATATTTCCATTTGGAATCCAAGTATTAAAAACATTCTGACCTGTCTTTTTGAGTTCCTTGCAACAGAAGAATGGCTCTAGTATTTTCCTATAGTCAAAAAAGGAGAGAGACCTAAGATCTGGCATTTCCCAGGGGTGCCTTGAGTTTAACAAGATGTACAAGGAATGACTTCTTTCTCTAACAGGAGTATTCTCATTCCTACTCCTTCCTGATTACTTCTCTTGTCTATGTAAACTCCAGTAAAACAGTTTTAGATGGAATCTCAGGAAAAGTTTCCTAATGGTAAACTGCCTTGAGAAACCATGGAGCCTCCCTCGTTGGAAGTTCTTGAGAACAGACTGTGTCCACAATGCCTTAGGAATGAAGCATCTGCATCTGTTCCTCTGTATCTTTAAAGGGAGTGGGATAGATGGCCACTTAGGTCCTTTCCTGTACTCTGAATCTTAAGGGCTACGGATAGACATTCACAAAGACTGAGCCTGAAAAGAGCAAAGCCCCACCCAGAAAAGCATCTGGGATTCTGGGGAACTCTGATTTAACTTAAAACAGGAAGGGGTCTGAGACAGACATTGCATAAACTGGTTTGACCTATGTTCAACCAGGTTTATCTCAAACTAGTTTCAGCCATTTTCAAAATGGTTTATGTGCCCTGAATATGTTCTGTTACAGGTTTAAACCAATTTCTGATCACTTAAACTGGTTTATGTGTAATGGTTGTCCCTAGCCTTGCAGTTCTGAGTCTTTTGCACTAGGATAACATTGCACTGTCATTTGAAAGGGTTTAATTTTGTGAAGGATGCAGAAATTTGGATTGTGATCAGTAATTCTGTTCACAAAGGAATATTGCTAGAATATCCATCTCCCCTCCTTCATCTGCCTTGTTAGTGGATTTAGTCCGAACTAGTTGCTTTTCAGATGGAGGAACAGAAGTGAATGGCAGACCAGATGAATGGCATAGGGTTGGTCCTTGCTCTGCCCACTGGCTGCCTCCTACCAGATCTGGCCATGCACTGCTCTAATCTGGCCCCTTACTTCCAGCCTACTGGACCTGACCACATACTTTCATAGATTTGATAGACATTTGGGCTGGAAGGGACCCCAGAGGATCATCGAGTCCAGCTCCCTACCCCAGGGGCAGGAAGTCAGCAGGAATCACAGGATCCCAGCAAGATAAGCATCCAAATGTGTCTTGAAGGCATTCAAAGTGTTTGCTTGAACCGGCGGCAGTCTATTCCAAACCTTGGGGGCTCGTACAGTGAAGAAGTTCTTTCTTACGTCCAGCCTGAACCGATCGCAATGGAGTTTGTGACTGTTTGATCTTGTCATCCCTTGGGGCACTCTGGTAAACAGACATTCCCCCATATCCTGATGAGCACCCCTGCTAAGCTTATAGGTAGCCACCAGATCACCCCGGAGCTTGTGCTTTTCCAGGCTGAAGAGCCCCATGGCTCTCAGCTTCTCATGAAAAAATTTGTTTTCCTGACCTTTGATCATGCATGTGGCTCTCCTCTGCACCCTCTCAAGCTTCTCCACATCCATTTTGAAATGTGAAGCCCAAAACTGGATGCAGTACTCCAGCTGCGGCCTCACCAAGCCGAGTACAAGGGGAGAATGACGTCTCGGGATTTGCTCGAGAAGCATCTGTGGATGCAAGCCAGCGTTTTGCTTGCTTTACTAGCTGCAGCATCACACTGACGGCTCGTGTTCATTTTGTAGTCAGCCATGACCCCCCAAATCCCTTTCATCTCTGGTGCTAACCAGCGTAGTACTGCCAAGCCTATAAGGATGCTGCAGGTTTTTCCTCCCAACGTGGAGAACCTTGTATTTTTTGGTGTTGAACACCATCATGTTCTCGTCTGCCCATTTCCTGAGCCTGTCAAGATCTGCCTGGATCACTCTTCTGTCCTCAGGTGTGGATGCTTTACCCCAGAGTTTGGTGTCATCGGCAAACTAGGCCAGTCCGCTTCCAACACCAATGTTCACATCATTGATGAAGATGTTAAATAGTACAGGCCCTAGGACAGAGCCTTGAGGGATCCCACTGGTTACAGCGTGCCAAGACGACTGGCTCCCATTGTCCACTGCCCTCTGGGTCCTACCCCAGAGCCAATTCCCCAGCCAGCAGATCGTGGTGAGGTCAAGGCCATAGTTAGCCAGGTTAGTCAAGAGGTGATCATGGGATACCACATCAAAGGCTTTTTTAAAGTCAAGATATACAACGTCGACCTCTTCCCCCTTGTCCAGGTGATAAGTCACCTGGTCATGAAAGGAAATGAGATTGGTCAAGCAAGACCTGCCTGCAAGAAACCCATGCTGGGTATCCCTCAGGATATTGCTTTCAGTTAGTCTGTTAAGGATGGCCTCTTTGATAATCTTTTCCAAGACCTTCCCCAGGATAAAGGTCAGGCCGATGAGCCTGTAGTTAGCTTGATCTACTTTCCTCCCTTTCTTGAAGATAGGTACCACATTGGCCCTCTTCCAATCATCAGGCGCTTCACCAGAGCACCAGGAGTTCTCAAAAATCCATGCCAAGGGCTGAGCCATGATACTCGCCAGCTCCCTGAGTCCCTTGGGTGTAACCCATCAGGGCCAGCTGACTTGAAGGTATCCAGCCTGTCCAGGTGTTCCTTCACGAGGTCAGCTTCAATGGAGGGCAGGGAATCTCCCTCACCCAGGTCTCCCTGACCCACAGTGGGCAGGGGCGTGCGTCCCATGGGACTGGTGAAAAACTGACACAAAGTACCCATTTAGCAAGTTTGCTTTTTTGTGGGCATCAGTTGTCAGTTGCCCCATTTGGTTCAGCAGGGGTCCAATGTTGCCCTTGCTTTTCCTCTGGCTCCCCACATATCTAAAAAAGGACTTTTTGTTGTCCTTGATATTTGTAGCTAGCTGGAGTTCCAAAGCAGCCTTGGCTTTCCTGGTTTGCTCTCTGCAGGTCCAGACCAGAGCAGGGCATTTCTCCTTGGTGGCAGTTCCAGTCCTCCATCCTTTGTAGTTCTTCCTTTTAAGACGCCGGAGGTCTGCCAGTTCCCTGGAGAGTCAAGGGGGTTGTCATCCCCTTTTGCTGCCTTTCCTCCGAGACAGGATGGACTTTGCTTGTGCATCCAGGATTGTTCCCTTGAGAAGCAACCACTCATCCTGAACTCCCCTCTCCATTGGGTTGTGGCCTTTTAGGGCCTCGCTGACAAGCCTCCTTAGCTTGTGAAAGTCAGCTTTCCTGAAGTCGAGGACTTCTGTATTACTGACTGACTTGCTAGCTTTATGGCAGATGGTGAAGGTGATCAGCTCATGGTCACTGTCACTCAGCTTCCCTTCGATACTGGTTTAGTCTGGCACTCAGGGCCACATTATCTGGTCTTCAGGACTTCCCATGGGTCTGGAAATTTGGCACCAGGGGAGCAGCAATTAACACTGCCACCACTCTGCCGCCATCAAATTTCTGGACCTTGAGGAACCTCATAGACTGGGAGTTGAACACCCCATCATAGGTCAATGGATCTCTTTATTTTACTTATTTATTAGACTTATACTCAATATTAAAAGGACCTATTCCATAATTAAGCATTGTCAGGTACAATGAGAAATGTGACTACATAAAAAAGCAGGCAGCTCTCCTTCACCCCCAAAACAAGAAATTAACTATTCTGAGAGAACATCAAATTCAGGTTCTTCCCCTTATGCATATATATACCAGCCATATCTCCTGCTAGAAATGCTGCATAAAGAAACCTTGTCCTGTGCCCTGAAACTGATTGTGGTAAGGCTTTGCACCAGGTTCATAAGCAGGTTCTATAGATATGTTTGTAACCTAACATCTGTAATTTCTAGAAGACCAGCAGAAATATGAAGCACAGACACAAGCCAGAGCTGCATTCTATATTTTGTTAATGTCATGTTATCTTACAGGATTAGCATACACTTTTTCCCATCGATGGAGGTCCGTTTAAAGCAAACAAGAAAATGTCACTTCAGATTATCTAATAATTAAGATAATGTGAAATAGGCAACATAATAATAGGATAGAATAACTTGTCAAGTCTGTAATTAACATCAGTGCATGCTACTTAACTCTGCATAGACATATAAACACATCTGATAGTTTTCTGGTTAGAAAAATCATAGCTTATGTACATATGACATAGAGATTTTAGTTTCCTGAATACCACTTGTAATTATCTTCAGTTTACAGAACAAAGGTCTTTGCTGTATGCTCCATAATTTTTCAGTAAAAAAAATGAAAAAATGTTTATATCCAGGTAAAACATATCCTATAAAACTGGCACCTAGAACCTTACCAGTCAGAATGACATTGTAAAGGATTTCAAAAATAATGCAAGCAAATCATCCCAACCATGTGCAGTGCAAATTTGTTTCTCAGAGCTTTCTTGGATAACAGACTCCTTCATCAAGCTGTAATGTGCAAATTGTTCCCATGGATACCAGGACAGAAGTGGTTTGTAATCCATTTTCTTGGAAATCTCTCATTGTCTTAGTACAATACCAGGAAAGACAAAACAGGGTGCAAAACTTGTTACAGACATTCATATAGTTTGTTGTAGAATGGTTCTACTTCTAGAACAGGGAGCTCTTATCTTTTAAAAAGCTGGACAGATCTGCTGGAGTCTTTCATTTAGCTTTCATTTAGCACCGAGCAATATGGACTAGGACTCGTAAGCATTATGTAATACAAATATGTAAAAACAGTCATCTGCTAGATTTATGCAAAGCTCTTGACCGGGGTTGGTAAGAAGGTTTTGTTGTGTTACTCTAGGTAGGTCCAAGGGTTTGGTTTTGGTTCTTTAGCTTTGAAAAATCTCCAATACTTAGAGGAACTCAGTCTGAACTGTTGGATTCATGTGCATGAGAAGATTAGTGTGTTTCCATGCAGAACCATAAATCAGGCTAGGTTCATTGTATATTGGCCTCAGATTATCTCTAAAGGTTCACAAGTCTTAGGAAACATTCAAGTCACCTGTTCTGCATTTTGTCTAGTTCAGGGAAAGGCAACCCCCGATGCACATGCCAATTAGTAGCATGCAGAGACATTTTGCCCAACATGGCAGGAAGTGTGCTAAGGAAATATTTTAGAATTTTTTTTTTTTAAGTTGCTGTTTCGGGCTCTCCAGAGCAGCCACAGGTCCCAGTGCTATGGCAGGCACCAGAGGCAGAGTCTGGAGAACACAGGCATGGATGCTGTCTGCATCTGCTGCCCCCACCCCATCCCTGGGCTGTGCCCTCCAGCCTAGCCAGGGCCCTGGATGGGAGTTGCAGGTGGGTGAGGCTGGGGCCCAGGCAGTAGCTGCAGAGGGCCACTGTGCTGGAGGCTCTCAGTGAGTGGGCGAGCCCTGGTCCTGGCCAGGGCTCAGGCAGACAGACAGGCAGGGGCAATACTGGAGCGGTGAGGCTTTGTTGCTTGGGGCAGGGTCTGGATGGTGCAGGGAGAAGCAGGGATGGATGAAGGTGCTGTGGCTGGCCACTTGGGAAGGCTGGTTGTGGGTGGGAAACAGGGCTGCCCAGGGGCTCTGCAGGCTCAGGTCACTGTGAACAGAGACGCTCAGTGGCACCTGAAGTGGGGTCCAGCCACCGTGCCCAATAGGACACCACCTGGCTGAGGCAGGATGTCAGGCTCAGGGGGCTCGACTTCAGGCTTGGCCTCCCTGCATGCTGGACATAGCATGAGCAGGGTGAAGCCACCTCTGGTGTGGGGCCCAGATGTGGGAGGCCCCTGGGCCCTGGGAACAGCCACTGTAGCTGCTCTGGCCTGCCCAGGCCCTGGCCTTGCCTACCCACAGCTCCCCTCCATGGGGCAGGGCTGGGGAGGCACTGCACAGTGCTGCTGAGCTGCAGGCCTGCTTGACCCCCAGCGCTGCCTGTGGCGGCTGTTCCCAGAGCCCAGGTGGCTCCTGTGGCTGGGCCTCCACGCTGGGGGCAGCTCTGCTCCACTTATACTGTGCCTGGTGTGCAGGAAAGCCAAGCCAGGCATCCTGCCCCAGCCAGGAAGCACCCCCTCATGAGCAGGGCGGCTGCACCCCATCCTCATGGAGCTTCATGGTCCGGGCCCCACGCCCATTTGCTGCAGCCCAAGTCTGCAGAGCCCTGGGGCAGCCCCCCACTCACTATTTGGCACCCGCTCTCATCCGGCTGCTGCCTTTTCAAGGGCCTGGCTGGGTTGGCCTGCCCGCGGCACCTCCCCCCTGCACCTGGTTGTCTCTGTGCCGCACAGACCTTGCCCCGAGTGCCCGGCCTTGGCACTCGGCACCCCCACCTCAGTGGGACGGGGCGTCTGCCTTCTCGAGCCCCGGCCAGGCCTTCCCTCCCAGCTGGGCCCGGGCTTCCCCTGCTCTGGGACTGTCAGGGAGTACTGAGCGCCCCAGCCCTGGCGGCTGCTGCTGGCTGCCTCTGCCAGACACTGCCCAGCCCAGTGGGTCCGAGCTGCAGCCGGTAGTGGTGGCAGACATTGGCGGCAAGCGACACATCCTGTTTCTCTTTTTCCTTTATTCTTTTTCTTTCTTTCACTTCTCTTTTTCTCTCTTTCTCTCCTTTTTCTTCTCTTCTTTTTCTTCTCTTCTCGCTCCTTTTTTTCTTTTTCTCTCCTTTTTTCTTTCTTTTCTCTCTTTTCTCTTTCTCTTCTCTTTTTCTCTCCTTTTTTCTTCCCTCTTTTTGTCTCCACTTCTTTTTTCTTTTTTTCTTTGTCGTCTTTTTTCTTTCTTTTTTCTCTCTTCTCTCCTTTTTCTCTTCTTCTTTTTTCTCTCCCTTCTATCTCTTCTCTTTTTTCTGTCTCTTCTCTTTCTGCTCCCCTTTTTTCTCTTTTTTCTTTCTCTTTCCCCCCTCTTTCCTTTTTTGTCTTTCTCCTTTCTTTCTTTTCTTTCTCTTAACTTCAGTGCACAGTACTTAACTCTGCGTAGACATATAAATACATCTGATAGTTTTCTGGTTAGAAAAAGCATAGCTCATGTACTTACGACAGAGATTTTAGTTTCCTGAATACCACTTGTAATTATCTTCAGTTTACAGAACAAAGGTTTTTGCTTTGTTTCCACTGAAAACATCATAATTTTTAAATAAAAAAATGAACATTTGGAGGTTATATTCAGGTAAAACACATCCTATAAAACTGGCATCTAGGATCTCTCTCTCTCTTTTTCTTGCTCTCATCACAACATGTTGTACAAAAAGAATACACAAGAACAAAGGTAGTATATGAAGTTTTATTTATTGTTACCAGGTTTAGAATGTTTAGAAAACCTGGTATTTACCATAAGAAAAAGCAACATTCATGATCATTAACTGTATTAATATGCAGTGTGTCCTGCCATGTACCCCTGTTCCGGGTTGGCTTTTCTGACATATCGGCACTCCCGCAACTTACAAGGTAGACATTGAGGGTTTTTTGGCACTCTGGCCAAAAACATTGCCTACCCCAGTCTAGTTTGTAATGGAGCCTTGGATCAGTTTTGTGCATTCCTAGCTGAGTACAGTGCTACCACTTACTCCTGTCTGGTAGCAACTGATGCCAAAGTGCTGATGAATGCAGACTAATTCCAGTATGCATGGTTTTAACAACACCTAACCAAGGCCTTTGGCTGCCATTAACTATTAAACATTGCTGTTCACCTGCAGGTGTACACATATAGTGTGTCTATCTTGTCAGAGGAGGGGGGTTAACTCAGACCTCTAACAACATGGCGGTGTGGTATTCAGGATATAGGAACTGGGTATGATACACATATGATTATTAGGATTCCAGAGAGTGGGAGCATTCTGGGGGTTGTTGTGTCCCCTCTTGCCTCCCCCCCTTATGGTTGTCCTTACTTCAGCAAGTACTCCTTGTGTCAGGGGTGCCTCTATCACAGCTACAGTGAGTGTCAACTCAGCCATGGTGGGAACAGCTGTGGGTACCTGAGAGCATAGGCGACTGGTAGGGGGGATCAGACAGGTATGTGCCCCCCTTGAGTGCCTTGTCCCTGATGCCGATGGTGGCTTCTGCAGGTGCTTGGCAACCCTGTCCTGATGGCGGCTTCTGCAGGTGCCCCCCCCAGATTTGGGAGGCACCAGTTGCCCATGCCTGAGAGACTGATTGTCCTTGACCTGGGAGACCACACCAGGGTCAGTATCCACTTGCTTTGGAACCTGAGTCTGCCGTTCATTTTATTTCACAAACCAAATCAAGTCTCCAAACTACATCTTTCATGATATATTTTTCTAGTTCATCCCACTTCTCTCATGCTCCCATCTCCCCCAAGGTGGCAAAGTCACTTTCTCTAGACTGTGTCATGGGAAGCTGAAATGTGGCTGCTAAGATCTTCCCAGTCCCCTCTGCTGTCAGGTTGATTGTGCTCAAGAGCTGGCCTGTGGGAAAGCAGCACACAGGAGGCTGAGCCTGCATGTGCAGTTCTTCCATTGATTTATAATTCCTGGCAGAATGGTTACAGTTGCTGTATTTGAAGGAATAGATATTTTGATTAATAGAATAGGCAGGAAGCGAACGACATTTTTTCCCCTTATCTTGCCAGCTTTACATCTTTCAGAATATTAGGAACAATTGTATCCTAGAGCTATTCTTCAGGAACTGTCTCTTCTTCCCTATTGTCAGTGAGAGGAGTCCCACAAGGCAGATACACAGCATTGAAATGAAGCTGTCCTTACCTGTAAGGGGTAGGAATTTACATGTAGGGAAGTGAGGGAAAAATAAAAATAATAAAAAATCTCAACCAAACACAATATTGATTCTATTGGGCAGGGCTCAGCCAGATTCAACATCCCACATAAATGTGTTGCACAGTACAAGCTGAGTGAAATCAAACCATTCAATGTCAAGTGCAAGAGATAGTTACAAAGAAGGGCACTACTTGGGGTTGGTCACGTATACAGAGGGTTAGATATAAGGGTGAGCACATCTGAAGGCATCTGAATGGGAGTTATTCATTCCTGCCATTGCTCTCATCCAGGAAACTCCCTTCCTTCAGCTACAGTCTCCAATCCCCTCAGCCACAAGTCTGTCTTGCTCTATGAGGCACATCCCTTTCTCATGCACAGTTTTACCATTCACCTCATTTTCCTATTTGGTAGCTTCAGGAGGCTGTGGGGAGGCTGGCTGCAAATGAGTGACTAGATGTCCTAGAGTCCTGCCATTTCTTAGAGCTGATAGCCAGAAGACTTTATGTATATTTTTTCCTGTTCAGTGAGCCAAATTGAGCTGAGAAGCAACATTAGTCTTAGATGGTTGCCCACTTCAGAAAAAAACAAGATTACCTTTACCTTGGTTGAAGTAAATCGAAGTGGGAGATGGGACACGTGCCTATAGCTAGGAGATTATTCTTTGCATGGTCTATGTTTCCCTTGGTTCTTGCTTGGTCAAGATTGATCAGTCTGTGTATTAATTATGCTACAACTTGAGACAAGAAATGAACCTCTTTTGTATTCAAACCACTTAGCATGATGGGACCTGATTGCTTGGCTGCTTCTGGAATAGAAATAATAAAAGTATTCTTTCTTCTTAAATCGTTCCTTCCAGGACCTGATAAGTTGGGGGCTCTCCCTTCCCATTTGCCAATCCCTTTTCAATACTGCAGAGCCTAGAACTGAATACAGAATTTGAGATGCAGCCCCATAGCAAGACTTTGCCTTCTGCTCCACACTATGAAAGCTTCTCATATTCAGCCTTTTTTCAAGTTGCTGCAGCAAAATATTTACAATATGTTTTCTGCTATCATGTATTTGTGTATTTGTGAATTCAGTTTTGAAACGAAATGCAGGGAGGATTTTCATAAATTAACCCCAGTGTGTTGTTAACACATTCAAATTTCCTTCAGTGAAGGAGAATCAGTTTAGGTTATGTTTTACTCTTGCCATATGGATGAGTGAATCTGTGAGAGGCAGAAATGTGTGTTTTGAAGAACATAAAATACTTTGAGCATGCAAACAAGTGGTTGAGAACTGTGCGATTTTGAATTTTTCGATGCTGCAGAATCTTTATCTGGTCCGTCACACCGTGCTGTGGCTCTTCCAGATCAGTTATTCTCTGTTTTGTGGTGTAACTTTAACAGCACAAACAAGGTCCTAAAAGTTGGATGACTGGCAGGAACAGGGGATTTCTGGATCAGGCAAATATTTGTCTACATAAATACTGCCATTAGAAATCCATATTGGTGGGGAACTATAATAGCTGGCAACGCAATTTCTTCCTTTGGTTCTTGTTAGTTTCCCACTGGCAAAGCCAAATGTGATGGCATTCAGCACACCTGGTGATAGCACACCTAGGGGTGGTAATACTCTTTGTAAACGGGCATGCTAGAGAGTTACTGTTTTAAATGTACATCAAAAATGGAAACACAACCGCCCAAAGTGTCTAATCAGTTACCTGCTGAGGCAGCATGGGGTAAAAATCAGCACAGAAGTCAGTCTAAAATCCTACTTTCTGTAGTAGTCTTTTTTTGCTTGACAAGCATCAACGTGTCACCAGTAGAGGTGCCAGATGGCATTAATGTGACTGTCTTTTAGCTATGCTTCAATAAAGAATTTTTGAATATGTCATTCCCAAGTGGCACAGCTCAACTGCAGGGGGAGATGCACTGTAAACTGATGCATATAGGCTGGGACATTTTTACCATTGTGATGATTGTTTCTTTCCAAGCTTCGATTGAAACTACAACTTCCATGGCTCCTACTGTTATTGGTTGAGATGTACTAAAGGGAGACGAAGGATAAAAAAAAACAACATTGTATACAAACTCTTGGGTGCACTAGCATCACTGGGGATGGTGTTGTCACAGACATAGAAACACTTTGCTGCTGGGAAGCCTGGTAAGAGCTCCTTTATAGCTTTCAGTCACTACCACAGAAACAGCTGTTGTCCTAATGGTATGTGCTTATCTGTTTTTGTGTGTAAACCATCTTTCGGTGACCTTAGCTGTGCTTTGAGAAACGAAGCAGGTTGAGCTTTTACGTCTGTGTTTTAGATAGACTAGTGAGCAGATGGTGGCAAGATGATTATGGCTGCTGTGACCTTTTGGGTGAGATTGAAAAAAACCAACAAGCCCCTACCCCTGCAAACATTGAGGCCTAACTTTCATATGCAGGGGGTTGTCTAATGACTTCTTAACTAATTGACTTGACTTTGGAAGAGAGAAAGCCAGAGGCTGAAAAGGATTAAAATTGTTAAAAGTGAGAAGCTTTGATGTAGCTGAAACCCAATTAAAATTTGGATAGAAGATTTCTTTAGAAATGTTCTATCTTAACCATGAAGTTTCATGTGATGATCCACTCATGTAAAAACTTGCTATATACATTTTTGATGGAGGACAGGAGGTGGACCAAACAGGAGAATGGACTTTTGGACAAAAGGACCTATTTGTCCTTTTGTTTCTTGATGGGAGTGAAGTATTTTTTACCTCTCATATTTAAAAGGGATTTTAAAAATCTCATGGGAGATTATTTTTACAACTGAATATTTTCGTCCTAATGTGTTTCTTGCCATGCATAACCTGTACCATGGCAGAGTTCAAGAATATATCTTTTTCACAGCTAAATAAAGCTAACATCTGAAAAGATTCTGATGTAAAAGTGACTTTTCTTGGGACTTTCTTCAACTGGTAAAAGGTGACCCATTTATAGCATCATCATTCCAACCCATTTCTGAAATGCTGAAGAATTTAATCTTCATAATTTTAGTAGAGTTGGTCAGAAATTTTCCAGTGAACATTTTTCTGTTGGAAAATTCCAAGTCATCAAAAGCAAAGTGTTGTGTGGAAACATGTTGATTTTGATTAATCTTCTCTTAGAAGGCGGGTAGCTCCTATGGAACATTTATTACCAGCCAGGTTTCAAAACTTGGCTTCCAGCCAGATGCCATCACTTTCCTGGTTCAAGTTAAATCACAGTCCCCCAGCATTTTGCAGCCCTGGGCTGGCCTGTGCTGTCTGCTCCAGGGAGCAAGGCTGGCTCTGCCCCTCTGCTCCCTAGCAGGAGCAGTGAGTGCTGGCTCACTGCCCTCCCTCTCCCCCCAGGCAAACCATGGCTGGGGCCAGGGATGGGGGTTAAACTTTTCTTCCCCTGAGTACAGAGCTACCCTGCCTTGCTTACTTAGTGCTGGCTGTGACTGTGGAGTACAAATCTCAGAGGTACCTGGAAGCAGGAAGATGAAGTGATGAGCAACCCTGCAGAGTCCTGCTTCTGTGCATCTGGACTGTAAATCCCAGAGACCTCAAGGGCAGCAGGAAGAGGACACAAACATGCAACACATGCTGGCTACGTGCCAGGGCGCCATGCTGTAGTGTCTACCCCTCATCATAGCATATCCATCATACTCAAATTCAGTCCTCTGTGTGTTCATAGTAATATTTATGAAACGATTTCCATTTTACCATAATATTCTTTTCCAGAGGGAACATGTATCGGGAAAAAAATAATTTTATTTGGTGCAAATGAGCTTTATAGCAGCCTTATAATGAGAGCTGACAGTATATAGCTCTATTCTATATGGCTATATACCCATCCACATAATAACATTGTAACATCTACACTGCGCATTATACTCTTGTGTGCAATCTGCATTTCATTCTGCTGTAAAATAACATTCTGGTCTATGCACTGTATGTTTATACCTTTTATAAGTATTTCATAATGCTCATGTAGCTCTAGATCACAGCTATACAAAGTATTTCCTCATTATGACTGCTATAGAAATTGTTCTCACAAAACAAAATTGTTCTTGTCATTTTAGTAATACTTTCTTTCCTACAACTGTAATACCACCATTGGCAATTAAGCTTTTCCAAACAGACTTGAATGCTACTACAGTTAAAAATCTGCCAGTGTTTTCACTATAGGTACATGTATATGTACAGGTATATATATGTATAGCTAGTCCATTAAAAGATATCACTCCAAATATGCTTGTTCCTCTTATACCCTATCCTCTCATACCACCCTTACTTGGGCAGATCTGAAGGGGTGGGGAAAAGGGGTATACCACCCTGCAGCAGCACAGGCTCAGAGAGCTCTCTGAGCTCACCAGTTTGTCAGGGCGGTTGCCCATGGAACCTGCATTAGTGCAGCCCTGGGATTCTAGGGGTGAATGCCAGCATCACTTGCTTCTCCCACCACCAATTCAGTGGCAGGGGAAAAGTGGGGGAAGCAGTGGCACTGTTTGCCCTCTGGGTTTTAGAGCCATACCAATGCAACAGCTGTAGCAGAAGCTATCCTGACAAGCTGATGAGCTCAGAGAGTTCACTGTGCATGAGCCACACAGCTGAAGGGGAGTGCAGCTGCACACCCTGTACTACCCTGAATCTGGCCCTGTGCACAGTACAGCTAGAGACAGAAGTTGCATATGAACCGGTTTAAATGATCACAAACTAGTTCAAACCTGTAAGAGAACAGAAGCTTAGTGCACATAAACCATTTTCAAAATGGCTGAAACTGTCTAAGATAAACCTGGCTGAATGCAGTATCTTCCTAATTTAACTGATTTGGGTCAAACCAGTTTATGAAACTTCTGTCCCAGACCCCTTCCTGGTTCAAGTTAAATCAGAATCCTCCAGCATCTCAACATACTTTGCAGCTCTGGGCTGGGCTGGGGTGTTTGCTCCAGAGAGCAATACTGGCCCAGCCTCTCTGCTTCTGAGCTGGAGCAGTGAGGGCTGGCTCACTGGCTGGCTAACTGTCTCCCCCTCCCAGGCAAACCCTGGCTGGAGTCTGGGGGCAAGGGAGTTGGGGTTAAACTCACCTTCCTCCAAATACAGAGCTGTCCTGCTCTGCTGGCTTACTTAGTGCTGGCTGTGACTGTGGACTACAAATGCCAGAGGCACCTGGAAGTAGGAAGAGGAAGTAATGAACAACACTGCAGAGTCCTGCTGCTTTGAGTCTGGACTGCAAATCCCAGAGACCTCAACAGCAGCAGGAAAAGGAAGTTAACACACAACCCATGCTGGCTATGTGCCAAAGAGCCATGCTGTATTCCCCCCACCCCCAGCTTCTGGTTTGAGCCACTGCAGGCAGGTGGCTGTATTCCCTGACTCAAAAGTGAATTTCTATTCATTTGTCTATTGGTTCAATCTTTGCAACTTAGACTAACCTGCAAAGACTAAACCAGTTCAGCCTCAGGCTTGTTGACTGTCTGTACTTAGCCTAGATGAGTGGCTTTGTTGGTTAAAAAAGCAAGTAAAAAAAATTAAATATATTCTTAGTCTCCTAACAAAAACTCACAACATTGAAAAAATACCAAATTGGACCTGAAGTTACATTTCCTGATTTTCTGAAGTGTGTCTAGGTATTGATGAGTTATCCAAACAATGAGGCTGAGTCTACACTAAGTGCTTCCTGAAATTCTCCTGCCTTTTGCTGAAAGTCCCAGTGATTCCTTTACCCTCAAACCCAGTCTAGTGTCTATGTAGACTAACTGGCAACATTTTTATTAAGTTGATCCTTAAACCTGCTAAGAACAGTTATATAACATGATAATAAAAATAACTGTGTCCTGAGGGCACTGGGCACCTTAATTGTCACTAGTTCTGGTGTACCAGGAGATTGTCCCAGAACTACTAGTACAGGCCAGACCATTTCATAGGAAGCATTTATGGAATGGCTAGAACACTTCTGACACAGCACCAACAAGGTCCTACCCTATATACTTCCAGGGCATTGTTTTGTTAAAATCAACAAAACCAGGAAGTAACAGGATCTTGACCCTGGAAATCCTTTCTCACTTGGGCAGACCCAGTGAAGTCATATGTGTGAAGAATCATAAGAAGAACGGTTTTAGGATTTGGCTCTATGGTGTGTAAACTTGCTCTTCTGTTTTCTGAGTAATACACAAGAATTTAGCCCTACTGTTTTTGGAGAATAAAGGCCCAGAAAATAATACATTTTCTAAATGTCAGGAGGGTTGCATGCTTTTTCAGTTATTAAAGACATGTATAAAAAATATCTAATTAATAGGACCCAATTAAAACTTTATAAGAAATAATCTTCAGTTAACGAACATCAGCTGTGCTTATCAGGTTATGTTATTCTTATATTAATTATTTATTATCTCTGTTCATCTGAGTATTTATTTGGTACTGAATTTTCTTGTAAGAATGACTTTGTGACTATTATGCCCAAAAAACCCAGTTGTTTGATCCTGAAACCAGACAACTATCAGATAAGAACTGAAGCCGATTAAAAAAAAAAAATTAAATAATTACAGAAGCTAATTTAAAATATAGAATGAGTGACTTCCTTGTTTGTTTGTTTTTTAGAGGATTATTAGTTTTTCATTTCATAGCTACCCATGATATATTTTAAGGTAGAAAATACACAAGATACGTTAAAGAAGTAGGTAAAAGCAAAAGAGAAAGACATTCTAGATGGAGAGGCAGTTGCTTTCAAATCAAGTAAGACAGCCTTGCTATCAGGCTGCAGTTATTTGTGTTGTAATCTCTTACAGGAGCATTTGTCATAAATGTAGGAATGACTGAATTCTGCCTCTTAGGAAATATAAGAGATTTCTTTTTTTTTTTTCTTCTTTGCGTAGAAACATGATTTATTGGCTGAAGAAAGGAAAATAAAAAGCTAATCTGAGAGAATGGTGATTCACCTTCTGAAGTTATTTCTTGTTGTCTTTGTCAATCCTAGATATCCCTGTTAAATAGGGACAGTTTTCTTTACATTCCAGTATGTCCTAATCATGACTTTTAGGTTAGAGGTTGCCTTAAAAATGATCCCAGTGGGTCCCAGTCATGGTACAGAACCCAGTTTCTCACTAAGGTCCCAATGAAGATGTATTAAAGTCTACTGAAGCAGACAAACCTGGTCAGTTGTGTGTGAAAATGCATTGTTGTGCTTTTCATACTCCTTTCTTCCTTAGTGATTGCATACAGGAGTTGCAACCTTTTGAAGCAACTCAGTGACAGCCACTGGTGCTGTTCTATGTGGTCTTTGTGCAGATTGCAGGTCGAAGAGGAGATGAGGCTTTTTGTCTCCCACTACACATGCAGACTGTCTACATCAGGGGTGGGCAATTATTTTGGGCAAAGGGCTGCTTACTGAGTTTTGGCAAGCCATCGAGGACTGCATGACAGGCAGCCCAGGGCAGATAAATATTACTTTTCTAAATATTTTAGGGGCTCCACAGGCTGGATAGTATGGCCTGGCAGGCCACATCCAGGCCCTGGGCCACATTTTGCCCACCCCGGGTCTACAGGGTCTTATAAAGGGTGGGGATGGTATGTAGAAGGGATATAATGTAAAGTGGTGTTTGGGACATCTGCAGCACTGCTACTTATTCTATAAGTTAGGTTTACTAAAAATAGAGGGCTGCATTGTCCCTGGTAGAAATCTGTTGCTTCAGTGGAACTGCCTTGGAGATAAATTTAGTTTATTTTTAGGAGCTTGGGGTTTATTTAGTATTTTTCCACTTTTTAATGCATTTTATCACCATCCCACCCAGAAGCATGAAGTGAGGCATTTCTACTTGGACAGGACTGAGAGGGTGGGGCCACTGAGAATGGTTTGAGTCTAATAGGAAAGTAACCCTTCACAGCCTCTCTACTTGTGTGGCTTAAATGACTTTAAAGAGCAACAACTCAGGGGAGAATAATCTCCTTGAAAGGCAGGTTGTTCTGGACAGCTGGGAAAATTGTGAAAAAAACAAAGATCCAAACCTGAGCAAGGAAAAATAAATGTGTCCAGAGCACCATTAAGAAAACACATCTGTAGACTATCAGTGGTTAGGGTAGACAAGGGGTTGTTTTCCTTTATCCTAGTCAAGTGACAGCGAGGCTGCATGAATCCAATGCAGGTCTGTTCAATTGACATCTCCTTAAGGTTTTGGGTTCGACTGCTTGCCAGTCCTAACAGCTCCTCTTAATCACCCATCAGCCTGAAATCTCCTTCAAAGATGATAAATAATGTATTAACTCACCCCCCAAGGAAACTGACATCAGACCAAAAAAATAGTGATTAGTTGGATAGCATAGGAGTTATTTTTCCTGTGTTTTATCTGGGTCCCTGGTTTGTGTTACTATCCCCTTACAGGCACTTTTGGAAAGCCAGAAAACATTGCTTGACCCCACCCCACTTTTGCAGGTTCTTTGGGACCCACCCACCTTGAAGGCTGAATCGGACATAATTTGGGCAGAGGAATCAATCAGTGCCACTCCTGATGGACTGGTCAGGAGGTCAGCTTGTTGAGGGCTGTGATGTGCTTCTTTTAGAGTCTTTGGAGTTGATGCTTCTTTTGTCCGGTTCCAGCCTGCAAAGAAGGGCTGGAAAAAATTGTCCATGGTATTTGTTCTTTCCTGGAGTTTCATAAAAGGACAAGTAAACAAACATTCATAGTAAAAGTGACCCTGGCTGTCTGTGATGCAGACTGCCAGAGAACTTTGCTTAATGTTGCTTTCTCTAATAAGCATTTTCTGGAAACGTGAAGGGGATTTTTTTTACTCTCTGTCTTTTCTTTTTGTGCCTCCTGATGATTTAGGAATAATATTATGCTTTAGTTTTTTCAAGGGAAGATTCCAAAACATTGTTATTGTTTATTATTCTATATATTTATATTATGGGAGTATCTAAGGACTCAGGTAAAAATCGGACTCCCTTTCTAATCTGCACACAGACCATTATCCAAAAGTTTCAATAGCAAGTCTCCTGGGTTAAATACAGACCATCAAAAAGCCCAAGGCTGAATTGATTCAGTCTTTGCAGGTTAGTCTAAACTGCAGAGATTAAACTGAGAACAGCTGGATGCATATTTACTTTTGATTCAGGAAATGCAGCCACATGACTGCAGTGGCTCAAGTCAGAAGCTGGGAGGTGCTAGAGCACAGCTCTCTGGTGCACAGTCAGCATGGGCTGTGTGTTCGCTTTTTCTTCCTGCTACCCGTAAGATCCCTGGGATCTGCAGTCCAGACCCACAGCAGCAGGACTCTGCAGGGTTGCTCATCACTTTCTCTTCCTGCTTCCAGGTGCCTCTGGGATTTGTAGTCCATAGTTACAGGTAGCAGTAAGTTTCAGTAAATTTAGTAGGGCAGGGCAGGGCAGGGCAGCTCTGTACTTGGGGGAAGGTGGTTTTACCCCACTCCCTGGCCTCAGACCCGAGCTGAGGTTTGCCTGGAGGGTGCAGTCCGTACCTTCCCCCTCCTCACCCAAACCTTCCCTGCTGAAGCAGACAAACAGCCCAGCCCAGCCCAGCCAGGTCTGGAAAGCATGCTGGGATGCTGGGAGAATCTGATTTAACTTAAATCAGGAAGGGGTCTGGAACAGAAGTTTCATAAACCAGTTTGATCCAGATCAGTTAAGTCTGATAACTACATTCAACCAGGTTTATCTTAAACCAGTTTCAGCCATTGAGAAACTGGTTTATGTACATTGAACTTCTGTTCTCTTACAGGTTTAAACCAGTTTCTGATGACTTGAACTGTTTTTTGTGTAACTTCTGCCCCTCACCCTAAGGGTAGGAGAGAGGATTCTTATGCACATTTGACAGGTTGAAAAATGACGTGCAAGGAGATTGAACAGTTTGCCCAAGTTAATAAGGGAAGTCTGTATCTGAACTTGGGCCTAAGGCCAAATCTTTTGAGTCCCAGTTCAGTCTCATAGCAACACAATGAAGTACAGGCATTTGGGGATGTGGGGGGAGGTTAGATTGAGTTCAAAATGGCTAAGGTAAGTCAGGATGGAGGAGGCTATTGGGGAGGGTTGGAGAAATGGGGGCAAGTAGGCTGGGGGCAATCAGGGGTCTGTCCAGGGGTGGAGGGGCAGGCACAATCCACAGGGGGTGGAAGGGGCAGGCATGACTTGCAGGGGGTATGGGTGGGGGTGGGGGAGGGCAGGCAGGCAGTGTCCACAAGGGGTTGCTGGAGTCTGGGAGGGTTTGGCTGGATCAGGGACACTCACAGGGTCTGCAGGGGGCCTTGTGGGGAACCTTGGGCTATTTTTAGCCCTCCAACCTTCCCCCGTCCTAGTGAACCTACCTCTCATCCCTCCCACACTTCTATCCACTTACTTGTTCAGCTCTGGCAATGGTGAATACTGATCCAGCAGCACCAGGAGATTTTTGTGGGATGGAGGTTTGCGGGGGAGGAATTGCTGGTCTGGTGGGGGAGGGGGAGTGAGGAGCTGGGGGGCTAAAAATAGCTTGGTGCCAGGTGGGGTTGTGAAAAGCACAGCTTCAGGGCTGGGGCCAGGAACTGGGCTTTCCCAGGCCTAGGGCTACACAGGAAACCGTACAGAAGTTCCTTGCACCTGTCTAACCTAGAACAATTAAGTACGAGTCTACATTGATTCAGGTCTATCTTACACCAGGTTCAGCCATTTTAAATTGGTCTGTGTGCACAGAACTTCTTCACAGTTATGTGTTTAAATTGATTTCCAGCCACTGAGACTGGGTCTGAGTGTGCACTCGGGGTAAACTATGTCACATTGGGTGGCCATTTATAACCCCATCTAATGCTCCCCAAGCCCCCTAAATGTCTGTACTTAGCCAAAAAGCCTTCCCATTCTCATGTGGCGTAGGCTTCAGTGTAGCAAGGTACTTAAGTTCACAGCTAACTTTCAGCATGAGTAGTCCCACCGTTGGGGCTGCTCTAAACACAAGCAAGCAGCATACTCAAGTATGGTGCTGAATCCAGACCCGAGAGCATTAGGGGGTATAGGTACCACTTTCGAAGTGTTCCACTGTGAAGGCCAGCCCTGTCTGCCTGTTCCTGTTCTGCATATACCAGTCCCCAAAATGAAGCAGGGAAGTCACTTTGGCGTCGCCCCTCACCCCTGTGAGTGAGCTCTCCGTTTTTCATGAGCTTGAGAGTATCAATAAGGTACCTCTCCAGCAGGGCTTCACCACCTCATTTCCAGGTTTGGGGTGTGCAGAGCGGATGGGGGTGGGCAAGGCCATGCTTCCTGGTAGCACACTTGAAGGCGTGTGGAAACTACAATGTCATTTTTCTTAATGTTATGTTCAAGGTGTCCCTGACATGTTGAGATTTGTACCATCCCTAAATTCATCTGTGTTCCTGATTGTATTTTCCATACATTATAAAATCATGATAATTGGAGAAAGCAACTGGGTGTGCAGATGTATAGATGGGGACGAATGTGTTCTTTTCTCACTGTGCTCACATTCAGTTTTAATGGGAGTATTTTAATGCATAGGAGAGGAAGTGGCAAAGGCAAAATGCTGAAGTGGTATTGAATCTGCTGGGGGGGGAGGTGGTGATGAGAAAGAGAGAGAAAATGTTGAATTCTCAGTCTCCTGGCAGCCTTGTAACAAGGTTTATAGACCTGATTTAACAATTTACTTTAAAATGGGCCAGGGGATCCTAACCTGTGCCATGGGACCTCACACTATACAGTGCTGTTTTGTTTTCTCTGTCTCCTCCAGTAGCTATAACACACCAGAGTTCAAGATGACTGTAGTGTTTCTTTTCAAATTAATTTTGAGGTGAATTTAGTGTTACAGCGAAGTGCCAGATTGACAGTGCAGGAAACTATAAAAGTTTTTTGGGTTTTTTTTCCATGTAACAGGTACAGCTTAGGGTTCAGCAGGACAGGCTGCCCCACTCTGAGAGGCAAATGTACCATAACTGTAACTGCAGCGCCTGGTTAGATTAATTAAGGCATCCTGGGCCATATGTCCAATTTTGTGTACCCTGTTAGCCCTGTTCCCATGACATGTCCTTACATGTCCTTGGGAGAGAAGTTACTAAGATGAACAGAGGGGGTAGTCTGCACCATTTGGAGCAATTGTTTTCAGGATCAGTGCAGATACAGGAAGACATCACTTACTTTTCAGACGCATTAAATATTGATTCACTTCCATGAGGGATAGAAGCATACTTTTTCTTATACAACCTAAGTTTAGAGTCTAATCTTAATGTGTGATCCCAGAAGCTGGAACTCTTGCCACTGCACTATAGCTGCTATGTTTTAATACCACCTTTGTTTTCCTGTTTTTTGCTCCAGTTTTTTTCCGGAGGGCTTGTTAGGCCAGAAAAGTTAAGCCTAGATATAAATGGGACAGGGGTTTTTTGGACTGTTAATGTATTCGGTATAAGAGAGAGGTGACAGCGGACACATCAGACTCTTTAAGGGCTCTTTCCTGTTTGAGTTTGCTTCCTGCTTTTTCTTAAATATTTTGAATCCTATATATGTTTCACAGTCCAGTTTTTCCCCTTGTCTTATGGAATAGGGAAGAACTTGAGATAGGGGCTGCCAAGGGGCTGTACATCTACAATACGTTTTCTACTATCAAGTTGTGTTGTTCTGAGAATGATTAAACATTCTTTACATTATCGATTTAGAAATACAAATAAATATATATATTACTGTGCAGATCTCTGGTAAACCCATGGTGAGAAAGTAATTCCCTTTGAATCCTTGGCATCATACTTGTATAATACTTGATTTATTTTAGTTTCTCCATGATTTATACCATTTAAGTGTAGGTTTTGTCAGGGGATGTGCTTAAAACAGTGCCTAAAACAGTGCCTTCAGAACCGAAAGAATGGACCTTATGACTCATAACCAGCAATAGAAAATCAATAATAGTACTCTCAGCAGAAATGTAAAGATGTGAATAATGCCCCTTTCCCTCAATCTACTAATATACCCTGAACTAACTTTGGTTTGTTTAATTTTTCTTATCAGCAAAACTTCCTCCAGAGAGGATGATTTGGGCTGTTATAAAATCATCCATACAGCCTTAAGCAATAAGACAATAATATTAAGAAATAAAAAGCTATTGAGACACCTAACTTCCAGCCAGTCTTTAGAGTGTTAATTAAAATGATTTCTCATTTTAAAGTGGGGAGAAGGGCATGCTGCCCATGAGACAAGTGGGAGGTGATGTGCTTTGGGGAAGGTTCCATAATTTACTAGAGATACCAAGTGCTAACAGGAAAACATTAGCTCTCTACTTCTCCAATAAATGTGTCTTATTGGAATGTAAGCATATATATGTCACCTTTATAGCCAAATAAATATATGCTAGTGAGAAGTGACTGCTTTCTCAGTCTAGCTGTGTCTGTTGCTCAACTTTTCCCTTGATCACACTCTTCTCTTTAATGAAATGGATGAGGTTTTCTCCATTTGAGTTCTGCACCACCTTTACTGTTTAAAGTCAAACCATGTATTTGTGGCAGAAGGGATTTTTAGCATCAGCTCTTATATTTATAGGCAAAGACAAGAGGATACTAGGGACTTAAATTTTGCCAACCATGTACATACTACCATGTGCTTAATCTGAATATACAATTACCACAATTGCATTTGCAAATACCTCTGCAATCCAGCAGTACCTGGGAATTCTGCAGACGCAGAGTTTTTGGGAGTTTGACTCCTTGCACAGATTTTGTGTTTCTCACCAATGCAATCTCAACCTGATTAGGAACATGAGTGACATCTGAGAGGAATCTTGTTGAGCTCAAGGGGAAATGATATAGTGGAGAGGATATAAAATGGGAAAATTTTAGAGGTGCACCAATACATCAGTCCAATGTTGGAATGGCACCAATATAAAGAAAATTGACTGCATTGGAAATCAGCCTGATGTGGCTGATAATGTGGCCGAGAAATGCTCCATGCATGTGCGCAGCTGCAGCGCAGCACATAGGTGGTGAGGAGTACAGCCAACAGCTTGGGGAGCTGTGTCCAGCTGGTAAGTCTATTGCAGTGGAAGGGGAGGGGAAAGGGAAGGGGCGTGGGGAAGCAGATCAAGGTCCCCACAGTGAGGGAGGGAGTGGGGCTGGGGCTGGGGCACGTGCTGCCCAGCCAGGGTGCGCAGCTCCCGCTGCTATGCATATGCTGGGGGGGAGAGGTATGTGCTTCTGGATCTGCACAGGGTGAGGTGGGGCAGGGCAGGGTGGGCTGGGGCTAGGGCGGGGTGGGCTGGGGCTGGGCCAGGCTGTGTTGGGCCAGGAGGGGATTGGGGGGGCTATGATAAATTTTGGGGTGGTTGTAGCTCCCCCTTAGCCCCCTCCTAGAGCCACTGCCACCTCCCCTAATTATACCCTAGCCTGGTCTGCCCCATGGAGCTGCCCCCCTCCCTGTGCCCCTTCCAGATGAGCCTCAGCTCTGTCCCACACCCCACCCCATCCTGGCTAGGCAGTGCATGCCCCAGCCCCAGCCCCACTGCCTCCCTCACTGCAGGGGCCTCGATCTGCCCCGCACCATGACCCTTCCCTTCTCTCTTCCCTTCCACCACAACAGACTTATCAGCCAGACACTGCTCTTCAAGCTGCCAGGCTGTGTACTGGAAATCGGGTTGGTATCAGTCAATATGCCTCCTTAAATTCAGCTATCATTATTGGCCCCAAAAACCTATATCGGTGCACCCGTAGAAAATTTGAAAGAGAGCTGTAAGCTTTAATGTGCCAACAGGATCTCTTTTCCTCCCTGAGGAAGGGAATTTTCTCAGAAGTTTGATCAGGACAGGCAAAGGCTATCGTAAAGAGAACAGCAGTAATGAAACTAACAGCAGTAGAAGAAGCTATGATCAAAGTCAATATGCCAGTAAGTTCAAGCGGCAATGGAAGGTGCATTAAAAATACCAGAGAAGTTGAACTTCCTTGGGAATCAACTATTCCCGAAGATCAAGTATGTTAGTATTTCCCAGAAGGGACCAGACCTTTCTTGTTATGTCCCATCAGCTGGTTTGGGTGGTTTCTGTATCTCTTTACTGCTGAGCTGCTCCACACCCTAACCACTTACTATCCAGCCTAAATGCAGCTGCTCAGTAATTTTAAATTACTCAGAATGTTAAAATCTATAGAAATAATGGATTTGCGTCAAACATGCATTTTTTTTTTGTAAAGTGTTTACTGATGTCATATAGATCCATCCAAATTCATACCACTGGCCTACTGGATAATGCCAACTATTGGCTTCTGCATGCTGTCAGACATTCCCTTCAATTGTTTCCCATACACTAGGAAGTCAGGCTCAAAACCATGTTCCTTATCTTCAAGAAACTCAGTGGCCTGGACCTAAAGTATCTAAAAGACCACCCCGAGCTCCTGAGCCCATGAAGAGTATAGCTGGCAGCCCAGTTTCTCTGCTGCAACGGAATTTTCAGTGATAAATGTAAAGCTTGTTTGTGCTGGTGACAGTCTTCTCAAGGGACAGTCCTAGAATGTAGAACAAGCTCCAAGAGCCATACAGAACCATTGCAGCTTCATTGTCTTCTGCGCCAGGTACACTCCTGACAGGGCATTTCTACTAGTACATGATTGCAGTAAACCAAAATAAACACATACTCTACCGAAACACTTCACAACATGCACAGTTCTCCCCCCTGTGGAGAGGAGAAGAGAAAGATTGAACCACGTATGAGAAATGATAGTCATGTTGTTTAATGCAAAATTGAACACATTACTATAGTGATGAGGACAGTATAAACGTGTATAAAGGACAAGGATAATTGAGAAGAGAGGTAAGATAGGGTTAGTACTTTGATGATGGACATTTATCCTTTACATTCATGCCATCAAACTCTGATTTTTAATTGCCTTTGGGGTTTTAGAGATATTTTCAGGATGAGCCGTTTCCCTAGAAGAGGAAAAAGGCAGATGAATTTGACAGCTGCTTAAAGTGGAACATGCATTAATTTTTAAAATATGTATGTGTTTCATAATTTATTGTTTTTAATCTATTCTCAAAAAATTCCACTGCACTGAAGTATGGTGGACTAAGAAGTGCCAAATTTATACAAAATATTAGTTCCCCTTGCTTCCCAGAACTGTTGGGGTGATTCACTGATACTTGTTTGATTGGGTGGGCAGAGAGTGAGAGGAGAAGATACAGAGGAAAAGTGGTACAATACTATTTTTCAACCTGTTAATGAAATATGACTTCCTATTGGAATCTACAAATGGAGTAGAGTAGATTATCTGTAGCGCCACTGACCTTTTTTGTTCACTCTACTCCTTATTTTCTCTTTCCTTGATGCACTCAACACACTCTTCTGTTCCCACAGACTGTTACAGTAGTCTTGATGGAGACAGTTTCCTTCTGATTTGGCATAGGATATTCGCTGACTAGCCTAGTTGTGTATGGCCATTCTCTCAGCAGCTGAAAATGAGCATGTCTAACACATATTTGTTTCTACGACAGATTTTTTTAAAATTCTGGATTGTGGTGTACTGTCATTTTTGCCATACTGCTTACATTTTGCTATACTGCTTAACAGCCTCTATTCATGCCAGCTGACATGAGGAGGACACAAGAACCTTTCTTGCATTGATGGAAATATAGCTGTATGATATTAACTTGAAAGCTGTGACTGGGGAAGATGATTAAGAACAGAACCCAGAAGGAAGATACTTTTTGCACTTTATGAGAAAGCATCTGGATTTAAACGTAAGTCCTGGAGTGCCCTGATGACACTCACTATCCAGGAGTCAATATTGGGTTTTATGGATTACTGTCTGTTTAGCGTTATATTGTATCACCAGAAAAGAGGAAATAACTCCTTCCGGATAGGAATTATTGTCTTGATTATGTAAATATGTATTTAGCTATATTTAAAATGCTTATTATGAACCTCTTTGGAGTTGCTACATTCTCTCATGTAAATATGTATTTAGGGCATTTTAACATGCAAATTATTGCCCTGATTATGCAAATATGCCTGTAAACTGCAAATGCCAATTCCTTTCTTTTTTTCACCCTTTTTTCTTTTTCAAAAAATTATGAGCGAATGTGATCCTTAAGGAAGTTAGGAACTAGTAGCACAGCAGAGATGAGCATGTCTAAGGCAGGTCCTGAGTCAGCTTTCCTAAAGTTTCTTGCCAGTCAGAGCTGCCAGTGCAGCAATCTGGATAGTGTACACATGTTCAAATGACTTGGGAGAATTTTTCTGGGTTTGTTCTGTTAGAAAAAGTTACCCAGAGGCACCTGAACAGACATCCAGATGCTGAGCCCCTGAAGAGTAGAGACAGACAGGGGGCCCATCTGAATATGTCTCAGTGTGCTCTGCAGACTTCTTCAGTCTTTCTGGTGATAAATAGCAGCAGTGCACAGGGCAGCCCTGATTGACTGACCCAGGTTGCCTTGCAGATGCTGTTTTCCTGCAGCACAATCTGGGATTTATGAAAGGGGCAGAATCCAGCCCAAGCAACACACTATCTCCCTGGAATAATAGAGGAATGTGCTGTGGCTTCTTTAAGACATTCGCTCTCTCAGGATAAATTCTCCTGGGAGTGATTTAACCTTGGCTGCTCCCAGGTTATTTTTCTCCTAAAGTGGCCATTTTTTGCTCTGGAAGAAAAATCCTGAACATCCGTACACTTGTAGTTTCCCCTGGAAGAGCAGGAACTCTCTCAGGAGAAACTAAATGTATGTATGCGGCCCAGGTATTCCAGTCCTTTTTTTTCTTTAACCTGTGACTGCCAAACAGCTAGATAGACATTTGGGGCACATGGGACATGCTTTCTACATATGATTATTAGAACCACAAGGTTTTCTTCATAGAAGTACAGTTTTCTTTGCAATAATGTATATGCAGATAGTAACCAAAACCCTATAAAAATGCCCTATAAAACCAAAGGCCTATAAAAATGGGATTTCAGTGGTGTTCAATCCGTTTTTGTCAACAAAAAAATTGGTTCCTTTATATTTCTTTTTAAATTCTTTTGAATCCTACAAGTTATTTTTCTTTCATAATATCTAGTTTGAATAGGGATGATCCTGCCTGAAGCAGGTTGGACTAGATGACCTATGGAGGTGTCTTCCAGCCCTGCTTTTCTCTGATTCTCGGATTTTATGATCTTGAGATAGGGAGTTCTACTCCTTCCAAAAGCAGGAAGAGGCAATTCTGTCATCCTATATAGCTTGTTACAATGCCCATCTGTTTCTTGACAGCTTCTTAATACAAACTGGTTTGTATGGAGCTATTAGTGCTTCTTTCAGGTCTTAGTTACACTAATATCTGTCCTAAGCAGCTTCACAGATTCACAGAAGTTTATTCACAGTGCTTCCCTCAGTACAATATTTTAAGTGCCTGGGCTCCAAGGAAGGTGCCATTGTAAGGGTGGGAGAAACACTGTCATCTGTAGGATTTTTTATTTCCAGTAATGAAATCCTTAGTGCTTGGAGAAGGGTAATGAAGTTTCATGATGGATTCCTTGAAGTGGGGAAGAGGTAAAGCAGGTTGCATTGGAAGTGGTTGGTAGAAGTAGAAGTAGCAGCCATTTTGTGTACATGCGTGTGCACGCATGTGTGTGTGAAGTGTGACAAACACATGCGAGAGGGATGCTCTAACTGACAAGAATCCCTTGGTGTTCATTTTCAGTGAACTTGATATTTGATCTCTAGTAGGCCACAGGAAGATCAGATTGTTTTGCTACCGTATCTTAGGGCAGCGGTGGGCAATTATTTAGGCTGGGCCACTTAAGGAGATTTGGTGAGCTGTTGCAGATGGTGGGGGGAGGTGCTGACCCAGTCCCGTTGTGGCGGAGGGGTGCAGTTGAGTACAGGCCCCTGGCCTTTCTACCCCATGCCCACCACCAGTGGCACCAGATGCATGGGGATTGTGGGTGGCCAGGTTCTTTGTGGAGACAGGCCTAGGACCCCCGTGGCTACTGTGTCACCTCTGCCCCACCATACACCTGGGGCTGCAGAACCAGCCACATACACCATGTCCCAGGCTGCCCCATATGCCTGGGATGAGCGTCTCCATGAAACCCACCACAGTCTAGACACTGGTCAGACCTTGGTGGGTCATATCTGGCCCACAGGCTGTATTTTACCTACTCTGTCTTAGGGTATATTCTGTATTACCATGGTGTTCTACCAAGTTCCCTAAGTTAATACTGATGCCATTTTAACTTGAATTTCTTGATTGTGCATATGCACGCAGAAAGCTAGGATTATAGTTTTCTACAACTGTAACTTTTGATGTGAACCTTGTAATTTGTATAGATTTTCTGTTGTACTCACCTCATTTAAATGTGTTACCATTTGAGTCTTCCATTCTTCCCCCCCACCCCTTTTTCTTCCCTCACCCAAACTTTGCAGTCAATCTTGCAAGCTCTATAAACTAGGGCTAAAATATGGATATTAACAGTACAAGGACCTGAGGCCTAGCCTCATACTGCTTACTATGCCGTGACTCCCCACCCTGCGTCTTTGAGAAGATAGGTCCAAAAATGAGCCTCTTGTAAAAATCTAGCTCTCTGTTTCATTTAAATAATATTGTAAGATTCTAGCTGAGATAAATCGTATGGTTTTATGTTTCATCTTTTCTGGGAATCTAAGGACACCATGCAGTCCTTAGTTCTGTTAGTTATGTTTATTCACATTAGTATTTTTCAGAGTGGGACTATTTGTGTAACCTCTCACCAGTATGATAATAGGTCCCATAATCTACTCATAAATATTTATTTCCAAGTAAATTCTCAGTGAAAATAATTTCCTTCCAATTTTACACCGCTGTCCTCTGGCCTTATTTCATACTGGCTTACCTTTGGCCATCAGCTCCAAGCAAGAGGGTAGGATCAGAAATGAGAAAGATGAGATTCCCTTTCCTTTCATCCCACAAATCACCCTGTGGTTCTTCATATTTTGTAAATTTTGCTTTGCACAGTAACTGGTGCACAGTCTTTCTACTCAGCATACATGTTTTTTATCAATGGCCAGAAGAAAAGGGAAAAAGAAATGCAAGAAACTAAGGACTTTTTTTTTTTAAAGGCAACTATATGGATTCCTGTTTTGTTGTTGTTGTTGTTGTTGTTGTTTGGTTTGGTTTGTTTTTTAAGTAAGCCTATAATAATATATATATTTTGAGTGGAGCTCTACTATTGTGTTTATTCAGTATGGTTTCCATCATCATTTCCATGTGGTGTGCGTTATACTCACACAGTCTGTGGTCAAGTCTTGGATATTTAATAAAGGGAACACCCCTTCTGGTCTCTGCTGTCCCTATGAGTATGGAATGGATTACTGTACAATAGACATAGGTTTGGTGTGTGTGGTAAAGAGGGAGGAGGGACTGTTGCCTTAGGGGTAGATGCTCAGCTGTTGTAAATTGTTATAGCTCCATTGACTCCAAAGAAGCAGTGCCCATTTATACCAGCTGAGGATCTGCCTTCTGTTTTTGAGGCATTTTCTCCTTTTGTTGCAGTTAAAGGACTTCTAGGAAATGTAAAATAGCAGCTGGGAGGGAGAGAGCAAGAGCAATATCACAAACCAGGACCCCTTTCTGCTGTTTTAAACAGAGGGGCATTGAAGCAAATGCCTTCTAAAACATTCAGTGTTTCAGTACAGCTTCTGTCACTAAGATGGGGCTAGGTTGGCTGATTCATTCACTGGAAGTTTGCACTTTCAGACAGACAGACTCACACAGGCTAGCTTTTTTATTCAGAAACAGGATAGTGGAGGATGAGGTAGAAACTTTGATTTTTATTTTGCCTTTTCGACAGGATACAAAAGGCCCTAACTCTGTCTTCCATAAGGAAAGCACGAATACTTAAGAAAAAAAAAGAATATTAAGGCCCACTGATGATACTTTTCCATTGACCAGCTGTTGAGAAAGTATTCTTGAGAAAACATTAACAGCAATGATTTTTTTTTGTTCTGAAAGAAAAAAGTGTGGTCCCATTGCTGAATCTTCAGTGAGGTGCCTGCCATTTGAATTCTGTCTATGCTGAATCTTACCCCTCACTCACCACACATCTCTGTCTCTCCTTTTCTGCACTGATGCTCTTATTTCTGCTAGCTTGAGTTCAGATGCCAGCTGGGAATTCAAGCTCACTTTGGTATTCAGATGCATTTCTTGAGACAATTTGAATCTAACAACCACAGAAATTTTTAGCCTGGGAAATAAAACCCTTAAAATAGTCACTGCATGTCACAGGGAATGCAGAACTTGGGGCTGGGCAGATGGTACCAGGAATGCACAGGTTTAATTTAATATTTCCCTAAAAATCAAGTGTGAGGGGTTGATTTTAAATTGACTGTACATCTGTGTGCCTGCACTTTTCTAGGCCTCAGTTGCATAGTCCATCTGCCTAACACAGACTGGAGTAAACACCTAAAATTGTACTTTAGGATACAGTACTGTACAGTATCAGCAGGGAGCTGGAGAGGAAAGCTTAGAGGGTTCTGTCTCTAATTTTATTTCATAGAAGGTCTGATTATGAGGACAGGCTCAGTGCCCAGAACCCAAGCCACTGGTACTGATAGGTTCTCAGCAGCTCAAGAACTTGAGCCAAGAGGGTGTGCAGTCTATAGGAAAGGAAATATAGTGGGATGACAAGGCAGCGTGCACAAGAGAAAATATAGGCAGAAATTCACACATTTTTTGGCATATTCTTCAATTTAAAGCTTAAATTAACCCAGCTTGCTCTGTTTTTTCTTTGCTGCCTTTATGATGTAGTTTGTCATGGAGTATGGAGGAAAAGGTGAATTTTGATGTGGCCTAATATTCTCCCATTGAGACTGGCAACCTGGTTTGCAAATGTTTGCCTGAAAGGGTATGGTGCTGTCAGTAAAGTTGGGTGAAGCAATTTTAACAAAATGAAAGCTAACCTGAACTATTGTTAACAACTCAAGCTGACTGTTAAGGCATGTTTGACTAACTTATTACTGGCATTCTCCAATCCTGCCATGTTAATTATTGGAAAAGGTGCCAAAACACCACAAGGGAGAATATCCTAGCAGTATTTCCTCTCGCCTAGGGAAAGACATTACACATAAACCGGTGATCAGAAACAGGTTTAAACCTGTAACAGAACAGATATTCCGTGCACATAAGCCAGTTTGAAAATGGCTGAAACAGGTTTCAGATCAACCTGGTTGAATGTAGTATCGGATTTAACTGATTTGGCTCAAACCAGTTTATGCAATGTCTGTCCCAGACCCCTTTTTGGTTTAAGTTAAATCAGAGTCCCCCAGCATCCCAGTATGCTCTCTGGGCTGAGCGGGGGTGTCTGCTCCATAGCAGGGCTGGCTCCTCCCCTCTACTCCCTGGCTGGAGCTTGGTACAGACTTGCAGGCACAGCAGGGGCTTCCCCATGGTCCCCTCTCCCCCTCCCCTTCACAACTACTCGTTGCTCAAGCAGAAATCCCTTCCTCCTCTCTGCCACAGCAGGGACCATAGCCAGCCTGTGGCATGCTAGCTAATGCTGAGAGGTGTCTGTGTATGCGTGTCTCCAGTTTCACTGAGATAGGCAGACAGAACAGTGACCATTTAGGGCTTTTGGAGCTAATCAACAGGTCAACCAGTAAGCTGTTTAAGAAGTTTAAATACTGTGGGGCAAGGATATTGTTTTGCGACCCAGGTGATAAAGACTGTTATCAGGCCCTGGCTGGCTTGCTCACCTGTGAGTTTGCTGCAGACATTATGACAAAGTAGGGAGGGAGATCGTCAACAGATGCATACAGATGTTGTATCGTCAACAGATGCATGCACTGCACGCACCCCATTGCCTCAGAGTGGTAGCCTGGGGCTGGGGGCTGGCAACACTCCTGTCCTTTGAGCAGCCAGTGGTGAAAAGCCTGTGACTATGCAGGCAGACCTCCCTAATGAGAGAGTCCTGGTGGGGCCTGGCCATGGCCCCCTCAGCTCAGCTCTTGCAGAAGCGAAGGGAGGGCTTCTCTAGCATCCTCCGGTTTCTAGCTTGAGCCACTGCAGCCATGTGCCTGAATTTCCTCTGTCCAGAGAGAATGTCTGTTCAGTTTCAAACCAGTTGAGCCTAGCTAGGTTAAACTAACCTGCAAAGATTGAATCAATTCAAGCTCAGGCTTTTTGAATGTCCATCCCTAGTCCAGAAGAGCAGAAACCTTGTGACTAAGTCTCTAGTGAAATTTTGCTGCCCAATTCTGTAGGCTCTTGAGGTTCTTACAGCGTGGCATGGTCTAGATAACGGGTGCCAAGGACATGGGGGCCCAAGGGCTCTGGCCACCCTTGGGAAAGGACTGTAACCTGTAATGCATAACATTTTTAACTTGTCCATCATTTTAGGCTCCCCCACACCCCAGCAAAAATAAAACCTGGTACCTGTGGTCCAGATCAGTACCTTTCAACCAGTGTGTCACAAAGAGCTCCCTGGTGTGCCATGAGAATTTTGGAATAATGAGAAGAAAGTTCTCCAGCAGAAGGAGATTCATCTACTATGTGTATGTTGGCTGTGGGGAGTGTGCAATCTGCGAGCCTCTGAATAGCTGTGCCGTGGAATTTTGTTGCGGCAGTGAACTCATAAGTGTGGGGATGGGAAATGCCTTAACAGATATGCTGTGGAAATTTTTTTATTAATGTAAGTGTGTCTTGAATTGGAAAAGGTTGGGACAACACTAGTTTAGATAACCATTTCTTGTTACCTCTGCTCCAAAAGACCGTGAGGTTTGCAAAGTATTGTACAAATATCATTGCAGACATTATCCCAGTCCAAAGCAGTTTCCTCTCTGAAAGTTTATAAATCTGTTTTTGAGCACTCATTTGAACTTTCTGAGTGAAATCATTACTTGTATGAAAACTATTTTGATTACACGTTCTCCTGTATTCCATGCACTTAACCATTCTGCTGAACTCAGTAGAAGTTTTATCATCAATTTCAGTGGGGTCACGATTAACTTTTTTCTTCTAATCAGAGTTATGTGTATAATTCACCCCAGATATAATGATAATATACCTTTAAATTGTATGGCTGAAGTTTATCATTTAAAATGGAAGGAAGTCTTGGTAATGGGTTGGAGAAAGTCACTGGGAGTCAAGACCCTGGGTTCTGCCTGAAGTTCTTCTACTGATTGAATGGCTCAGGGTAAAATGATTAACTTCTCTATACTTGGTATATTCTTCTATAAAATGGTCATGAAGCATTTTTCAGAGGGATGCCAGGAGCTCTGATATATATCTGAAAAGGCCTTTGAGATCCTTGAAGAAAGGCAAAATAAAAGTGCAAGTCATAGGCCTAAATCCATATTCTCTTTCCTGAAAATAGTTTAATAGAAGTCAGTGTGAATAGAAGAACACAATTTCACCCTCTCATGATTAGCTTGGACTACAGCATCTGCCTAATTTATAACTAGCTCCACCAGGGTAGATATTATCTGAGCATCATATCAACTAAATTGATAAGTCATCAGCTAGGAGGCCATGTCAGTGAAACACAGAGAAAGCTCTTCCTGAACATTATTACATACAATTTTCAAAATGATCTAGTGGTAGGTGCTGATTGCCCATCTGTGCTACCTACAGGAGAAATTTTTTTTTTTTGGAATAATGCCACTGACTTAGAAGAAAGAATTGAAGATGTAGCTAATGGCTGTTAAAAGGAGTTTGAAAAGACTAGGAATTGTGCCAGTTTGGATAAAATGAGAAGCCAACTTAATTTTCATCTATGCTGCAAGAAAACAAAAGTTATTCTTTGGTTTGAAGTGGGTCTGTTAAGTTTTTTCATGTTCATTTTATTTTCAAGCATCACTTGATGGTTTTCAGCTGGATTTTGACTGGGAGAGTAGTTGAGATGATGTAATTTCTAGTTTTAACTTGGATGTACCAGGAATCAACTTAAAAAAACATTGTCAAGAGATTTATTCCTGCCCCAGGAGCTGCCTGCTGCTGGGGCAGGCTCCACCACTGGAGCACAGGTGGAGACAATGTCCCCTTGTCCCAGCAGTAGGGAGCTCCCAGCCTCTGCTCCTACTTCCCCACATGTGTAGATGCCTGTTCCGGGTGGGTTTACTCTAAAGTAAACCCACCATGGAGGACTTGCACATGTAGATGTGCCCAGTGGCTTTCAGTTTAATGCAGGATTCTGTTAAATAATGTCTGAAAATGGTTTTCATTGGGGAAAAAAATCACCCTAAAATTTGCTTTTGTGTTTTCATAGAAACCCTCTTGAAACTACTAATGGCACAGTTATGCAGATCTCATAAAATAGGTCACATGACATGCTTAGCTTATTAGTGAGTGCACAATAACAAACATGTTTGCCTAGGACAAATTGTAAATTCAGCACTAGTTGAATGCTAGTGACATCACTGGTTGTAATTATCTGACATTAGTAAATAAGGTCCTTACAGTGAGTGGCATGTTAAAATTCTGAATAGGTGTTGAAAGCCTCAAATTACCCAAACCTTTTAATGTAATTATATAATGTGACTGGCTGGCCTTCTGCCTACTATATCTATCTAGTATCCATAAATATAAGAGTTGAAAATTCTTGAATGATCTAAGTCAGAGATTCTCAACCAGGGTGCCACAGTATGATTCACAAGATAAACCTGATGATTTCATACTGGAATCCATATTGTTAGGAACATTCTGGACGGTTGTGGTCTTTCTGAGCTCTTTGCAACAGAAGAATTTGTTCTATTATTTTTCTTTGGTCAAAAATGAGTGAAAGCTAAGAGCTGGTATTTTTAAAAGATTGCCTTGAGGCTGTTGGGGGGTACACTGATCCTAAAAAGGTTGAGAATCACTGATTTACTTAAATATAGTTGTGTAGTGCATTGGAAAGTGATAGAAAGGAGTATGCAGCTCTGAAGAAGGTTTTATTTTATTTATTACACATGGTTGAGTTAGAATATATACTCCTTCTGCCTGATGTATTTGGGAAAAATAGAATACATTAGGACATTGGTTCCCAACCTTTTTAGACTGCAGACCAGAAGTGACCACAGACTGGCAAACTGAAGCCAGTAAACTGCAGTCTGAAAGTGACCGGGAGCCACTCCACAGTATGCCGGTCACTTTCTGACTTCTGGTCTAGCAGCCAATGCTCCTGTGGATCAGCAGCCAACCCTTCACAGTGCGGTACCAGGCTACAGCCCGGGGGTTGGGAACCTCTGCATTAGGACAACATTGTATTACATTAAACAGGATTCTATTACTTTCAAACAGTTGGGAGAATGTCATTGTCCAATGTGTGACTGACAGTGCATTCGCCGTTGATGACAGGCTGTTGGGCAGCCACGTTATATATTTCCAAAGGGGATGTTCCACACAGCACTTTATAATACTACACCAATCCTGACATGGACCATCTGAAACACTAATTACTACAATTCCTGGCAAAGGTGGCTTTAGACTGTTGCTTGCCCACAAATAGTTATTCTGACTTGTCAAAACAAGTCTTCATAATATTTGAAGCCTTATGTTTTCTTTTCGTTGTTTTGTTTTTGTTTTTTGACTTTTTAAAAATCTTATTGGAGGGGGTCTTTAAAAAGTTAGTCTAAACTCTTATGTAGGTGTTACATGATCTGTATGTAAGCAAAACTATTTTGTCTTCTCTTTTTAGAAGACTGAGTAGATGGAACTAAATTATTTTATTCCTTTTTTGATTTGATTTGGCTGCATTTTCTTTTCTTCAGATCCTGTCTTCTCCCACACCCTATAAAATAGAGGGGATGTATGAGGCACTGGTGTCTGTCCAGCCCCTTTTTAATACAGCATGGGACCAATGCACCCAGAGCTGCTGACTCGCAAAGTTTTTTTCAACGTTCTGAAAATTGAGCTATTGATGCTTTTCACTTTTTTAATACTATTTTTTCTTTTAAAGATGTCTGTAGGTGCCATGTTTCTATACAAAGATCATGAGTTTCAATAATTTGGAAAAAGTTCATAACCCAAAGCAAGTGGCATAGTCACTTGAAGAATAATTCTGTTACTATTCCCATAACCAGGAACTTCCTTCCAAACCACTTGTTAATGCAGTATTTTCACAGAATATGTACTGGAAAACCTTCACTATTTGCCATCAGGCATCTTAAAACTCCACTAAGATTTTCTGTAAAGGTTCTGCCTTGCTGATATAGAAATTTCTCGCTAAATGAGATTGTTACAGATAGCTGTTCTAGTTGTTCATTAAATTTGATCTGGACCAAAGACCATTTGCTGTAAGTTTGAGTCTTTTATTCTCTAGCCCCTTAAGTGGTCCTATTTTGGTTTCCATGGAGAATATATAGAAGGTTCAAATGTCAGAAGCCAGAGCATACTGCCTTTTAAGTAGTTAGCATTAGGGAACTACAGCTTTTGTCAAGCCTGGGCCAAAGGTATCCAGAAGCAGGTGAGGTAGCTGCAAACATTGTCAAAGCTTTAATTTCCACTGATGATCATGCTCTTGATTTCATTAGTTTTTGGAGAGCCCGGGAGAGTTAGAAAGTTCAGAGGTCAAATTACTGGTTGCTTAGGAACTATGTTACTAGGAATTCGATGGCCACAAGTCATAACTATGTCACCATTGCAAAGCAAGGAATTCTCAAACAGGCTATAAAAATAGACACAGTGAGTAAGTAAAATAAGTATGAACTGAGACTGGACTGTTTGTAACGCATTAGCTCACTTTCACCATTATGCTGTGGGGAACTGTAAAAGTCTCCATGTCATATAACCAACACATGCTGTGTTTTGCATACAACTAGTGCTAGAGAAAATGAGATGGGTTCATACTTACAATTTTCATTTCTTAATTTTCCTCATTCTCTTGTATAATAATTACATAATAATGTAATAATAGTTAATAATGTAATAATAATAATTAACTTAGAGAAAAGCTTGGAAACTTGATACTTGGATCTGCTTTTTGATTGTTGTTTTTTTGCCCCTTACCCTCTTGTAAATGGCTTACGATTGTAGGTTGAGTGGACTGATTGAATTCGTTTTTTGAAAGAGCGTTTAGGTATTTAACATAGGTATTTTGTGCAAGGGGACTTAAAGAAGAACCTGATAGAGCTTATTTTGGCCTGCCAAGCTTGACAGACTACTTTTAAATGTACTTAGGTATGTTCTTATATGACCCCATTATAATAATATATAGCTTTCTCCTTGTGACACACTCTAAAGGAGAGAAGTATGGTTATCCCAATGTAAGCAAAGGAGAAGTGAAGGATAGGGTGACTAAGGTCATGTAGGAAGTCTGTAGTAAAATGGAATTGGCTGTGTGTCACTAGTACCTGGGTCAGGCTTCTTGTTTGTCATACATGGAGAGCCTTTTCTTTTTTTTAGGCGTTATTGAATGATGTAAGGGATGGTGAATGCCCACAGAAGCATTGTTTTATTGGAATCTCTTTTCCCAAAATGAACATTGCAGCAAATCTGACAATGAGAGAATGGTACTGTTTCTCCATTGGATTTGACTGTTCATAGATGAGGCAGAAGCAGATTCAGCTGTGTCCTCTATCCACCATCTCATTGCTATACTTTCATGTTATCTGTTCCTTTGACTGTTCTTAGACAGAGTCTTGACATTACTATTATTAATATATACTATTAGTGTAAATGACACTTTTCTGACATAGACGAAGACAGGTCTCTTCTATGAAGACTGTACAATGAAAGCAAGAGTATAGAGTCTGAATACAAAGTAAAAGTAAAGGGGTCAAGGAATTAAACAGACAACTTGTGAGTTCCAAAGTTTTTCTTGATTTGATTTTTAATATTTAAATGATTCCACTAAAATGTGAGCTCAGCTAAAGGACTGAAATAAAATCGGAGAAAAGGAAAAGGTTAGACCAAAATCTAAAGTTAGGATGAAGTCCTCGTTCCATTCAAATCAATGGCAAAAACTTTCTTTTACTTCCATGGAGCCAGGATTTCCCTCAGAGACCTGGAAGAGATCCAAAGCCAGATTGCAAGACTATGTTGACTATTGGTCCTATAGGTGGGTTTGGGCTTTTTTTTGTTTTGTGGGTATTTTTGCAATGCAGTTTTACATGCTGAAAGGTATTTGGAATATAGTTGAATGAGTTTTGACACTGCAATCTTCATTCATATAAAAGAATCATTCTCTTAGGTATTGTGTCCTGTTGAACAAGGTTAAAAGCTATTAAGAAAACAGTATTCTGCAGATGAAATCGAAAGCAGTGTTGTATAGAAACATACATCTTTGCTGGGTTTAATCCTTTGAATTCTGAAGGCACTTTCTGCTTTGTCATGTTGAATTGCCTTTTGTTGGCTCTTCTGAACATGCTGCAGAACGCAGGCATTTTTGTACACATAGGCAATTTGTGGGAGCGTCTACATGAGATGCTACTCCACAGTCACGATTATGTACTTATTTAGTACTTGTATTAGCAAGTATTAAATAAACATACAGCAACTGGAGTTACTGATCAATAGTGCTGGCAAATGTCATTTACTGCACACTAGCCTAATAATATGGCACAGTAACGTATTAGCACGGTCCATGCTGTGACATGCTACTATGCAGTGAGCGTCTCACGTAGACTCACCCTGTGTGTGTCAATGCTATATTATATGCATGTATGCATGCATGTATGTATGTATCTACAGCATAAAACAGAGCACCAAGTACTTATGATATTATCATCCATTCAGAATATCATGTAACAAAAAGCACTGTACACTTTTTTACATATTTACCTTGATGTGAAAATACTTTTACTATAATCCTAAATACCAGTATGTCCATAAAATATTTTACATATGGTTAAGGCTGCAGTTAGTTTTATACTGTACATGCCTTGCATCGTCAAATAAAAATTAAACTAAATGTTTATATAAGTAATTGGATATTAAGGCTGGGCTGGAGCTTATTGTGCCTTTTTAAAATGTCCAGACATGCCATGTATGGGTTCAGTCCTATGCTTTGCAAGCCGATGAGAATTTCACCATTGAAGCTGGTGGGTGCAGATTTGAAGCCTGGGAAATGAAAGTGAAAGAGGCCTCAGTGTAGACACTGGCTATGAGAACAAATAATCCTTTTAGTGTCACTATTCTGTACTAATAGTACTTCATCACTGTTATTGTATTGTTTACAAAAAACAGCAAATGGTTGCAGTGAATTGGAATGGATGAAGTTTTCAGGGCAAGAGAACAACCTTAACCCAGAACAGAGTCCAAGTGGAATTACAGGCATTAGTTTTGCTTTTGCTTACACCAGTGTACATCAGGACTAATTCCACCAAAGTCACTGAAATGATATCAATGTAAACAGAAGCAAAAGTGGAGCCTTTGTTGCTTTAATGTTATGGCACTTAATTATCCATGAGGATGTGTATTAGCTTAAATGAAAAGCCTGCAATTTTCAGTTGAACAATTTCCTGCCTCCATTGTAAGGTGAGATGTACAGGACAGGCATGGAAATGGAACTGTTACATTTCAATATGGAGACAGTTGCTGGGCTGTCCCTTAACTGCTGTCACAGAAAGGGGAAGGGGAGAACAGCTAACATACCAATATCCATCTTTCATTTCTTCTTCTTCCTTTAACCACAGGCTGCCAGTGTTTGATCCTGAAAATAATGAATTGTATATGAAGAAAAATGACCCTTAGACACAAATATTCTTGGCCTACAGGACCTTTCGTTGAATAAGTCAAGATACAATTAGTTTAGGCCCTTTGTTGGGGGTTATGAGGTTGAGGGGAAATTTGACATAAGGAGGACAAGAAGATATGCTAAGATAATGCCTAACATGTTTCTTCTGAGTCTATGGGCCTCCCTCTTTTTCTGCTTCTTCCCTTACACTAATAAAAATACCACTGACTATAAGTGGTAAGAGATCATTTATCATGCTTAGTAAATGGCAGCTCCATATGACCAGGTTGTCATGTAGATAACTCCAAGAGAATACTATTGTTGCCCTCTGGTCCTTTCAAGCATCTAGGTCATTATATTCAAGAGAAATCCCTTAACATGGTGCAAGCTATGCCAAGATATACCTGAATTTATTTAATACAGCTGCATTTCTTGCTTGATGGATTCTATAAACTTAGTCTGGAGTCTGTCTCTATGAATCTTAAAGTTATGAGCAAGCTGCTTCTTCCTTTCTACCCCCATGTATTAAGGCAATCCATTCAGAATAATGTGGTAGGTTAAAAATTCTGACTGTTGACCTTTTCTTTCCATAGCAAGCCATGTGCCATGTGTGGTAAGCAGTGAGTTGTTTCTAGTCCCAGTGGCCCAGTCTGTACGTACTACACCCTTAATTATCCTGCAATGACCTTGCAGAAACAACGTGAGGTTTCACTGATGTGATTTCCTTCTAGTCAATCTCCCAGCAGTGCTTTTCTACCTCTTGTATCAAGGTCTAAATTTCAGGTCTTAGCTGGCTGGCACGGGTTACCATAGTAAATAGACTTTAAGGCTGCATCCACACATGCAGGTACGTGAAGTTTGTAGTGCCACAAACCTCTTTGCGGCATCACAAACTGCACATGTTGCATGTTAAACCATGCAGGACATTGCTAATTTGCAGTGTGGGGACAAGATTTGCTACCAGGATTTCCCAGTAGCAAAAAACCCCATAAGAAAAGTGGCACAAACCACATGAAAATAGTATGTGCTGGGACAAATGTGGAGACGGGGGAGCAGGCAGCCCTTGACCCACTGCTCCCCTGTCTCCGTGTGCCTCAGCGTGGGGGCTCCATTGCAGAGCCCCTGTGCTGAGGCAGGTGGAGATGGGGCTAGGGCTTCCAGCTCTCCCATCTCCATGTGCTGCTTTGCAGCTGGCTGGGGCATAGGGATGGGGGAGCTGGCAGCCCTGGGCTGCTGGCTCTCCCATCTCCATTTACCACTTGGCGGCTGGCTGGAGTGCAGGGTGCCTCAGCACAAGGACTGCCTGCGGGCTAGCCCTGCACTGAGGCACCTTGTGCCCCAGCCAACAACCCCCATCCCCACCATAGCACATGGAGCCCAGCCAGGAGCTGGGCATGAGCTGTTTGCCCACAGTTGGGCAATATTTCCTGCAACAAAGGGCACATTCAGGGGCATGCATTGTGGCACAAAGTAGCGGCACAAATTTGTGACCATTTGTGACCCCTTCTTTTCTGGACATGGCCTAAGATGCTGCTTCAGCTTTCTGAGGGCTTTTTTTTTTAGGATCTGCTATATTTCAAGCTTATTCTTGGAATGTTGGCTTGATGGGAATCTATTAGACAACACCAACCTTTTATGGGTGCTGCTGTAACATCTGAAGTTGATAGCAACCTGTGTCCTCCGTGTGATGGATCCTGAGATGGAGAACTCAGTTATATTTATCGTCTTAAATCCTTTTTATGCCAAATATATTTGTTTTGCTTAATAACTTCTAGCTCTGAATTTATTGATTTACCTTGTCTCCCCCGCTTTCCCATCACAGCTTCTCAGGTTCCCTCATTGTTTCATTGGGTGCTGCTGTTTTGAATATACTCTACATGCAAAAGGCACCTAATCAAACACCAAAGAGATTAAGAGAAAGGATCCCCTAATGAAGTAGAGGTAGAAATATGATTTGTATTTTGGGGACTGAGGGAGATGAACCCTTTGGGCATGAACCTATGCAGGAAGAGTTGCCTTTTACAAGTATAAATCATGTCTTTGATTTTCAGTGTCAGTTTGGAAAGTTGAGGGTGCCATGACTTTATAAATCATAAAAATAATATGTTATTGTTGTTATGTTTGCAGGATGAGTCTATTGCTAGAAAAAAGACTCTTTCATACATAATGTAGTCTGTGCTGTAGTAGTGGTTAAAGTTTCTTTGGGCTGGGAAAACAGCCTGAGGGATTCTGTGTTCAGCCACTAGATGAACTACAATGTCCACACAAATGGCATGGCTATATTTTAACCACAGTGATAATTTTTACAGCAGTTCTCCAGTGAGGCAGATAAGCTAACCTGGCTGTTTACTGAACAATCAGCAACAAACTGTACAAAAAATGCTAGTTTCTCAAAGTACAAGTCTTGCCCTAACATTTCACAGTGTGCTCTGCTATCTAGAGGAAACAGTTCTGTTGGATGTAGAAGTGCACTCCACACCACCCAACAAGGAGACTTAGGGTTCAATCTTGTGAAGTGCTGCAGGGCTACTTTGAGGTCATGTAAGCAGAAGAGATTCAGTACTTCACAATATTGGAATAAACATCCATGTCAAGGGATACAAACCCAAAAGCAGTTTGAAAACTTTACAGAGTATGAGATTAGCTCTAAAACACACACCTGGTTGCCTGAAGTTATGTTTCTAAATCAATATTTAAGCTTCTAAGTACCATATTTAAATACCTAACTAGAAGTGGTCTGACTGTCAAAAGTGCTGCAGACCTACAAATCTCTGAAGTTATTGGAAACTGAAAGGTGTTGAACACTTTGGAAATCAGGCCATTTCCACTGAAGTGACTCAGTGTAGATTTTGGAGGCTACCTTATGGTATTTAATATTTCCAAGTCAGTATTCCAGGTTTCCTGATTTAACATCTCTGGCAGAAGCAGCTGATCTGTTCTAGTTGCCATTCCTTTCTGGAGCAGTCGTGGTTCTCATGAAGACTCCTTGACAACAAACAATCGAGGGCAGAGAAATATTTATACTCTTTCTTTTGAAAGCTGTTTAACGGTGACACGCTCCTTTCCTTGCTCGCAATGCGTTGGCATTGCTGCAAGCCCTCTACAATCCTACTCACGTAAAAGAATAAAATCTACACAAGCAGAAGAGGTACCCTATGAAAATTGGCAAAATCGAGACAAACCTTTATTTCTATGCTCACACCGCACGTGCACGTGACAGCTACAGGGTTAATTTCTTCTCATGCTATTCAAGAAGACTGCTTGAAATGGTACGTTGTGTGTTTTTTAAAAAAAAGGCTGAGTACAGTAATATTTTAGAGCTGCTTTTTCTCTCCTCTAGGCAGTGTGAATGAAGTGAGAGACAAAAAGCTCTGTATGCTGTAAACTGTGATCTAGAAATTGAGGGGGCTGATAAGGATGGTGCATGTTTTAACTGTCACTTCCAGCTCAGAATCATCCCAGTAACGAGGGTGCAGTTCGGGCAGACCATTAGTTAGCAGCGCCTGGTGAATATTTATATCCTAAAAAACAAAGCAGGGATCACAGGTGGGAGACATGTAGTCAGAGGTTGTACCCACACCTGCAATAGTAGGCAGTGCAGTCAGCCTTACTAGGTAGGTATTGTCTCAGTTCTTCTGGTTTTCAGTTAAAAATGACAAGTAGTACAACTGTGACCTACTTAAATGTAACATGATCAAGTATCATCTCAAGGAAAGGCTTCCAAGTAACAGTCTGTTTAAAACATATGCCTGCTTGTTGCTGTTCTTTATATCTAATCTGGCGCTTGGTTGCCACATGACCCTGGGGTATTTCTGGTATTTCTTTTGTTTCTCCCTAAATTATGCAACTTAATCTCTTCCTTGTTCTTCAATATTAATTTTAAAAATGAATTTTAAAATAGAAGAGAATATACCTTTTTTGTGTCTCTCCCCTGTGTAAATTGTGAAGTCAGTCCCCCCTGTGTTTGCAGTTAGTTTTTTTCTCCTGATTTTTAGTACCAGTTTTTAATCTTGTTTGGTGAGTGCCTGCCTATATTTTGAGTGCTTCCCAGTTGAAAGACTGCTTGAATGAAGCTTCCTCTGTGTGATTCCTAGCCATCTTGCTTATTGTTGTCTGTTGATCTGTTTTTACCAGAAATGATGTGTTAGCCCCCCTCTACATATGCAGGTAAAGGCACGATGGGATCTAATGTATGATTCACACAGTTGTGCCTCCTGCCATGCCATACTTGCACTGGCTACCCCTGCACTGGCAAGAACCAAGCTGCCATGGCTGGGAGCCCCATGGGCCCCACTTGAGAGGCTTCCAGCTCTGGGGGTACCCCACACACTGGGGGAGATCTCCTCAGAGGCACCCCCACATCCTGGTAGTGCGACCCTCTAGCCCTGAGGACTTGCTAAGAGACACACTGTGGGGACTGCTGGGCAGCAAACACCCCAGTCCCCCAGCCTTTCACCCATCCCCCACCTCTCAGCTGTGGGAGGTAGGCAGGGCAGACGACCAGAACATATACCCAGGTAAGCAACAGGGGCCAGGGCAACGCTGAGATTAGGGAGCCAGTGCACACATCCCCAGGAGGCCTCAAATGCCTCTACACAAACACTCGTAGTATAGGAAACAAGCAGGAGGAACTTACCCTCCTGCTAGCTGACACCAACCCAGACATAGTGGAGCTAACAGAAACGTGGTGGGACCTAACACATGACTGGGCGGTGAATATCAAGGGCTATAGACTGTACAGGAGGGACAGGACAGGGAGGGAAGGTGGGGGTGTGGCGCTCTATATTAAGGAGGAATACCCATCCTCATCAAGTAGCACAGGGTCAGAGGAGGGGGACACTGAAGTGCTCTGGGTTAGAATACAAGGCAGTCGAGGGGAAAGAGACTTAACGGTGGGGGTCTACTACAGACCACCCAACCAAGGGGAAGGGCTAGACCAGGAATTCTTAAGTCAGCTCATGGAGGTAGTTAGGTCAAAGGATGTGGTCATCATGGGTGACCTGAACTTTCCAGACATCTGCTGGGAAGAGCAGTCAGCCAGGTCTGACTGCTCACCTAGGTTCCTAGCCAAAATACAGGACCTCCATCTAACCCAGGAGGTGCACAGCCCCACCAGGGGAGACGACTTGTTGGACCTGGTGCTTGCCATGGACGATGACCTAGTGAGGGGGCTGTGGGTGCTTGACCACCTGGGCGACAGCGATCATCGCCTGCTGGAATTCACCATGCAGTGCAAGGTGGCAAAGGCCTGCAGCAAAGCAGCAGCCCTGGATTTCAGGAGGGTGGACTTCAATGAGCTAAGCAGAATAGTCAGGGAGGCACTGAGGTCCCAGAGGGAGGGGAGTCAGGTGTCTAAGAGGAGTGGGTGCTCCTTAAAGAGACAATCCTCCAAGCCCAAAAGGAGGTAATCCCAACATGGATAAAAGGGAGCAGGAGGGCACAAAAGCCCCCATGGCTCACCAAAAGCATCCAGGAATGTCTCCTAGCTAAAAGGGAGGCATACACCCAATGGAAGGGAGGGACCATCACCAGGGAGGTTTATATTGCAGTTGCTTGGGGATTCAGGGGGGCAGTCAGGAAGGCCAAGGCGGAGATGGGACTGGGACTAGCTACCCCGATCAAGGACAACAAGGAGTCCTTTTTTAAATACGGGGCCAAAAGAGGGTTCTGGGTAACGTGGGGTCCCTGCAAGACACACTAGGAAATCTGGTCGTCACACCAGACAACAAAGCTAACCTATTTAATGACTTCTTTGCCTCCATTTTCCTGAGCAGGGATTGGATTAGCACCCCTCCCCCCCACCAGGCCTCCCTCAGGCCCCAGGGGAGGTGCACCTAGGCCAAGGGTCAGTGAGGATCTAGTCAGGGAACTTCTGGAGGGAGTGGATGTATTTAAATCAGCTGGTCCAGATGATCTCCACCCCAGAGTGCTGAGAGAATTAGCTGAGGTCATTGCAGGACCCCTGGCATGGCTGTACAAGCACTCATGGTGCTCTGGTGTGGTGCCAGAGGACTGGAAGATTGCCATCATGGTTCCCATCTTCAAAAAAGGGAGGAAGGAGGACCTGGGAAACTATAGGCCAGTCTTACTTCAATCCTGGGTAAGCTTTTTCAAATAATTATCCTGCCACATGTCCACGAGGGGCCAGCGGGGGAGGTTACGCTTAGGGGCAGTAACACGGGTTCATTAGAGGCAGGACCAACCTGGTGGCCTTCTATGACCAGGTCACCAAATCCTTAGATGCAGGGGTAACAGTGGACGTAGTCTTTCTGGACTTTAGGAAGGCTTTCAACACTGTCTCTCACCACATTTTCATTAAAAAACTGGGGGACTGTGGTGTCGACACCTACACAACCAAATGGGTCACTAACTGGCTGGAGGGCGGCTCCCAGAGAGTGGTGGTGGATGGGTCATTTTTGACCTGGAGGGATGTGGGCAGTGGGGTTCCACAGGGCTCAGTCCTCGAGCCCGCACTGTTCAACATCTTCATCAGTGACTTGGACGAGGGGGTAAAAAGCACCCTGTTCAAATCTGCTGACAACACTAAGATGTGGGGGGATGTGGGCATGCTAGAGGGAAGGAATAGGCTACAGTCGGACCTAGACAGGTTACAGGGGTGGCCAGACGAGAATAGGATGGGATTCAACACTGACAAGTGCAAGGTGCTGCACCTGGGGAGGAAGAACCAGCACCATAACTACAGACTGGGAAACTCCCTTCTCGTCAGTGCAGAGGCAGAAAAGGACCTTGGAGTCATCATTGATGCCAAGATGAATGTGGGTCGATAGTGTGGGGATGCAGTCAGGAAGGCCAACCATACCTTGTCATGCATCCACAGATGCATCTCAAGCAGGTCCAAGGAGGTGGTCCTCCCCCTCTATGCGGCACTGGTCAGGCCGCAGCTGGAGTACTGCATCCAGTTCTGGGCACCGCACTTCAAGAGGGATGTGGAGAACATGGAGAGGGGCCAGAGGAGGGCCACTCGCATGATCAGGAGGCAGCAGGGCAGGCCCTACAAGGAGAGGCTCAGGGACCTGAACCTGTTCAGCCTCCACAAGAGAAGGCTGAGGGGCGAGCTAGTGGCCTGTTACAAACTAGTCAGAGGGGACCAGCAGGCATTGGGGGAGTCCCTGTTCCCCCCGAGCACTACCAGGAGTGACAAGAAGTAACCGTCACAAGCTGGCAAAGGGTAGATTCAGATTAGACATCAGGAGGCGCTACTTCACGGTCAGGGCAGCTAGGATCTGGAACCAATTTCTAAGTGAAGTGGTGCTGGCTCCTACCCTGGGGGTCTTTAAGACAAGGCTTGACAATCACCTTGCTGGGGTCATTTGACCCCAGTACTTTTTCCTGCCATGGCGGGGGGTCGGACTTGATGATCTGCTCAGGTCCCTTCTGACCCTATAAACAATGAACTATGACCCCTCTACCCATTGGGGTCTGCACAGCAGGGTAAGGGGGAAGCTCCTGAAGTTGGGGCTTTTCCCCCCGCAGCCTGGCTCCACCAGGCAGTGAATGCCTCAGCCCCACCAGCAGCTGAGAGGCAAGGGGGTCTGGACTAGGGCATGCACTGCCCAGCAGAGCTGGGAGGCATGCAAGAGTGCCCCCTGCCTTCTGGCTTTGGCTAGTGCAGGTATTTTCCTGCCTCGGCTTAGAGAAAGCTGCATAGATTGGATTGATTCTGCCTTGGGCTTCTTGACTGTCTGCAATTTGTCTTTGAGCATAACTTCCTTGTCAGAAGGCCTATCTGTATCCTGGATTTTTATATCACATCATCAAGTAGCATACATTAAAATAGTCCCTGAAGCTCCATAGTCTACACTATATTGTAGATGTGGTTCAGAGTGTCCACATTTATTTAGACGCAGGAAATAATTACAAGTGGGCAGCATGTATTTTTACTGTGTTTCCATTTGACTTTTTACTACTTTTGTCATGGGGGGAGTGTGTGGCCTTTTGTCTAAGGGTAAGGGTGCAGAATGTTAGTGACATATGGATTAGCAAAGTGAATTTTGTCACCTTATGTGATAACAGGGATTTGAAATCTTGTACAAGATAAACCGCTTTTCAGCAGCACACTTAGGAAGAGGGAAGAAACAGTTATTCCATGGTGTTACAATAGGAAACAATTTATCATTATTGTTTAATTGTACTACTGTCCAAACTCAGAGCCCTGGTTAAGGATTTCATGCACATTCATGCAGGGAGGGAAAAAGCAGCAGTTATGATTTCTCTTTTGTCTGTGCTAATCTGTATTTTCTCCTGCCAGGTTTGATCTAGGACCAAGACAAATGTTTTCATATAATAAATAGTTGAATGAAGAGACAACTAAAAAATGGAACACTAAAATGTGGATGCCACCAATTGGTTGGAAATGTTGGAAATGTTCTGATGGAAAGTTTATCCCAGTGAAAAAAGCTGTGTTAAATAAAATATTTTGGAGTAATCTGTCAGTTACAATGACATTTTACTTTGATAGTAATGTTGAAAAGAAACAATTTTCAAACATTAAGACTTCTTTTTTTCAATTTCTCAGACAGGGACATTTCAATTTTTCTTTCTGAAATAACTTCATTTTCATTTTTAACATTTTCTAATATAAAATAACTCATTCCACAACCTAACAAGACATTTCAAATTCGGTTGAATGGTAAATGGTTTAATCCAGGTAAAGTGAAATTTTGGGGAAATGTCATGGAACATTTTTTGGAATTTTTTGTTTGGCTGCCTATTCTGAAGTGTTGAAATTTCCTACAAAATAGGAATCTGATTCTGAGCGGCTGTACTTGCAGTGCCAAATAAAAGGGCATATGCTCCAGTGACCCTGAGGGCAGTAGTTGTTCACATTAGTAGCATGACTTGAGACAAGAATGTCTATATGTCCTTTATATGTTGGAAACCTGGCAGACCAAACGAATTCACAGTTTTCTGTGTAGTCACAACATGAGAAGCTTGACATTCTTAGCAGGCTAAGGAGAAGGGAAAAAAGAGAGAACTAAGGAAAATCCCTAATGTCAGCTAATGTGGGTTAGTGCTTTGAACTGTAGAGTACATCCCCATATCCTACAAAGTGCTTAGTGTTCTAACTCAAGTCCCAACTGTTTTCCACCTGTGGCCAGGAGCTGATGCTACCTATGCGAGTGAATTAATCACATTCTGAGTTTAATTGCCAATAGAACTGAGGTTTCCCTTTTGCAGGCTTCCAACAGCTTTTTTTGCTGGTGCTGGAAAATAAAAACAGCCAAACTTTTTAAGGCTCTTACCTCCTTGCAGAGGACAGTACATGAGTCTGCGATATAATGAAGGCCTAGGGGAGAGTATTAGCACTTCTGAAAAGAGCTCTGGGAATTCTAGTTTTCACTCTGACAACTGAAGGCAGTGGAGAGTTTTTCCTTTCATGTTTGTTTTCAGTACATAAATTGACTGAAAGCAGTTTCCCAAAGAAGGGAGGGGAGAGAATTTTTAGCATTTCTAATCTGCTGCCTTAATTTCAGACTGCTTCATCTTCACATAGATTTTGCTAATAAAACTGTATAGCAAGGGTTGCCATTAGAGAGAGAGAGAGAGAGAGAGAGAGAGAGAGAGAGAGAGAGAGATGCATCTTGTAGGCACAAGCAGGGCAAGCTTACACCTTGGGTGGGCTGGAAAAATAAATAACTTCACACTGTTGAACCCTAGCATTCAGGGCTCTCCACCTCTTCTCCCTGCCCTACGTTGTGTACATGTGAGTGTACTGCTGTGTGATACTGCTCCGACTGGGAAAGAGACCACCCTGGAGGAGGAGGAAAAGGGGCAGAGAGGTATCCTCTGCAATATAACTCACAGTGGAGGGAAATACATTTGTAAAGGCTCTTTCTGATACTGGAAATGGAGCTGCTGACAGTCTCTCGGCCAGGAGTATTCCAGGCTTTTGAGCATCCAGCTCAGTTGTCCACTGGCCCCAGCTAGTGTTCTGGGACTGCTGGCAGCAAAATAGTGGAAAAGGCAGGACCAGAGCTGTATTTGGTGTAAAACAGCATCTACTTGAGTCTGTCCCATTTGCTCAGCAGAATCTCCCCATTCGCTTGGGTCTGAGGAGCAGACTGCTTCTTTCCAGCTGTGCTCCTGCTACGTAGGTGGAGAGGTGAGCATATTGGAGCCAGAACAGAACAGTAGTAGTTGAGGCAGAAAAGGAAAACTGTGGGGTATAAGGGACTAAACAATGGTGAAAAAAGCATGGTTACACTGAGGAGAAGACAGGCTCAGTCAGATGAAATGAGATTTTCTGCTCTGTCTGTGATGGCTCAGTGAAACTAGGTTCTCTGGAATAATGATGATGGCAGGAATGATAGCAGGAGTCAGATGATTAAGAAGCAATTTTTATAGTAGTTGCAAAGCTAATTCAGCCTTTGCCCTATTACTTAAGAAATAATGCCACACCATGGTACAGCTCCTGGGTAAAGAAATGTAAGACATGTTCATAAATGTCAACTGGTACTAAAGTACTTTTCATCCTTAGAGGTGGTGGAGGATTGGAGCTTGATTTTTTTTTTTCCCCAAAGCAGTGGAGAGGTGATGACCAACAATAACATGGAGCTATGGAGTGCTCTGGGGGATGCTGACTGGCTTATGAGCCAGGAAGGATTTATCACCTCCCAGGTAGGAAGGTCCATTAGGAGAAGTCTGGCTTCCTGAAGAATCCTTTACTGACTGCTGTGAGGATTCTGGCTGTCCTATGGCCTCATTCAATATGACAGACCTTTTTTTCCAAATTAATTTTAGCTCAGTTTTGAAGCATGTTGAGAAGTCAGTGAGAAAACAGCTTTGGATTGGGCTGTGGTCTGATCCAAACCAGTATAAGTCAGTGGGAATCTTTGAATTGACTTAAGATGGCTTTGGATCAGGCAGCTTCTGTCCTTGCTGTACCTGCAGTAAACATAACACACAGGATTTAAGTTTCTAGAGCTGTCCCTCCTTCAGGCACTATATTAATTAAAATGATGTTTTAGAGTTTCTGAAGCTGTGCTCCTGATTGCTCAGATCCACTTGATCTGTGTTTATCAGAATTTCCAGCCTGGAAAGATTAATCTATGCTCAAGTGTGCAACAACTGTCTATCTCTCCCTTTGTTCTCTTGACAAGAATGCCAGTGTCTGTGTTCTAACTATGTATAACCTCTCTCATACACTTGCACTTACACAAAACATACACACAGTCTGTGAATCTAAAAATCTATATTAGATTGTTGATATGCAATATAGGGATTTCATCTGAAAACTGATAGTTGTGGCTATAGTTGGTGCAAGTGAGATGACACAAGCTGCTTGGTGGCTTGAAATTGCATAAGGTAATATATAGTAAGTCTAAATTGATCTCACATTTAGCAACATGTTCCTTGTTTAAAAATATTTCAGGGGCAAAGCAAGAGTTTAGCGTAACTGAAATGCCTTGCTGCTTTTGGTTTGTAGAGTGCGTATAAGAATGAGGAATTATCATGCAAGTTGTTAGATATAAATGGCACATAGAGGACTTAGCCAGCTTACATATTTTTTTTATTTCAAATTACTGTTACAACTTTAAAACAAAACAAACCCCCTCAAAACACACATGCCACACATGTGCAGTACACATACAGACATGGTTTAGCATGAAGAATCATGTATTTGCAGGATTGTAATTATTCTTTCTAATCCTTTTACTTTAAAAAAACAAGCTTTAATCAACAGATGGGACGCCTATTTGAAATTTGAAACACAGACCTAGGTCAGATGTTAAAGGTCAGCTCCCCTGATTGTGGAACTAATAGCCCAGGTGTGACTGGAAAGTTGTATTTAGAAACAGTTGCCTCCCCCTCTGTGCCTTACAGAAAAGGGCAACTTTATAGATCAACCACATGTCTAGCACAAAACCTCACTATAGCCAATTGTCTGATGAGCCTTCAGAGGTAATAAAGAAGTCACAGTCTAAGGCCTAAAGTCTTCAAGTCCTTTTTCTTTTTCTTTCTTTTTTTTTTTTTTTTTTTAATAGAAACAGGCCTTTTCTACTGGCAGCACAGGAAAGGATAAAGGATGGCTTGGAAAGCAGCAGCTGATGAAAACAATTCTGCTCTTCTGGGATAATTGCCATGTTAGGCTTAATTAGTTTACCCTGGTAACAGAGGTTAATAGGTTCTTGTTTTGGCTTTTCCTTTGATGGAGGGTAGAAACAGAGTAACAACTGTTTAACCAGTTGATGAGATGGTTTAACTCTGTGGTCCAGGTGTCGCCAAAAGTTAAGGAAAAATTGCTGAATGAGAAAGCATCTGAACTCAGGCAGGTACAAAAAGAAACATATGCAAAATATTGTGGACATGAAGGAAAAAGGAGTTTCATTGTAACCTGACTTCTCTCATTTAGCCTTCTCATAGCTGGGCTTGAGAATTCAAGGAGGAAGAATGCAGCTCCCTCTACTGTCCTCATGCGTATCTTTGGTTTTGTAGTATTGTAAAATATAAATGCCTACACTGCTACTCCCTTAAAACAAATATAAATATGGTTGAGATTTTATTATCAAGGAGGTTCTGGGCTTGCTCCAGGGATAGCAACCCTTCCCATAAGAATCTGGGCCAATCAGCAGAGCTATGGGCTGTCCTTACAAAATATATAATTAATTGCCCCGACCAGCTGGAAGCCTATACTTCAGATGTTTGGGGAAACTGAGTGAATTGCTTATTTTAATGAAGGAAATTATTAGTGAAATCAGGTTATTGTATTTACTGCCTCACTGTACTGAAATTTTCTGGCATGCCTTACTGTGACTTGAAACACAAAGGTACAAGATGGCAGAGGGATAGGGCAAACGTTAGGAAAACAATTATACTTGCCCGGCTATTTGAATTACACTGGGAAAGCATTGTTAAATGATACAGCTCTTTTTTTGAGCGGGGTATGCCTCACCAGCATGGCATTGCTTGGTACTTTCTCCTTTCAAAATGATTTACAGATACACTAATTAGACTGTTCACATAATTCATCAAACTGGGAACAGGCTGAAGTTGCCAGTGCTTTGGTTTGCTGTCTTAAGTTTAATAACGTAACATGTCCTAATGTCCTGTACAAAAAGCAAGAAGTGCTTTGCATGGGAAATGCACTTGAAGAGAAAACATAATCACAAGGCAGCATTTGGCATATCTCGTTAGCTGGTGGGTTGTGGAAGTGTCTGTGGCCTCTTCCATCTGCTTCCTTAGTATCGTTGTCCAGTAGATCCACTTATTCAGAGCCTTGATAAGGATGGCACCTCTTACATCCATAGCCTGTTCCCCTGAAGCCAGTCCTGACCAAGCTTGAGAGAGAGGCTCTGTGACAGGAGGCTACTGGAGCCTCTCTTGGTGGTTCTGCCCTCCTGTAATGGGCCAACCGCCCACTTACTCACCTGCCATGCCTTGATCTTGATTGATTAATTGATTGTAGTTAGCAGGAGGCTGCCCACTTTATGCACCCTGGTGCCAGGGGGCGCTGTCTGTGGCTCCTTTTTCCTCCCCTACACTGCAGCCCAAGCCTCATGGATGGTACTAACATGGTCCTTGCCTTTGCTCTGGGGCTTCTCGCTCTGGGGCTGGGGCCAATGCACCCCAAATGCAGCACCCTCTCTGGCACCAGGATCCCCACGCTGCTGTGGAGTCCCTGTGAGGCCTCCTTCAACCCCTAATAGCCTCACCCGGTCCTCCGGTTTAACAACGAACACAAAAACACAAAGCCCCCCGGGCTATAAAATAAAAAGCTAAACCGTGCGGTCAAAACAACATTCAATCCCTACCAGGAAATACTTCAACCCATGGCAGCAACCAGGGGATGCTCATGCAGCTGGGCTTCCCCCCTCTCTCTGCACGGGCCAAGCACCCCCTTCCTTAGCCACCAGAGAGGAGCTGCCCTCTTGGCCTCACACCTGGGCTTAAGAAGGGCCAAGCCCTGCCCCTTCCTGTCAGCTGGCTCCACCGGTTGCCCTGGCAACCAGCACCTGTGCTGCCCTGGTGACTGGCAGCTGAGCCTCCCTCTTCTTGCCACTAGGGGTCTCTCCCAAGCCATTTCTGCTCTCAGACACAGGGCACCTGAGTGCTCTGCGACAGGCTTCATGTACAAAGATAGTTGCAGAGTCCTCCTGTTCACTGTCTTCATGATACTGATACTGTTTGATTCTCCTGCAGTTAGCACCCCATTAAAATGGGGTGCAGGCCCATTGTTAACAGATTGATGTATGCAGAGATGGGGGAGAGATGAGTTCGAGTGTCAGTGCCATTGGATACTGAAGCTTGAAACTGAAAATAGAGGTGCTGTCTTCAGAGGCAAGGGACAAGAGGCTATAGGCCACTCTATTGATTTATGAAGCATCTCCCTTTGTGGGGTATTTAAGATGCTCCAGTAGCAATTCCCATAAACCAACCAGAATAAAATGGGACTGAAACCAATCAAATTTCTAATGGTATTAAAGGAGGCTGAGGCAGTCTAGAAAACATTGTTTTACACTTACAAAAAAGTCAGTTTGGTGGCATATTTATGATGCCCATCCTAGGTGCTCTAAAAATAGCCTCGAAACAAGCTGCTGAATCTCAGCAGGAAACCCAACAATTCCTGAAAGAAAACAGCAGCCTTTAATCATGATTTTCACAACATAAAGAGCAATTATTTTTAGTATTTTTAAAATAGACCTCAGCTGTCCAATGCCCTGCTATCAAGCTCTGCCAGAGGAGATATGTTACTTTGCCAGGAATTGACACACGTTGCAGTATCCTAGATGGCCAGAGACAATTAATATGGTGGTCAGATGTATTAGAAGTACCACAGTAAAGCTTTAGACAAGTTTTGGAGGAATACGGTTAGACAAAAAGAAAAAAAAAGGACAGAGTGAGCTAACATGTATATCCATAGCCTGATCTATGGATGTACACGTCAGAAACACCTAGAGAAAATGTGGGGCTCTATGCACCTGAGGAGGAGAATAAGACAAAATGTTTTACAGTGTCTGAGACTGAGACTTGCAAAATTATTGCAGGGTCAGTTAAGAAGTAGTGAGGGCTAGATTTCCCTCCATTGTGCTGACATTTTGGGTGAAAACCTGGCCCCAGTGAACTAAATGCAAGTTTTCCAGTGACTTCACTATGGTTAAGATATTATCCTTTGACTTTTGACTCATGAAAAAGTCTCCCAGGGTCTGTAGGAGGATATTGGGCCCAAAGAACTGTGAGGCATCCAGCTGTCACTGAAAGTCTGCAGAAGCTGGCCACCTCCTTATTGCTCATTGTTCATATGTAAATGTATTTATAACCCCTTGAACAGAACAATATAGTGTCTGGAGGCACTTTGTATAGGCTCAGGATTATCAGTTCCTCCTCTTAAATGTTGCCACAAAAAATGCAGAGCAGGCCACCTCCTCACCTGCAGGGAATTCAGGCTCTGTTATGCCAGCAAAACTTCATGGGTAGGGACAGCATTGTCTGTGATCCCCAGGAAATCCAGCATTGGCCGTAATTCCACACAAAATCAACCCCAAAAAAGTGGTAGTGAGGTAGACTGAGAGAAGGCGCCCTCTGCCAATCAGCGGTGAGGGGCGGAGGTGCCATGTAACGCTCACGAAATCGGCTCTGCATGCTGTGAGCAGGCCACAAAAAACTCTTTGTCTCGCTGTGACTTTAGGTAGGTTCCTGTTCATGGGTTCTTGCATTCCTTTCTGTCGCAGAAATAATCCAGCCCTACCAAGCAGAGCCGGCCTTTGGCTGCTCTCTGTGCCTTTTGCTGGCTGTCAGTTTTTTCAAGCAATTGGCACCTTCCTAGGGTGCATGCTGCACTCCAGCAGCAGAGCCATTCAGCAGAGCTGCACAGAGCCAGGCGAAAAGCGTAGATGTAAACTAGCAGCAGTGCAGGGAAGTGTAAACAAGGTCTTAGCTGCTAGCAGTCTGGCCCTTCTTCAGAGGAGAAAACTTCCTCAAGCAAGTTTGGAGGGGGGGAAATGAAAAACTGCTAGTTACTTTGACCAAAGAATTGGAAAATGAACTCTAGAACCTCGACTCTGATCAAACCCCTAAAGGTTCAGTGAGAGGTTACGTGGAAATAAAACACTGCTCATTGTTTTCAAAACAAAATGTCAGTGCTAGTGAGGCCTGAGGCAAAAGTAAACAGCCTTAGTGTCTGCTCTACACATTACAAAGCACTTGTTCTCAAAGCTGCAGGTAATCCAAGTACTCCAGGTTGCTACAGTAAGTCTGTGTATTTGCCAAGCAGCTGACCAGATTTTTGCAGGCTAGGGACCAGATCCCATCTTCTGGCTAGTCCTACACACTAAGTTAAGGGAATAGATACTCCAATTTGTAAAGCTTCATATGTGTTGACAGTTATCTTTGTGGTCAATTGTAGTGCTATGGGCAGCTTAATTGATTGCTCAGTTGCCCTGCCAGAAAAATGTTTTTCTTTCCTCCAAATGAACCATGTTTGATTGAACTCTCCAGTACAGTGAGAAGCCCCACTGAAAGACTATATCTAATAGGAAATGTTGATGGGGTCAGACACCAGAGCACTTCATTTTATACCTAGAGGAATACAAGAAACAATTGTAGTGAAAATGCTTACAGCTCTGAAACAGTTTTTTTTCTATACCATATATAGGGTACATGATACTGGGATGTGTTACAATAGTTTTACTGCTTAGGCTGACACAAAATTACCAATAGATGAGCTGTTCTTGAATACTATGACCATCCCAAAATTGTACTACATCTCACTTTCATATATTTAGTACAATGATCTCACTTTCATATATTTAGTACAATGAAATGTAGTCAGTTAGTCACTAGGGCTAGGGACAGACATTACGCATAAACTAGTTTAAATGATCAGAAATGGGTTTAAGCCTGTAGCAGAACAGATGTTCAGTGTGCATAAACCAGCTTGAAAATGCCCAAAACTGGTTTGAGATGAACCTGGTTGACTGTAGTATCTGATGTAACTGATTTGGGTCAAATAAGTTTGTGCAATGTCTGTTCCAGACCCCAGACTTTCCCAGCATCCTGGCATGCTCTCTGATCTGGGCAGGGCTCTCTGCTCCAGCAGAGATGGCCCCTCCCCTCTGCTCCCTGGCTGGAGCTTGGCAGGGATTGTAGACGTCTGTCTGCCTGGCTTCTCCCTGCTCCTTCTCTTCTCTCCCCTCTCCCTGCTAAGCAGGGATCCCCCTCCCATCTTCCTTACACAGACACCTCTCAGTATTAGCTAGCAGACCACATGCTGGCTACAGTCTGTGCTGTGGCAGACAGGACGAAGGCAGTCAACAGGTAGCTGGTGATGTTCCTCTGTTGTTTTCTTAATGGGGTGATAAACACTGAGTTACTGATGACAAACACTGTGTTATCAATTCCCTGCTGGGTCAGTCAGAAGGGGGAAACTCCTGCCTAATCAGAGTGTCCTGCTGGGGCCTGGCCACACCCGCTCAACTTAGCACTGTGGAAGAGAAGAGAAGGGAAGGGAAGGGAGGGCTGCTCTAGCACCCCCTGGCTTCTAGCCTGAGCCACTGCCAGCATGTGCCTGCATTTCTGGGAGGTCTGTGTAGTTACAAACTGATTCATCCTAGCCAGATTAGACTAACCTGCAAAGATTGAATCAGTTCTGGCTCAGGCTTTTTGCATGTCTGTCCCTAGCCTAGGGTAGCTTGTCATGATGTTCTTAATAGTGTGCCAAAACCCCCACCATAGCTCTATGGAATTGTACTCAAAATACTTTGGTTAATTTGTCACCTGTTAAAGCTTAATTAGTCCTTTCCAAAAGTACATGCTATGATATCTCAATGGAATTTGCTCCTGATAATTAGCATAAAAGAAACTGACCTAAGCCCTCCATGGTATCTGTCAAGTCAGCTGATGCTTGCAAAGTATTGCGTGCTCTTTAGCATATTTTGGGCTCAGCAAGATGTAGGGGATCAATCATTCCATTTTGCAGAATAGCCGTCTATTTTGGCCCTGAGTACATATCTTAATGAAAATAGAAAAGTTTTGATTATTTCACTCCATCAGAATCATGTATTCATATATAGTGAGCACTTTGAATTTTTGTAGTAAGAAAGTGTACATTAAATGCTTATCTGTACAGTTCTCACATAGTGATCCAGAGGGCATGCAATCTTCACTTAGAATTATTGTAATATATATGTCATTGTAGATGTCAAAAATCACTCTTTCCTTTCTCTCACTATGGCACGCAGAAAGCTGAAAATAGCCAGCTACTGATTATTGGCCACCCATGGATCATTAGTTGTCATTACCAGTTCCCTTGAAGTGATGAATTAACCAGATTTTACCTATATGTGTGTGACAGTGCATCTGGCATTTGCCAGATATGGTTTTATAGTGATAGTAATGGTGCCTTCATCTGTCAAACAAAGCTGCAAAAGAAGATGTTTATCTCTGAGAGACAAAACACATGACATCTGTTATTGTGAATGTTAATTTACAAGCAAATCAAACTAGTTTTCCAAAAAGAATTTGTTTCCTATTTCCGTCATCTTGTGCTTAAAATAGGCTATATCCATCTTAAATGAATAAAGAACCCATCAAGAATTATCATGCTTTTCACTGATTCTAAAAATATTTACTTTGTATTCAACTATGGTTTTCTTAGTTCTACTTTATAACATGTGCAGTCACAGCCTTAAAATTAGCTTAGGTACTAGAAACCCACATTAATAACCTAAGTTGTCAAAGCTAAAAGTATTTTAGAAAATACCAAGAGCCTCAATCTGAGTTTTAAAAAAAGGATTTGTTCTATTGCAAACACTGTTTACATTACTCAAGAAATGAATTCTTTATTTGTTGTTCTTTCTTTTCATCCTTCATGCAATTTTCCACTTTAACCTCCCCAAGAAAGACCTGTGCCTTGGGATGCACCCCTTAGAACTAGAAATACACATCTGATTAGCAGAACACAACTCCTTGCCAACAAGCATGAGTAAATCGAACGTGTCAGTCACTGCTTGAGGAATTAGTTGAAGACCCAGATCATCTTGTTCTGGAAACGTCACTAATTTCTCCCAATGTTTCCTTTTTCCTTGTCTTATCTGCTCTTCACTTCCTATGATGGATTGAATCAAGCATGGATTTTACTTACCCATCACTGGATGGCAGTGCCAAACGCTGATTCTTTGTAATACTTTTACCTCCAGCACTTGTAACTTCTCCATACACAGTCGACAAAGCGGTTTGCACTAACAGTGACTGCATTTCTTCTTTGCACATCCAACTTAGTTATAGCATATGGCTGTACGCAGTGCATTCTCTTTATTTCTCTTCTGTCTCATTTACCACCTAATAAACAAAAATCTGGAAACATACAACACAGAAGTGATGAACTGTCAAGGTTATTTTAGATGAGGGGTCACTCTCCTCTTTGAGCCAGGTCTTGAGTTTCATGCCCCATTCTGGAATCAGGATTTGTATCCACTGGTGACTTTCACTTCAGTGTAGTTCTCTTTGTTTAAAGCTTGCATGACTATCACTCCTAACCACTGGAATGGCTTCTGATTGTGAAAAACATTCTCTCTCAATAGTAAAACAGATTCTGTTAATCTGGGTGTGGAATAATGTTGAATGCTTAATGACAAGTACGTTTTGCTTAGGGTGAGCACATACATAACACTCAGTCTGGTTTAAATGTGTGGATAATCACGTATTATTTTGAAATGGTTCTCTATGAACCGGTTCAGCATTATGTGGAGACAACAGGCTTGTCATGACTAGAGTCTGCTTAGTCTTCCAGCCATTCTGTCTAGGTCCCGTCCAACTCATTGATTCTATGAGTCTATAGATATTAGGAAGAACTACTTCACTCTAAGGGTGGCCAGAGCCTGGAATAGGCTTCCCAGGGAGGTGGTGCTCTCACCTTCTCTGGAAATCTTCAAGAGGAGACTGGATAGGCACCTGGCTGGGGTCTTATGACCCCTCCCACCCCCAGTGCTCATTCCTGCCCGTGGTGGGGGGTCGGACTAGATGATCTGTCTAGGTCCCTTCCAACTCATTGATTCTATGATTCCATACTCTACTGCTCTTCACCTTCCTCCACCCCAGTGCCTGCACAACTGGCTCCTATTGCTTGTAGTTGACCACAGTGTCCCTGGCTAAGGCCTATGGGAACAGTTCTCCATTGCTTTTAATGAGATGATCAATTCCTTTCTACTGGTGGTAACTGACTAGGTTCCATGCATCCCAGGTTTATCTGGGGTGGGAAGTGACCAGGTGGGGAGGGTTCCCTGGATCCCTACTCCCATGTGCTTAGAGGCTTGGGAGGGGAAGGGGAAGGCTGTTCAAGGACTGTGTGGCTGCCAATGGAAGAAAACTGACCAGCTCTTTAAAAGCACAAGTGAGCTGCCCCCTGAGCCTCCAGACACACAGAAACAGGGGGTCCAAGTAGCCTTCCCACCTGACCACCACTGCCCCTCCCCTGTCTTGAGATGCCCCAAACCCTGGTCAGTTTGCAGGAAATGAAGTAAATTCATGGGTAGTTTGGGGAAGAAGTGCTTTTTAAAAGCCATGGAAGTTCTGGCAGTTCCACAGCATCCAGCTCCCAGGAATCTGAGGAATCCCAGAGGACTGGAAGAGGGCCAACGTGGTTCCCATGTTCAAAAAGGGGAGGAAGGAGGACTGAGGAAACTATAGGCCGGTTAGTCTTACCTCGATCCTAGGCAAGCTGTTTGAGAAAATTATGCTGGCACACATCCAGGAGGGGCCAGCAGGGTACTGCATGCTTAGGGGCAACCAACGCGGGTTCATCAGTGGCAGGTCCTGTCAGACCAACCTTGGGGCCTTCTATGATCAGATTACCAGATCATTAGATGCAGGGGTAGCAGTGGACATAGTCTTCCTGGACTTCCGGAAGGGATTTGACACTGTCTCTCACCCCGTTCTCATTAAGAAACTGGGGGACTGTGGTGTCAACATCCACACAGTCAATTGGGTTGCCAACTGGCTGGAGGGCCACACCCAGAGGGTGGTAGTGGATGGGTCCTTCTCAACCTGGAAGGATGTGGGCAGTGGGGTTCCTCAGGGCTCGGTCCTCAGGCCCGCACTGTTCAACATCTTCATCAGTGATTTGGATGAGGGGGTTAAAAGCACCCTGTTCAAATTTGCTGATGACACTAAGATGTTGGGGGACGTGGGCACGCTAGAAGGAAGCATCAGGCTTCAATCAGACCTAGACAGGCTACAAGGGTGGGTGGATATGAATAGGATGGGATTCAACACAGACAAGTGCAAGGTGCACCTTGGGAGGAACAACCGGCACCATACCTACCAGTTGGGGAACTCCCCTCTTGTCAGCACAGAAGCCGAAAAGGATCTTGGAGTCATAGTTTCATAGTTTCTAGGGTCGGAAGGGACCTGAGCAGATCATCTAGTCCGACCCCCTGCCATGGCAGGAAAGAATACTGGGGTCAAACGACCCCAGCAAGATGTTCATCTAACCTCCTCTTAAAGACCCCCAGGGTAGAAGCCAGCACCACTTCTCTTGGAAGTTGGTTCCAGACCCTAGCCACCCTGACCATGAAGTAGCGCCTCCTGATATCTAAGCTAAACCCACCCTCTGCCAGCTTGTGACTGTTATTCCTGGTCACTCCTGGTGATGCTCGGGGGAACAGTGACTCCCCCAGTGCCTGCTGATCCCCCCTGACTAGTTTGTAACAGGCCACAAGATCCCCCCTCAGCCTTCTCTTTTGGAGGCTGAACAGGTTCAGGTCCCGTAGCCTCTCCTCATAGGGCCTGCCCTGTTGTCCCCTGATCATATGAGTGGCCCTCCTCTGGACCCTCTCCATGCTGTCGACATCCCTCTTGAAGTGTGGCGCCCAGAACTGGACGCAGTACTCCAACTGCGGCCTGACCAGTGCCGCATAGAGGGGGAGGATCACCTCTTTGGACCTGCTCGAGATGCATCTGTGGATGCATGACAAGATGCGGTTGGCCTTCCTAACTGCCTCCCCACACTGCCGGCCCATGTTCATCTTGGAGTCAGTGATGACCCCCAGATCCTTTTCCGCCTCTGTGCTGACAAGAGGGGAGTTCCCTAACCTGTAGGTATGGTGCCGGTTGTTCCTCCCGAAGTGCATCACCTTGCACTTGTCTGTGTTGAAACCCATCCTATTCTCATCTGCTCACACTTGTAACCTGTCTAGGTCTGATTGTAGCCTGTTGCATCCTTCCAGTGTGCCAATGTCCCCCCACATCTTAGTGTCATCAGCAGATTTGAACAGGGTGCTTTTTACCCCCTCATCCAAATCACTGATGAAGATGTTGAACAGTGCGGGCCTGAGGACCGAGCCCTGAGGAACCCCACTGCCCACGTCCTTCCAGATTGAGAAGGACCCATCCACTACCACCCTCTGGGTGTGGCCCTCCAGCCAGTTGGCAACCCATTTGACTGTGTGGGTGTCTACACCACAGCCCCCCCAGTTTCTTAATGAGAACGGGGTGAGAGACAGTGTTGAACATGGGCTGGCAGTGTGGGGAGGCAGTCAAGAAGGCCAACCGTACCTTGTCATACATCCACAGATGCATCTCAAGCAGGTCCAAGGAGGTGATCCTCCCCCTCTATGTGGCACTGGTCAGGCCGCAGCTGGAGTACTGCGTCCAGTTCTGGGCGCGGCACTTCAAGAGGGATGTGGACAGCATTGAGAGGGGCCAGAGGAGGGCCACTCACATGATCAGGGGACAGCAGGGCAGGCCCTATGAGGAGAGGCTATGGGACCTGAACCTGTTCAGCCTCCAAAAGAGAAGGCTGCGGGGGGATCTTGTGGCCTGTTACAAACTAGTCAGGGGGGATCAGCAGGCATTGGGGGAATCACTATTCCCCTGTGCACTGCCAGGAGAGGTCACAAGCTGGCAGAGGGCAGGTTTAGGCTAGATATCAGGAAGCGCTACTTCACCGTCAGGGCGGCTAGGATCTGGAACCAGCTTCCAAGAGAAGTGGTGCTGGCTCCTACCCTGGGGGGTTTTAAGAGGAGGTTGGATGAACATCTTGCTGGGGTCCCAGCAAGACTTCCTGCCATGGCAGGGGGTCGGACTAGATGATCTGCTCAGGTCCCTTCCGACCCTAGAAACTATGAATCTGGAAGTAGGGATCCAATCCCACTGCCACCTACATACACAGCACATTTACCCAAAGAACCTTGTCTGCCTACGTCCTTAGACCAATATGGCTACAACCAACACACCCAAAACTAGCAGTATCTGTGCAGACACCTCTGACTCAGGGCAATTTAGAACCAGTTTCCAATCAATGACCGTCTTGGAGTGGTTCAAGAGTTATGTCTGTTTGCACCTTTACATAGCTACTACACTGCTGTAGAATACATTTGGGTTCAGGCCAGAAAGGTGTTGAGCACTGTCATAACCCACTGCCTTAAAGGGAATGTATGTGAATTTGTCATCTACGAGAATTGTAACTTTTCTTCATAAAGCAGCTTAGGGGAAAATGTATTTAAAAGCAAAAATCTATTCCATTTCATCTGTTTAATCCTGGTGTTATCCTACAGACAGTTACCTCAAAAACTTTTGAAGGTAACTAAATATTAGTCATTTATAAAAAAAAAAAAAGTACAATCTGAAGGAAGGGACAGGAGGAATGTACAGTGTCATCCTAATGTACTTCATCTTTAAATCTTTCTAGCTTTGAAAGAGAACATTAAGGTACTATTTACTCAATGACCTGGCTTCTCTTAGACAGAGCAGCTAATAAAAGTCCCCTTCATATGTTTGTACAGTAAAACTACAGAGACTACTAAAAGATTTCATGGACATAACCTGGGTCAGAACCTATCTTACAATTAACTCCTGTTGGGAGGAGGGAACCACCTGCTCCGCTGTAGCGTTTTCTCAGAATTGTTAGACTTTTAATTATGTATCTGCTCCCAGGGCTCCTCCTGTATCTTTAATCCCTTACCTGTGTTCCATGCACATATATGGGCATGTTTATCAAGCTCAAGGGAAAACACTTGGAAGGATATTAAATCGCACACCACGTCTTACAAATCATTAGAAAACACTTGGAAGGATATTAAATTGCACACCACGTCTTACAGATCATTAGATATGCAAATACTCTTAGGCTTGAAAATTAGTAGTATTTTGGGAGTGGACATACAGGTATTTGGTGAGACAAATTTATCATCCCAAAGCTCTCTCCTCACTCTCCTTCCCTTTTCCTTCTGCATGAGTTTGTATCATTTTAAACTTCATTCTGCTTTGTGACTCCATGCTCTGACAACAGCACCTTGCAACTGAAGTGGTAGCAGCTGAAAATGCTAACAGCAGTTCATCTTAATGGTAATTTTGTTATAACTCTTAGCATTCTTTATTGTATGGTTCGGTCCCCTCATTTTGGAGTCACATTTTCCCCTGGATCCAAACAAAGTACTTGCTGATGTTCTGTGCATAGTCTTTTTGATGCTGAACACTTAGACACAATGCCACCAAACTGCTCCTGGGTTTTTCGTCACTACACAGGGGTACGTGAACTTCTTATATTGTTTAAGTGTGTTCATATATTTAACTAATGTACATGCAGAAATGATTTAAAAATAAGGTCCATTTCAATTCATGAGCCTTGGCTCTCTAACCATACTACTATGCTTCAACATAATTTTTTCTTACACTAAATAAATTAATTTTGGATCACATGGTTTTTCTGAATTTGTTTCAAGGGTTTACCAACGTATCTTCCAAATTCATATATTATTTTGCCTTAAACTTCTGGTTGGATTGTATTGTCATATTAGAAGAAATATTCACAACTCCTGTGATCAAACATATATGCAAAAATCAGATCTTGTTCTGGTTGCTAGGTCCTGTCCCTGTTGTAAGTTGATGAACTTCTATATGGAGACCTCTCTCTATATATCCACAGTAGAGGTACTCATATTAAAACATAATCAATGTTGGATTTGAATCTAAACTTTCCCAGGGTTCAGAATTTTGGTTCAGCCTCTCTTGCTTCCTCTCTCTTTCCTGCATAGATGATTTAACTGATTAACTCAGCAACTGGTATAAGTGAAGTCTTGGATGGCTAAAGCCTCAAGTTGTGTTTACTGAATTTCTGTCTCTTAAATTTATAGGGGATTGTAACCTGTCTGCTTTCTTTTTGGTAAAAAGGAGGTTATGTGATGTTCAGAAAGCCATTGATTTTTTAAAACATGTTTTATGTTGTCATCTTTTACTATACCTGATTTAAATTCTGTTCTCCTTTTGTCTTTCCACAACATGTTTCTGTATGTGTTAACTCCATGTGTATAGCAAAAAAACTATTTGTAGCCAGCAGAGGGCACCTCTTTGGTTGTGATAACGCTTTAAAAATGATATAGGTAAATGCAGGAAAACAGAGCAATCTAGATTATAGCCCATCCACAATAGTTCCTATATTCTGATCATTTTATAAAACCTCGATAAATATATGTACAACTACCCAACTTGTTTTTTCAATACTAATTCCAAATTCTTATTTATACCATAAATAACAGAGGCTAATTTTGACATTATTTAGATCTTCACATAAATACTGTTTCAGAATATTTTAAAATATAAAAACCATTTGCTCCATGGGCTACAACCTTTCAACTGACATATAGCATGCTTGAGCATTGCAAAATTGCAGTAAAATAGGGGCAAAAGACCTTTTATTTCTATACAACCATGAATTATATTTGACTTCTGAACTTGCTTAAATTGATCTAAAAAGCGGGTATACCATGACCAAGGTGCCTGTTAAAGTGGTTGTATCAACATTACGGAGTAAACAAAATGTTTTTCTACTTCCAACAACTGATTCATAGAAGGGATTAGACAGGGGAAGAATAAGGTGTTTACTGCAGTAATTGCCTAATGTGGTTGTTTATTCAGTTCCTACAGTGCACAATGAATTAGGCTTTGAATTAGAGGCTTAGTTGTTGATTGTTATCCATAGGAAGAGTGGGAAGAAAGATAGCTCTCACAGTAGGTAGCCTTTCACCTCTAGGAACATGAGTTAAGATCTGGCAATGATCACTTCATCCCTTTTCCAAAACCAGCATATAGATTGGCATCAGCACTCAGACCAGCAGTATTTACTCAAGAGAGGCTCAGAATGAGACGGCCAAGAGGATGTAGGTCAGAACTGAGGCACTGACAGAGCTTGCCAAAGGGAAACTTGCTCTGCTTGGTGTTGAGTGTGGCAAGTTTTCTTGAGTACTAAAATTCATATAAAATTGCAAAGTGTTGGCAAATGACAAAATATCAAGAAGCTTGCACATAAATGGAATTTAAAAAATATTGGGTTTGAATCCATGCTAGTAATTAGCATTGCAAGAAGTAAATAAACTTACATGCACATAGTGTGTGTGCGTGCGCACGCGCATGTTATATAACACGATAGCTCTCTTCACAATGAGCCCCATTCAGCAGTATCTGCACAGGTTAGGGTTATCCTTCCTCTGCTAGTTAATGTTTGTCTAACTTTTTTTGGTGTACTTTTCTGAGGCTTTTGTCTCTCTTTGGCAGACAGAGAGAGAAGGTTGGGTGGGGAGGGCAGATAGAGGGAAATCCCCTTGTCACTTACTCGGGTGGAAAGACTGAATTGAAAAGATCTGTGTGTTTTCTTCATGAGATGTCCTAAACCACCTGTGCCCTTCACCTTTGAGCAGCACCGAATAGTTGGCAGAAGAAAGCGTTATGTCTGAAAGAGAGTTGAAAAGAAAGATGTGGAGTTAGTTTTCATATTAAAAGCTAACCAGGATTCCTTTTTTTTTTTTGCTTTCTTTATTTAGAAAGTGGACAGTGTTTTTTGACCACTATAGTTGAAGTTTTGAAGACAAATGCTCCTGTTTTTGAACAGAAGTATCAGAATGAATTTTATATGGAGCAGAACTTTCAACAATAGTAAATCGTTTCTGGTATTTCATAGATTTCATAGACATCAGGGCTGGAAGGGACCTCGGGAGATCATCAAGTCCAGCCCCCTGCCCAAAGGGCAGGAAGTCAGCTGGGGTCATAGGATCCCAGCAAGATAAGCATCCAATTTACTCTTGAAGGGGTTCAATGTAGGTGCTTGAACCATCTCCGCTGGCAGACTGTTCCAGACCTTGGGGGCTCGGACAGTAAAGAAATTCTTCCTTATGTCCAGCCTGAAACGGTCTTGCAGGAGTTTGTGACCGTTCGACCTCGTCATCCCTTAGGGTGCTCTGGTGAACAAACGTTCCCCCAGATCCTGGTGGTCACCCCTGATAAACTTATAGGTGGCCATCAGATCACCCCTGAGCCTACGCTTTTCCAGGCTAAAGAGTCCCATGTCTCTCAGCCTATCATCGTAAGATCTGTTTTCCTGACCTCTGATCATGCGTGTGGTTCTCCTCTGGACTCTCTCAAGGTTCTCCACATCCTTTTTGAATTGTGGAGCCCAAAACTGGATGCAGTACTCCAGCTGCGGCCTCACCAAGGCCGAGTACAAGGCAAGAATGACGTCCCGGGATTTGCTCGAGAAGCATCTATGGATGCAAGCCAGCATTTTGGTCGCTTTATTAGCAACCAAATGTATGGGGTGTGTAAATTCACTCTTTATAAATAGTGGTAAAAGCACCTGTAAGACGCACATAGGTTAAGTATATTTGGACTGTAAATTTTTAAATGTTAACTCTGATTCTACAGCTAGCAGTTCAAAGATACCATTTGAAGAATGTTGTTAGGACCTTCAGCAGACAGCCTTGTTAGCACTAATCAGTCATGAATACCCACCCTGCAGCAGAACCGGAGAAATGAAGAACACCATGTCTTGAAACTGTTGTTTTATGTTTTTTTCCTCTTCCCAGGGTCCCATGCAAGTTGTTTGATTATTTCAGCTCCTTTTCAACCACAACTCATTGATCTGTTGGATGGAAGTGGAAAACATTTCCGAAACTGAGTATGTCATCTGCTACTGTTTGGTAAAAAGCATCCCTCTGCTCTAGAGGGTATTACAGCTTCCATCTGCTCCATAATGTGAAAAATATGTGCAGACCCCTTTGCCTCAGACTCTGTGTTTCCAAGCTGCATAACTTTGGATGCTGAGACTTGCTTACATTTGATTTGAGGCAATCAGGCTGCCGCTCTGCAATTATTTCATTAGGACCACAAATAATCATTTAAAGGGTGGTCTGAGATTTGAAAGTCACATTGCTGTGACTCTGAAACATATCCAACCCTTCATATTCCCTTTCATCTTTATTTATGTTAAGTATGGCATGCGTTTGAAATGATAAAATATAGTTTCAGTGAGAAAACGTTTCTAGTGTGTAGGCACATAGTAAACATATCACCTACATAGGCAGTTATATCAAGTTCTTTATCTTGTGTGTAGACACAGCTGATTAAAGTACAAGTGTGCACGTGTACAGATCTATACAAATGTATAGTAACTATTACTCCGTAGCTTAACCAGTCCAGCCTGCCTGTGCTAGGCTAAGGAAATGGACTTTTTGAGCTTCAGTGTGGAGTATGGTCTGTATACTGCTTTTAAACACCTTTAAGCAACAGTTTTCTCCAGGACTCACAATGTTATCGCATGAATGTGTAGAACAGACTTACATTAAGTAATATCTGTGTTCTGTCCTTCCATGTATCTTGTGTAATTATGGTAGGATGTGATACAGGGGAAGTGGAGTAGTGACTTACAGACTGTTTTCTGAAAGTGGGAAAGGGTAAGAAAGAATGTAAGAGAGAATAAGTCCCCATTCAGTGGAGGCAAAAAAGAGAGAAGGGTTTCCATAATTTCTGCTTTCCAAGTCTAGAGACAGCAGCTCATTGTGCACTGAAAACCTTTGTTTGGACACCCAGAAACTTCTGTGGGATTGCTGAAATTTTGAAAGCTTTCTGGTTATTGATATGGAAATTGAATTATTTAAGTCAGTGGTTCTTAACCTTTTAAAGATTCAAGGCATCTCTCAGAAAATGTCAGCTCTTTGTTTTTACACGTTTTTTACTACAGAGAAACAATACAGCAATTCTTCTGTGGCAAAGAACTCAGAAAGACCCCACTAGGTCAGAATGCTTGTGACACTCAGGATTCCTATTTGAAATTCTGAGTTTGTCTTGTGAAACATGCATGCACACCTAACGAAGTTAACATTGCATGACACCCCGTGGCACCCTTGAAAGGGTCTCAAGGCATCACAGGGTGCTGCAGCACCCTGGTGGAGAATCACTGGTTTTAAGTGTTTCCCTTTCCCCTAGGATTTGGCATCCTCATCTCTAGTTCTGCTAACAGAAAGAGCTTTTCAAAATGGACCCTTCTTATCCCAATCCAGGTGTGCTATCATGGACACTTGGCTCCTGTACAGCATAGTAAAATAGTTCCACCCATGAATGGATCTAGAATTTTGAAAAGGAGTGTATAAACAGTGAAGTGTATCAACACATATTTTTCTCCAGTTTAAAATAAACTATAAGTTTTATTAATATTCTGGGGGCCTAGGGATGTATTATTCAGTTTAAGATTGAAACAAAAACAAATACAACTCCATTGGAATGAGTTAAAAACAATCTGCAGGGCTGTAAAATAGGAGCTTCATTACCCAGAGCAGCAAACAGATAGCAGAATTGCAGAATAAAGCATAGCTTGATTGGTGGAACATCAGGCCGGTTATAAAGAAGAAAGTATCATTAGTACCTGTAGAATGATGACTTTAGAAGTAAAGAGTTAGGTTACAATGATCCATGAAGTCAGCTGAATCCCTTAACCCTGCCTGACTAGAAATCCTGCTGCTGCTGCCAGGCAGTTGGTTTTAAACTTTGGATGGAGCAGAAAACAAAGAGGGTGCAATTATACCAGTCCACCTGCCTGAATCTCCCACTGGCTCCAGCCCACTTTTGGGAGGTTACTTTAATATTTCTAGCTGGCAGGGCTGCAAAGTGCTGTCCACCTCTGCCATCCAGCCAATGTCTTCTCCAGTCAGCACACTTGCAGATAGGCATTGTAGTGCTTCCTCCGAGCTTCTGGGATTCTATCCCTCCCTCTGATATCTGGCTAGTTCAAGCCATCTGGGAAAGGAAGCAACAGCTGGTTGTAGGAGATGAGTCAGGTGAAAAGGATTAAGTTAAGAGAATGGAGGGAAAATGACTGCTTCTGTCTCCTTTTTTTCATAGAAATGACCAAAAACAGTTATCCGAATTGTTAATTTCACAAACTTTCAACCATAAACTGTGAGCTGCAGAGCTGTGGGAGTGGTTCTAAATCAGTGAGCTCACATACCAGCATGTTCCAGTGACTCAATGTGCAAGGATTTAAACAAAAATAATGATAATAACAAAAGACCTGCAGAGCGAGGGAATTGAGCATCAACGCTGCTTTCAACTTCACAACCAGAGGCTGGAGGGGAGGTGTTTTGTATGCATTTGCCTGGAAGGCTGTGAGGGAAAGGATGGAATAGAACAGCTATGTAATTTCATGCAGCCCTTCTTTCCCACTGTATAGGCATTTTTTTTCCTCTCTCTCTCTCCCTCTCTCTTACCTTCTTCCCCAACCATGAATCTGCCTGTGGTAGTTATCACAGCTGTTTTTTTTCCTGATTTCCAAGAAACTTAGGTTTTGCATTCGGGAAATGAGGAATTCAAATAATGAGAGAGAAAAAGCAAATGTTTGGCATAATGGACAGCACAATTTATAATACTAAATGGTGGAAAAGAGAAGAGTTCTTGTTTGCTTGTAACCTTTATTCATAGAACATGTTAATTGCTGGATGTTATACCATCTGGTATGTTAATCCTCTCTTGTTGACTTTTGTTCACTATTTTATCTCAAAGAAGCAAAATTGCTCTTCTTTGTAGTGTTTCCTTTGTTTATTGGCTATGTTATTTAGGAATTAACTGTGCTCACTATAGGAGGCTCTGCTTAAACCAGACCCTGATAGGAAGATCTAAACTATTGGCTTTCACTCCCACAGCTGATAAAAATGATGACTTCTGCCTTTCCAAAACTAAATTCAAAATGCACTTCTTCATCATACCTTTACAGTTGCATGTAACACAACACACTTTAGTGAGTCAGGCATACAAGCCACTCAATGCATGGGCAGGGAAGAGGGGGAAACTAACCCCTATATGCTAAGTAAGATATTTCACTACTGATGAGGAAGGAGAAATGAGCTGTTATTTTTGTTTGCAAGAGCTCAGTTAACAAAAATAATGGAGCCATATATTTAGCAATTAAAAAGATGAGATCAGATAGATAGGATAAAATTGGATAGATCAGGCTAGAACTTGTTTCTAATGAACTACTCAGTTTCAGTAAGGGTTGTGATATTTCCTAAGTCAGTGGTGCTCAACCTTTGGCTCATGGGCTGGATCTGGCATTTAAGATATTCTGTAGCATAGCGGGGAGTGGGAGTAGGTGGGCAGTGAGGGAATCAGCAGGAAGCAGCTCTGCCTGGCATGTCCTCTTTCCTGTGCTATGCCACTGATCCCCACCTCAGCCTGAAGGTAATCTTTCTTCTCTCCTTCCGTCTGAGGTTGGCAGCCACCTCCCTTCCCTGTTCCCTTCCTCCCTTCAACCTTAATGCGGAAGAGTGGTGGACTGTGGTGCAGCTGGATCATAAGTCCTCAGCCTGCATCTTTAAGGCTAAGTACAGACAGTCAAAAAGCCTGAGGTTGAATCAGTTTAGTGTTTGCAGGTGAGTCTAAGCTGTGTAGATTGAACTGATAAGCTAGTGAACAGATATTCACTTTTAATTCTGGAAATGCAGCCACATGCAATGGCACAGACCAGAATTGGGGTGGGGCATTGGAGCATGCCTCCCTGTGCCTAGCTGAAGCAGACAGATTGGGCCAAGGCTAGCCTGCCCACCCTGCAAGGGGGAGTGGTGTTGCAGTGGGGGGGGGGGGGTACAAAGCATCCTGGGATGCTGAGGGACTATGAGTTAACTTGAATCTGGGGGGGAGGGGGATCTAGGACAGAAGTTCAATAATCTGATTTAACCTAAATCAGGTAAGTCTGATACTACATCCACCCAGGTTTATCTTAAATTCATTTCAGCCATTTTGAAAGCAGTGCTCTGATCTTCAGTTGTGTTACAGATTTGAACTGGTTTCTGATAATTTATACTGGTTTATGTGTAATTTCTGTCCCTACCCTTAAAGGTTGAACTCCACTGACCTAAGTTATGCAGTTTGCCTGCTTTCATAGCTGAAAATTTTCAACAGTGCTGATTATATGCCACTTCTGTTGATGTGAAAGGTAGCCTTTCCAGTCCCATAGCATTCCTTGCTTTCTTTTAACTCTCTCACTACTCTCTTCCCACATCCCAGGTACTTCCTAAATGACCATTCACCTTTTCCAGCGTGACCCTTCATTCTTTTTCCTCTCCCTGCTGGTTCCATAGATAACAAAGAAAGAGAAAGTTATTAAAGAGGTACAATCCAGGAAAGATACTAATTACAAGGTGTGTCTGGAAGTAACTAATGCCACCCTATCAGGCTACATCACCTCCACATTAATTTCCATGGAATGGTATATTTTGTCTCATAGCAGCATCCATTATGTAGAGAACATTGGAATAAATGCCTAGACCAGTGGTTCTCAACTGGATGTAACAAGACTTTTTCAAGGGTGCCAAGGCGCCAGAGTTGCTGCTGCCACCACAACCCAATGAAAGTGCCACACACACCCCAGTGGAGCCTGATCATGAAGCAGTTGTGTTTATCCAATAAAACTAATGCAGGCAGGAGCGCCTGCTCTTGCTTCAGCCATTCCTTGTCCAGCCCTCCCAAGTGCTTCCTGGAAACAATGGCATGGGAGTGTTCCACCTGGCAGTGGTGGTACAGCAGCCTGGAGAAACCTAGGAAACACACAGATAATCTCCAGACTGCAGTGCCTGGGTTTCTAGGAGAAGTGAGCACTCCTGCCTGCATTACGTTTATTAGATAAATGCAATGCGTGCTGCACCCGCTCCTACCACAACCACTTTCCAGTCAGGCTCTGCACTCTGAATGAGGCATGGAGGGCACGTTCACCTGGCTGCAGCAGGCTGAGAACTTCTGAGGTAGACTCAGACAATACAACAGTGACGCTCAACCAGGTGAATTCAGAAAAGTTATGGAGGGGTCCCTTGAATCTTGAGTGGCCTAGAATTCAAAGACGTCATACTCCTATAAACAATAGTTTAAAATTACATTATATCTTCTTTACTTTGCAACTTTCATTCTCATGGGTACTAAATTCTAATAATTTGGACTGGATCCTCTTTCAGGTGATCGCCTTCCCTCTCCTGCTGATGTTTGCATACACCTATTGAAGATTTTGCCTTTTATCCTGAGTAGCTAAAGTTACTTTCTCAAGCACTGATAAAAGGAGACCAATATGACAATGGAATTTGCTACTGGCACTATAATGGGCAGTATTGTAAATACCAATGAGAACAGTGAAATAATACAAAGCTTTGAAGGCTTGGGAAAAAAGGGGCAGAAAGTAACAGTGCAAGACTTAACTTGGAAAAACTAGAAAGTTACTTACTGGGAAATGTCTGAAACATGCCTGTGTAATGGGAGAGGGAAACCTGGCACAGTCATATTGAAGAAAGTTTGGCGGGGCAGGAGTGTTGGACAGTAAACTAGATACAGACTTGATATGTGATACGGCAGGTTAAAAAGCCAATGTACCTCAACATGGGATAAGGAAATAATAGTCCCTCTTTCTAAAGCTTCAGTACAATTGTATTAGATTACTAGGATTAACTCTGGGAACTTGGTTACCAGAAAGAAGATGACAATTTTGAGAGGACAGTTTTGAAGACCAAGAAAAGCTAACAGAAGTTTGGAAGGATTCATTTACAGGGCACAACTGAAAGGGTTAAGCCAGTATCATTTGCCAAAGCAATGACTGAGAGACACTAGGTCTCTAGCTGGAACAAGCATGTGAATACCAGGGTGACTTAGAATAAAACTTCAGTTGAATAGCAGAAAAAGCTTCCTATCAATGAGCATTACTGACCTAAAAGAATGGTACAAGGGCCACCACTTGGAATATTTAAAACTAAGATAAAGAAAATTTTAATGAAGGGAAAACAAGAGAAGGTCAGCATGGGAGAGAGAGCATCTGGCTGCCCAACCAACAGGCTTTTCTAATAGGGCTGTGCAAAGCTTTGGTCACTGATTCAATTTGGAGGAGATCCAGCCCGATTCAGCGGCCGAATCTCTGAATCTGAATCGAATCAGGAGACCCTTTAATGTCTCTAAATTGAATCAGAAACCTCCAAATTGATTTGGAGAGATTTGATGATTCAGCCATAGACACAGCTTTATGTTTTTTCTACATACCTTGAGCTACCAGGCACGGCTCATGAATGCTGAGATGGCAGAGTGGATAGAGCATCCCACAGGAGTGTGGAGGGGTCCACCACATTCTCGGCGGCAAACCCAGAAGTGGACCAGAAATGCTTCCAGTCTACTTCCAGGTCAACCATAGAGCACCCCCTGCCCCTTGGCTTGGTGACTGCTGCCTCCTGGGTCTGGGGGGGCACTCAGGGTCCCCTCGCAGCTGATGGCTGAGCCGGGGAGGTCCCCAGTGCGCTCGACGGCAGACTTGGAAATGGACTGGAAGTACTTCCGGTCCACTTTGGGTCTGCCGCCAAGTGCGCGGGGGGACACCCTCCCCGTGCTCCAGTGGGACACTCTATCTGCCCCACCATCTCAGCATTCACGAGCCATGCCTGGTACCTCAGGGTACACAGAAAAAATGTATAAAGCTGTGTCTATGGTCGAATCACTGATTCCCCAAATCAGAATCAAATCTTCAGATTCAGATTTGGCTGAATTGAATTGGGACAGTGACCCAAATCAACAAATCAAGTCACTGTCCCCCGAATTGGACTGAATCCGAATCAAATACAGCCTGCTTCGCACACCCCTACTTTCTGATGCTTACAATTTGATAAAAAGTCTTTTTTTGTTGTAAAAATATTGTATAAGACTGCCCACAGATGCATGAATATGGTTCCTCTTTACTTTGACTCTGTATGCAGATATCCCAGCAAAGCTCATTTTTCTCTTGTATTTACCATGCCAGATGTGCGCTCACAGCCAACATCAGAAAGGGCACGACTACTGCACCTTGCTAATGTGCCTTTCCCTTGCTTGGAAGCACCACTGTTTTCTGAGCCTGCTAAGTCCGTGCCTTGTCTTCTGACACTGCATTTAGCATTAATTGTGAAAGTGTGTTTTTGTGATATAGACATATATTCTCCAAGGACTGAACTGAAACCATCAAATCATTTCACACAGGTTATAAAGCAGCCTGACCAAGTTGTAATGACTATTGGTCATTGCTGATTTTAGTGTGCATTTGAACCAATGACCTCAAAATAAAAACTTGATTGCACATTATCAGTCCCTGAGCCAATTCAGTCTCCTTTGATTACTCTTAATTTTGAGGCAGGCAGGTTGGATAATGTGATACTATTCACTGAAACAACACAAACATTATAAATGCTCCAGATTTCTTTTTCCCTTTTTGTGTATCTATCAAGTTGCAATAGAGATATGGGAAAGGCAAAGAGCTGAGAAGAAGGAAGAAAGAAAACCAGATGTACAAGCTGCTGCAGACATCCTGGGACCACTTTTAATGGAAAGAATATCATCTCAAATCTTACGTTCTCTGTTTCAGAATTCCTGATATAGATAATTCATAGTAATGTATGTAGGATAAGAGCAGTAATTTCTGGGGCAGAAACAAATTTGGATCTAAAATGAGACAACCTGGGTCAAGTATAGTGCCTGCTTGTTTATCTTTGTAGCAAAGGTATATGAAATACCTTCCTGCGAGCAATTATAACAGATCATACATCATTCTTTTGGAAATAGTAGTGTTTTCAGTAAAAGGGAGGAACAAATGTCACTCTTTCTCTATAAGGAACAAGCCCCATGAATGCTGTAAGTCTCTGTGCAAAGCAGGTATTTCTTTGCTTTCTGGAAGCTGTCCTGGCAGCTTCTTTTGGATTATGTTTATAGTACCCAAGCGTACTATAGTTGATGAAATATAAATGACTGAGTCAATTCTAAAGGCTGTAAAATAAATCTGCTGTTAAAAGTGTAAAGGCAGAGTGTATAGTTGCTTGGTGAAGTATTTGTTGTTTTTCCAAAAGGGGTCATTACTTCAACTTTCATGTGAATTTTCATAGCATAATGGAACACACTGTTTTGCACATTTTCATGGCTTTTGTGTTAAGTGCTGGAACATAATACTGAAATGGTATTCCTGGTTAATCCTTTGCAGCTCTGCTTAATGAAAAGCACTGCTGACTTCACTTTTGCAAGCTGTAACAGCATATAAGGCAGAGGTCAGATACCACCAGCCAGCTAGCGGAAATCCAGGATTTACACAAACACAGGGCCTCACAGTTTCAGAAATCACCGCTTTGCTTACTGGGCCTCACTGTATGGTGCTCTTTCAAGGGGTCTCTTTCTGTAGTCTCTGACCTAATTTGGCTTTTTGGCCTTGATTATTTTCCAAAGTACTGACTTCCTTTACAAATTTGAGCATAGTTTCTTCAGATATGACCTGTTGATGGCTAAGACAGTCAACATCTATTTCTTTTGCACCTTTAAAGCCATTATAAGTTGGAAGACTAGCTCCCTCAAAGCACAGTACCCTTTTTCCAGGAAAATAGTGGTCACAAGGTGGGCCTTTCTCATTTCTGATGCTTTCAGAATGATGGGCCTTGAACTAGTCAGTGTTTGAAATAAATTAATCCTTTGTGACTTAAAAAAAATTGGATTTTAATTTTGGGGGGGGGTTGTGATCTAATATTAAAGGATTTATGAGCTCATGCCAAATCCAACATGGGTTAATTTGCTTTGCTCCTGATTGGAAAACCAAGTCAATCTTCCTGAGAGACTTACTGTTTTTAATCATGAAGTGAGAATATAATTCCTCTTGAAGAATGTTTTTCCTAAAAAAACCTCCAAAATAACTTGTTGAGCATAAATACTTTGTAATCCATCACTAGTGACTCGTTTGTCTACTTCATTTTGTTTGCACTTTTCCCTCCAAAATCCTTACTGTAAGAAAATGTGGACCAGATTGCTTTATTTATTTATTTATTTATATTTATTTATGTATTCTCTGTTCTCTGTCCTCCAATTCCTAATCCAGCATTTTAAAATTTGACCAATTAATATTACGAAAATTCACTGTCTGCTATTTCAAGTGTCAGTGCTGTGAAACATTTCTGCTACCGTAAGAGCCTGAAATAACTGTTACACTAAACGTGGGTGTCAGCAACCTTGCTGTAACAAAGGTTGTATCAGTTTTGCACCTGTTAAAATTTCTGGGTTTCTGTCATTAAAAACATATTAGATAGCTTTCTTCATGGGTAAACAAGTACCCTCACTTTCTCTCTTATAGAGAAACAAAGAAGGAGTAGTGGAAGAATAAAATTTTCACATAAAGAATTAAATAAGGCATGTAAACTTTCTCTGGGATTGGTTGATGTAACTAAATTACATTTTTCTTTTAGTTTAAGTCCCTAGGGATAGTGCTGCCTTTGATATTAAATGAAAATTTCAGTTTCTTTTAAAAATGACTTTTCATAGAAGAGAGTTTTTAAGCACCACAGAGATGTGGGAATGTCCAGTTTAGTGTTAATCTGGAAATCTGCCAAAGAGCTAGGCTATAGAACTTGAGTCCATGAATTTTGGCATCTTCTGTGTAATGGATTTGACATGGAAGGCCATCATAGGTCTTCTGTGAGCACTTCCCCACTGGGGATATTTGTGCCAGAGCAGCATATGGAAATTGCAGGTAAAATGAGAACCTGGTGCCCTCTTAGCAGTACGTTAGATGCTGTTTTGGATCCCTTCATCATAATCCAGCATTCAAGGAGCCTAGAGACAAGATGTGTAATTTTTTCTTACTTGCATTTCTTGGCGGGAAAGATGGTATCAAATAAGTGTTCCTCCATGTAGGAGGTGAAAGTGAGACAAAGCTGGGTGGTTTGTTCTGTTTCTAGCTTCCATATTTTATCCATGCCAAGAAGTGCCTGGAGTCTTGTGGAAGTTTAGAGGGGCCAGTGTGGAAACTAATTCATTATCCCTGGAAGTCAAATCAAGGATCTGAGTTTTAGGGATCTCCCACAGGTATCAAAATCAGAACAATGTAGAAAGTTAGGGACAGGTGTGGAACTGCAGGCCTTCAAAGGTATTTGCCTATTTATTAATATAGGTGTCTCTTGGAATTTCTCAAAGATGTCTTAACATGTTAGGTACCTGATTCTCATTGAGATCAGGTGGAATGGACCACTAACTGCCTTAGGTGATTTACTAATCCCATCGTATTGGCCCCTTTAGGTGTCTAAATTCTTCTGAGAATCCATCCCTGATGCAATTTTGCTCTGTAGAGAGCCAAAATACATGATGATTTCTCTTCATGTGTCAGACTTTAGCCAAGCTGCTTTACAGTCTCTGGAACAACAGAAACAGTATCAGCACAGGAGAAACTCAGCAAGGCTGCCTATACACATGCTCGTTGGCGTTCTACTTTGAATGCCAGTGTTGCCACAGTATCATGTGTATTAAGCCCCCATATGTTTTAAAATGGCCATGGGACTCTAACTAAACCACACTGAATGAGGTTTAGATTTCATAGATTTCATAGACATTAGGGCTGGAAGGGACCTCGGGAGATCATTGAGTCCAGCCCCCTGCCCAAAGGGCAGGAAGTCAGCTGGGGTCATAGGATCCCAGCAAGATAAGCATCCAATTTACTCTTGAAGGGGTTCAATGTAGGTGCTTGAACCACCTCCGCTGGCAGACTGTTCCAGACCTTGGGGGCTCGGACAGTAAAGAAATTCTTCCTTATGTCCAGCCTGAAACGGTCTTGCAGGAGTTTGTGACCGTTTGACCTCGTCATCCCTTGGGGTGCTCTGGTGAACAGACGTTCCCCCAGATCCTGGTGGTCACCCCTGATAAACTTATAGGTGGCCATAAGATCACCCCTGAGCCTGCGCTTTTCCAGGCTAAAGAGTCCCATGGCTCTCAGGCTGTCATCGTAAGATCTGTTTTCCTGACCTCTGATCATGCGCGTGGCTCTCCTCTGGACTCTCTCAAGCTTCTCCACATCCTTTTTGAATTGTGGAGCCCAAAACTGGACGCAGTACTCCAGCTGCGGCCTCACCAAGGCCGAGTACAAGGGGAGAATGACGTCCCGGGATTTGCTCGAGAAGCATCTATGGATGCAAGCCAGCATTTTGGTCGCTTTATTAGCCGCAGCATCGTATTGCAGGCTTATGTTCATCTTGTGGTCAATGATGACCCCCAAGTCTCTTTTTTCTGTAGTGCTAACCAACGTAGCACTGCTGAGCCTATAAGAGTGCTGCAGGTTTTTCCTCCCAAGGTGGAGAACCTTGCATTTTTCGGTGTTAAACACCATGAGGTTCTCGTCTGCCCATTTGCTGAGCTTGTCCAGGTCAGCCTGGATCACCCGCCTATCTTCTGGCGTGGATGCTTTGCCCCAAAGTTTGGTGTCATCGGCGAACTTGGCCAGTCCACTCCTGACTTCAATGTCCACATCGTTAATGTAGATGTTGAACAGTGTGGGTCCCAGGACAGAGCCTTGAGGGACCCCACTGGTCACAGGGCACCACAATGAGTGACTGCCATCAATCACAACCCTCTGGGTCCGACCACGGAGCCAATTTCCCAGCCAGCCAAGACCACAACTGGGCAGTTTGGCCAAGAGGTGATCATGGGATACCAGATCAAAAGCTTTTTTGAAGTCAAGATATATGACATCAATCTCTTCTCCCTTGTCCAGATGATAGGTCACCTGGTCATAGAAGGAAATGAGATTGGTCAAACAAGACCTACCTGCAACAAACCCGTGCTAGCTATCCCTTAGAATGTTAGCCTGGGCCAGTCCCTCAAGGATGGCCTCCTTAATAAACGTTTCTAAGATCTTCCCCAGGATAGAAGTCAGGCTAATGGGCCTGTAGTTAGCCGGATCCACTCTCCTCCCTTTGTATTTATTAGGTTGGCTTTTTCCTGGGCATCAGTTGCCAGTTTCCCCATCTGGTTTAGCAGGGGTCCAACATTGCCCTTGCTTTTCCTCCGGCTCCCCACATATCTGAAAAAGGACTTTTTGTTGTCCTTGATGCCTGAAGCTAGTTGGAGTTCAGTTGGAGCCTTGGCTTTCCTGGTTTGTTCGCTGCAGGACCAGACCAGCGCGGAGTAATCCTCCTTGGAGGTGAATCCCATCCTCCATCCTTTGTAGGCTTTCCTTTTAAGCCACAGGAGGTCCGCTAGGTCCCTGGAGAGCTGGGGGGCTGCTGTGCCTTCTTGCTGCCTTTCCTCCGTGTTGGAATAGATTTAGCTTGTGCATTGAGGATCGCTTCCTTGAGGAGCAACCACTCTTCTTGAACTCCCATCTCCCTGGGGTCATGGTCCCTGAGGGCCTGACCGACTAGCCTCTTGAGCTTGTCAAAGTCGGCTTTTCTGAAGTCAAGGACTTCTGTGTTGCTGACTGACTTGCCAGCTTTACGGTGGATGGTGAAGGTGATCAGCTCATGGTCGCTGTCACCCAGCTTCCCATTGATCACTAGGTCACCGATTAGGTTGTCCCCCGTTGCCAGTACCAGGTTGAGCAGCGCTGTGCCTCTCGTTGGCCCATAGACTTCTTGAGTCAGGTAGAGGTCATCCATGCACGAGAGAAAGCTTTGCGACCGCTTGGATTTTGCTGAGTGATCTTCCCACGAGATGTCCGGATAATTGAAGTCACCCATGACAACCATGACACCCATGACACCCATGACACCCATGACAAGGTCCTGGAGCAAGCGGCCTCAGTCAGTTCCCGGGCGAACTCCTGGTCAAGCTCAGGACTTTGAGTGGGAGGTCTGTAGTAGACTCCCACCGTTGTGTCCCCTGTGCCGTATTCCCCACGAATTTTTACCCAGAGGGTCTCTAGCTGTCCATGCCGGTCGCCAATGTCAGCTTGCAGGGACATGTAGCTTTCCTTCACATAGAGAGCTACACCCCTCCCCCTTTTGTCAACACGATCCCTCCTGTACAGGGTATAGCCCTCTATACCCGTGGTCCAGTCATGGGTGGAGTCCCACCAGGTCTCCGTTATCCCAATGATGTCATAATTCTTTGCACTGAGCAGGAGGACAAGCTCCTCCTGCTTGTTGCCCAGGCTCCCGGCATTAGTGTACAGGCAGGCAAGTGTCCCCTTGGGGGCTCTTGCCTTGCCCACAGGTTGTGCCAGGGCTGAGGCGGGGGTGGGCTCCCTTAAGTGCCTTGGTCTGCTGGCTTTGCAAGGGTCGCTCAGCGGGCCAGCAGTGGCAGTCGTCCCCCCATCCCCCAGTGGGCTTAGTTTAAAGCCAAGGTAATTTTGTTAAGTGATTATGGATTTCAGATACCCAAGTGGAGGAACCCATTGCAGTCCATAAAGTAGATTCAGTGAGGATGTCAATGCGTGAAGCTCCATTGCTTAAGATGGGGCAAATTTGATTTTGTGTGAGTTCATTCCTCCTTCCAGGGCTTTACCATAGCTTTACCCTGAATCATTAATCCTGTAAAACACTGAGCTGGCCCATTGTGGGCTGTATTGTAAAGAGCGTTGATGAATTTTCCCAGACAGAAATTATTTAGAATGATTATTTTTAAAATGTGTTAATTAAGAAATGAATAAGTGGTTGGCTTGTTTTATTTGAGTGGCTTGCCAATTTTTGAAGTCATGTGAGTGGTTTCTTACAGAGGGGAGCAACTGATGAAGGGAGTCAGGTATTTTGTTGATACAGTCCTGTTTGTATAGCCCTACTTCCCCGAATACAGGAAGAATCAAACATTAAGAGACAATTTCTTGGCTCAGAGTTTCAAGCCTCTACTAAACCAGCACTTTGTCCAAAAGTGCATTTGCTTGCTTGCACTCTCTCTCTCTCTCTCTCTCAGCTTTTCTCTAAGTTGTGCTGTAAAGGTGTGTCTGCCTGTATCCCAGTTGCCTTGCTGCTCTCTCCATCTGCTTCTGTGGTGTTTCTCTTGTTTTCCGCCCCCCCACTGACAGACACACAACTACAATCAAATCAATTCTCTACTCCTCCGTTTGTTATCAAAGCCTTGAGATATGCTGTGCAGACAGAGCCCTGCCATGGCCGAGACTTGAATGCAGTGTAGCTCTTGAATGGTGATTATTCCATGGTTTCAGCCATCACTAAAGAGAGGATCATTTAGTTGTCCTTTGGTTTCAAACTGTATAGACAGTGGCTACCAGGGTTGGCAGCTACAGGAGGGAGTAGAGTTATTCATTCTATAAGAACCAAATCTCAAAATGACATACACTCATAATTCCCATTGTAGAAAATGGAAGCTGACATGCTCAGCAATAAATTAAAATGCACTGTATACAGGTGGGGTGGTTTCTCTGGATTTATGCCCATGACATGAAGAGCCCAATATGGTCCATTTGATTTGTGTTATATATGTATATGAATACGTATGTATGTATACATACACATACACATGGACCTACTATACATCACTATAAAAAGATACATATATATCTATTGTATAGGTGTACATGCATATAGATTAGGTATAGAGGAATATGCATAGTACTTTTAAAGTTCTAATTCAGTCACTACCATAGCTGTAGAATATGTAGTACTGAGGTACCTGTGCCCAGCATGTGTTTTGCAAAATTTGACTAAAATGCCTACAGTGTAAAAAGAAAAAAAAATTGCTAGCTTTCATTCATTATTGCACTGTTTGCTGTGCTTTGTCTTGATTTTTAATGTTTTATTAATTAACAGAAACTCTTTTGTTACCGGAGAATTACTCCTCTTAACTCTCCTCCAGTTCCAGTAGCCAGAATAGCACTTTTGTGTTTTAGACATATATCTGTGGTAACACTAGGGTTTCAATTTTGCAGTGTTGACTGTAGAGTTGCATAATCTGCTGTTCGCTAATAAACATAGTGAGGTGCAATCAGCTTGAGGAAAACTGAGTTTGGTTTTTCCAACCCTTTTTCTGGCTGTATTTTATGAATGTGTATGAAGACAAGGGTTAAAATAAAAAGCCAGGCAGTGTACCCTTAATTTTCTTTTCAGCAATGCTAATGTATGCAGATGAATATTACCTAAGTAGCAGCTAGCAAGTTTTTGCAGTAATGTGCTGATGGAACAAGAAAGTAGCAGTAGTTCTGAATAAATCATTTATGTGTGCACTGCAGACTGTGCTTCAGGGGATGGCATTAACAGTGGTGCACTTCCAGACAAACAGAGGAAAAGGCTTTCACCCAACTTTTTACTGAAACCTCAGAGGAATAAAACAGGTCAGTAGTGAATATTAAATTAACTTCTGGCCATCTTCCAAAGTGATTTGGCCTACTTAGGAATCATCAAGAATGAAGAAAGCTTTGCTTCTTCACATCCTGATTTCTCCAGGGAAGGAAAAGAAGAGCTCCGTGCGTGGATTACAAAGGCAACCTGATTTCATAAGTCAACAGTTCTTCCATACACACATACAGATATGCAGATTACAGGTGTATGTCTCGCTTCCTCAGCGTTGTACCAATGTTTATTCCATTGGCATTTTGTAATTTTAACATGTGTTTATGGTATGTGTATATGAACGGAACAAGATACACAGACAGATGGAATGGCGCATGTTGGACCTCAGTCTTACAAAAGCACCCTGAAGATCCACCAGACTAGAGGCACAGTTTATTCTCCCTTCCTACCCTTGTGCTAAATTATAATAACAATCACCATACTCCACCATGACAGAACATAAACATTATGTTTTACGCAAGGGAACAAGGAGATTTTTGCAAGACTAAGCTTATTGAGAGCTATTGAGAAACCATATGTGCATGGAATGGAGGATATTCCTTTGCCTTTGTAACGTGGCAGGTCAAATTTGTTTTTTTTCTCCCCAAAACGCAAGATTTAAAGGGAAAAAAAGCATTTCTTTCCTTTCTTTTTTGAGCATTATTCTAGTTAGACTGAGGAGCACTGAGGTTAAACCAACAATAACGGATCATAGGAAAAAATATAATCCCCTCCAGTGGAGAATCTATTTCAGAGGTTTTGAGGGAAAGTTGGGAGGGAGGGGTAGACAGAGGTTAGATAGCGCTGTTAGTCTGCAGTCTGTCAGAAGGCAGGATAGATTAGACATGCATCTTTATAGACTAACTAAATAAGATTTAGGCCCCCTCTACATGGGCAGGTAAAAGTGGGATGGGGTCTAATGCATGATCCACATAATAATGCCTTCTGCTGTCCATGACAGAGCAGGCTGTCTGGCTGTGTGTTCACTTTCTCTTCCTGCTGCCCCTGAGGTCTCTGGGATTTGCAGTCCAGAATCACATGAGCAGGACTCTGCAGGGTTGCTCATCACTTTCTCTTCCTGCTTCCAGGTGCCTCTGGGAGTTGTATTCCATAGCTGTAGCCAACAGTAAGCTTGAGCAGGGGAAGGGGTGTTTAATTCCCCTCCCTGGCTCCAGACCCCAGCCAGGTTTTGGCTGGGGACAGGGAGGGGGGCAGTTCCCATGCCCGGTAAACTGGTCTGCATCACCAGCTGGGCTTGTCCTCCACCACTTCTTTGTCAGCCAGCCCTCACTGCTCCAGCCAGGTAGCAGAGGGATGGGGCCAGCCCTGCTCTCTGGAGTAGACAGCCCAGCCCAGCCCAGGTCCGGAAAGCATGCTGAAGTGGCTACAATTTGGGAATTATATTGTAATTGCAGGAATCCATGCTCTAGATCCTTAAGGTGTTCATCTTGGTTGGTGGGGTCAAAGCAAATCCAGTTGTAACATGAGGATTGGCTGTGGGCAATGGATCTAGTGGTGAGCTTAGCATGAAAGCCGGTAGCATGAAGGTAGCTGTGGCAGTTGGTAGGTTTCCAATACAATTTGGTGGCAATGTGGCCACTGCAAATCTTCTCTTAGTGTCTAGGAAGTGTCTGCTATATGGAGGGATGGAAGTTGTTAAAGTCTTAGTGAAGTTTCTGTAGAGATTCCTTCCCATGTGTCCTTATTATGATGATGTAATCAACATAGCTAAGGTATACCAGGGGGATGAGAGGGCAGCTGTGGTGAAAATAAACTTCAAGGTCTGTCATAATTATGTTTCCATACTGGGGTACCATATGTTTGCCAATTGCAGTGCCATTTGTTTGTAGGTATAAGGAGTCCCCAGGCATGAAATAGTTGTGTGTGAAGACAAAGCAGGAGAGCTTAATGGAGACAGAAACAGTTTTCTTGTCAGGGATAATGTTCTTCATGGCTTGTAGTCCATCCTTGTGAGGGATGCTGGTGCACAGGGAGGTAACATCCATGGTAGCTAATATGGCATTTGCTGGAAACTTGTCAATGGCACCCAGTTTCTTTAAGAAAGAAGCGTCTTTCAAATAGGTGGCAGCTCCAGTAGTACATGGTAACAGGATAGAGTCAGCATATCCAGAAACCCCCTCTGATGCGGGACAAGCCAAGTTTGTAAGCTTCTGAATGCTGAATGTTCAGCAAATCATGTCTGGGGTAGAAAAAGGAAAAGAAGAGGTAACCACCAGAACCTAAGGCAATCTGCAAGCATATCACAGTCTTTCAGGCAAAATTGGATAGAGTTGGCATCCGAAGGCAGTCTGGTGCCTTCAGTTATCTTAATTCAGTTATCAGGAAAACATCTTCCTTAAAAAGGTTACTCTGGCAGAGGGAAAGATTTCAGTTAGGTGTGGCAGAGTCACTAGAGGTGTGTGAAGCAATATTAGAGAAGAAATGTGTAAGGGCCACTTTGCTTCATGTAAGATTGGATTCAGTGAAGCATGAAGAGAGGGAACATTTATTGGTCCATTTAGATACCATGCAATAAAAAAAGGCCAGAGACCATCTATCCCTTCATCCTTTCTCTCTGTTGATGTATTTTTGGTTACCTCCAGTACCTCATCCCTTACTTAAAGTCATTTTATAAAAATGCAATTCTTATCAATTTTTTAAAAAAATGTTTAGTGTTCTAGGGATTTTTTTTTCTTGGAAAAATGTAAGTGTTCCTAGGGAAGTTTGGAAAAGAATATTTTCTTTCCTCATTTTCCCTATGAAAAAATAATTGGGATTTTCCATGGCTCTAAATCAGGGTGTCAAACATATGGCCTGTGGGGCCAGATCCAGTCCACAGAGCCCCATAATCTGCCCCTGAAGCTTCCCTGTTCACTCACATGCTGCACCAGACCAGCCCTGCACACAGTACCCAGGGTGCATGTGGTTCCAAGCTGCACTGCTTTTGGCACTTGTAGAGACCGGGTCCTGCACTGCACTACCCATGGCACTTGCGTGGACCAATCCCAGGCTGCACCACACTTGGTTCCCACTCATGCATGGATCAGACTTGTGGGCATAGGTGGTTAGTAGGCCTGATCCAGCCTTGGACCAGCTCAGTGTAACTTATCTCTTTTATGATGCCATCATAGCAACTGCATTTTACATTCCTACAGCATAAATGAGAGAACCATTTTTGGTGAAGGGTCTTGCAAATCTGAAACTAGCTCCTCCAGCTTTTGGTTCAACAGGGGTTGAATACATGGACCTGCAGGTCATGTTACAACCTCTATCAATTCTTTAAGGCCTCTTTTGTAAGGAGAGGGTAGGGTAGAATAAGTGGAGCAGGAATGGCTCGTGGTTGGTAAAGGTAAAGGAAAATGTTACCAGGGAAGTTCAGTCCTTACATTTCAGAAAGATACTTATTTTGTATCTTTATAGCCACTTTAAGTAAGGAACCTGGAATGTTAGGTATCTTTGATATGTGACTGCCTATTAATTAAAATATCCTGTTATCCCTGTTTTAAAGAAGAGGAAGCTGAAAACGGTGACAGTTTTGCTATACTTCACAAGGGGCTTGCTAGGACCCTGAGGCCTCATCCAGACGAGCATGGCCATGCAGTATGTGGCTCTGCAGGCACATCTGTGATGCCATATAATACACATTCAGCTGTTCTCTGTGCTGCAAGGGAGCAGCACAGGGGTGAGGTGGGGTTGCCCCCTGTACATCCATGGGTCAAAACCTGTGCAAAAAAAAGCTGAGCAATATGTGCAGAGGAAAAAACAGAGCCTGACCAGCTGGAGCTGTGCTGTGGCTGCCGACCAGGTTCCAAGCCACAAGATTGCCGCTGCTGCAGCCCTGAGAGGTCCCCAGGACCCCAGGTAAAGCTGCGGGGGCCAGTGCTGGCCCAGCCTCCCGTACCCCACCCAATGTAACCTGCTGCACACCAGAGCCCATGTGGCACGGGTGTTTCCCGGGGACAACTAGCAATGGCTCAAGGTGCACCGCCACAAGTTGTCCTCAGGGTACCAAATGTCCATGGTCGTCTGGACACAGCCTGAGTGACTAGGCACAGGACAGATGGTATTTCTGTCACAGTGAGGAAGAAGGTACATATCTTCTGATTCCTGGTTCTAGGCTTTAACTATAGGGTCATTCTTTCCTATAAAAGTAGACCTCAAGTGTTGAGGCCACACATTTTAGACTAATCTGGACCACATGTGGCCTTAACATCTTTTCAGTGATATCAGGAAATGTAAAGTGACCCTTCCATCCCAACATGTATGAAGGTGTCTTAACATCTTCTTGAAGAAGAACATGGTAAAAAACATTACTATTCATTTCATTTTAGTAATACCTTATGCTCCATTGTGCTATGTACTTTACAAGGATATTGTAAGAGATGGTCCCTGTTATAAAGAGCTTGCAGTTTAAATAGGACAAGAAACAATGGGAAGAGAAAAAAGAGATACTGAAATTAATTACTTAAGTTCACATGGCAGGACCTAGAATAAAACCAAGCTCTCCTGAGATCCAGTTCAGTGCCAGCTCTCAACTGTGCTCCCTCTCTCTGTACTATATACACACTGCCAGTAATTCCTATTGAATGTATTAATTAAAAAGGAAGAATAATATATCAAAGGGCAGTATTATGTATCATTTACTTTTTGACTAGTAAATCAGGATCACATTTGTTTTATGAGCTAGAATTACTGGGCCAAATTCTCTGCTGATGTAAATGCCCAAAAGACCATCACAGTCAATACTTCTTTATACCAGTAGATAATTGTGAAAGAAAACTGCTTTTATTTAAACAATCAAGTTTGGCTCCAGCATCTTTTAAGTATAATCTCAATTGCAGTCTAGAGGATCATGAGAAAGAGGCAAAGCATTTCAAAGATGAGGATTTAAATACATTTAATCTTAACAAAATCTAAAATTTGCTTTTAACATAAAGGACCAAGCAGCATGCTGTAACATGCCTCCACGCCGAAGCAAGTAACTCTGATTCATAAATGGAGCTAAATGTTGACATGAAAGTGAATCCTCACTATGGTGACTAGCACTACACATGTGTAACCATAGGTATGATTTGCTCTACATAGTTTAAGTGTATGAACAGTCATCAAAGTGTTGTTCATATCTCTTTTTTTTAGGGTTGTACAGAATTAATATTAGACGAGCTTTATGAACTGGACCCTAAGCAACCAGAGTCTGGTTTTAGACTTGAAAGGAACGCCAACTACAAGGGACTAAAGTGTTGGAAAGCAGAAACCTCATTCATTGCACCAACACCCAGTATGTTATTGATAGAAATCCTACTCTTCCGTGCCTTTCTCTGCCAATATATATCTTCATACCCTATTCAGAGAAGATGGTATCTGTTGACTAAGTCCCCTGACATATATGGTTGCAGTTTATCTCTTGGATTCCTCTTTCTGTTTTCCTGTTTCTCTTCAAACACTTTATTGTGGTTGCTGAAGCTGATACTGTAACTATTTATTAGAAGAGGCTGGAAAATCTCAATACAAAATAGGAACAAGAAAGCCCAGAACTTCCAGGAATGCAGCTTCCTTCGTTTTAAAAAAAGCAGAATGGGCTTTTAATAGGAGTGTTCAGAAAATGCATTTATATTCCTCTTTCAGAAAATTTCCATGCAACAAAGACCATTAATGGCAACAAAATCATAAGCTGAAAACATTCACACACACAACATGATAGAAACTGAAAAGCTTCATAGGAGCTGTACTGTGGGTATTTCATGAACCTGTTCTCTTATGTGGACTGAGCTCTCTTGGCTGGTCTACATATTCAGAAAGTCCAAAGCCCTCACCATCATTGTCTACTGCAGGAACTCCGGCTCCGGTCACTGTACATAAGGGGAGATGTAATCTGGCTGGAGAAAGTGGTCTACAAGGGAGAACCAGGCCACAAGGCACCTGAACAATAAACACTCTGGGGAAACACAGCCTCATCACCTAATTGAAACGTTTCAGTTTTTCAGCAAAACATTCTGGTTTTTGATGAAAAGTTGGCATTTTCCATGGAAAGCTGCCATTTTCCTCCCTAAGTCTAGTTTAAAGAAATGCCCAATTTTCGGTTGAATGACAGTTTCTACAGAAAAAAATTTAACCTGGATATCAGCCTTCCTGAACTGTGAGACTGGTATCCATGGCATAAGCCAGGCAGACTGTGAAAATTTATTTGACAAATAGCTTTGCCAAAGAACCTGACCAACAGGTACTCCCTTCTGCCTGTGTGCTAGGCTCCCGTGGAAAAACTGTGTCCAAATGCTTAGTTTGGTGATGCAGATGAACTGGGCTGGGTCTGAGACCTTTAAACTTCCTTCATGTGTGACCTCAGCCAGGCTGTGTTGCTGGTCTTTATTTCTTAAAGTTGAAGGGCTCACTCTCTGAGTCATCAAGCCCTCCATTATTTTTGAACATCTGGTTTGATTCTTAGCAGATAAATAGCAGCCTTGCCATTAACAACAAAAAGTTAATTCACTGTGGCTTGCTCAAGCACTGAGAGCAAATATTTTTCCTATGCCGTTTGGGGTCATTTTGAGGGAAAACAGGATTGGGGAGATTTCATCCCTTTTAAAAATTATTATTGCTTCCTAGAGAAAATAAAAATGTAAAGCACCATTTCCTTCCCTTTGTGAGGTTGTATTTTATGGGGAAATAACTGGACCAAGAAGGTTACTTTTGTCTTTTGCTTGACTAGGGCTCAAGAAAGAAGATTTGGCTAAATATACTTGCTTAGCTTTTTTTAAAAAAGAAACCAATCATTTTTACATTATGTCTAAACACTGCTTTTATAAAAATTTAAAGCCTGCTTCTCTCATTCCCTCCCATCCCCAAAGCATTGCCAGGGCATACACATGGTGGGAGGAAGAGCAGTCTGCGAGTACTGCAATTATAAGTATTTTAGAAAATGTTCATGCCTGTATAAGCCACTGGATCTACTTTATTGATGTTTGGAAAGCTGACGTTCCTATCTAGGTCACGTTCTTCAAGGCAAGGCTGCTGCCTCTATTACAGCCAGACCTTCTGTTGACTTGGGCTGTCTTAATGCATCAAAGAGCCTCTGCTGTGCTTCAGTTCCTGTTCTGAACTCAAGTTGCACCTCTCAGATTTTGCTTATAATCAGGTGGGTAGGCTAACCATGGGTACTCACACATTAAGCAGTTACTTTCTAATTTTCCAAAAAGAAGAAGGAGAAAAGGAAGAAAAATTCTTGTCAAGTTAGCCTTATTATTATATTTTAAATCTCTTATTAAATGCCTTTCCCCACCTCCTTTTTTGGTTTATGCACATTATAATCCAGTTACCGGCATCAAAGATAACAAGAGGTGAATTATAAGAAATAGTGTTAAAGTAGGGGAAATAGACCAGTAGAAAATGAAATGGTTTGATGTCTCTTTACAGTACAGTAATGATAAAATAATAGGTAACAGTTTCTGGTAGCATAGTCCCAGTACCATAGCAACACAGTTTGGCACCTGGGGCAAAGCCTGCGGCAGCAGCCCACCCTCGCCCCGTGCACAGATCCGGGGGGCACATGCCCCCCTATGCTTGCCCGGGAGTGCACTCAGGGGCAGGAGACGCCCGTCCTCACGCCAAACAAGCCACTCATGGCTTCATCCCGCACCCTGCTCCAGCTGGGCAGTGCCTGTTGGTGTCCCTTCACTTCGGTGCCTGGGGCAGTCGCCCCGCTTGCCCCCCCCACCTTCCTCCTTGCTATGGCACTGCATAGTTCTGTGTTCAACAGGGAGTGATGAATATGAGTCCTGGTTTTTATCTTAAGTCGGGGCAGTGACTGTCTCTTTACTGTAAGGTATGGCATCGTCCACACACAGAGTGATGAAATCAGAAATCAAACGAGCATTTGGTCAGTATCATGAAAGACTTACTGAGGAAGATATTACATTTGTAGTTTGTCTCTTTTTATTGAAATGTTCATATGGCACCAGAAGGTGCCATATCAATTTGTTTAACGGTGTAAACATTTGCGAATGCAGGTCAGCATCACAAATGCCCTCAGTCACCTCAGTGTAAATCCAACACAACTCCAGCTGGAGCAAACAGAATTTGGTGTCTGTTTTATAATTCAGACTTCACAACGAGCGACATTTCTCAGCAAGCTTTGCTTAGGATAGAAGGGATATAGTGTGAGACAGAGAATACCAGTGGTCAAAAGCTGATCATAGTTATCTTTTCTTTTCATCATTTATTAGCGAAGTCTGTAAATTTGAAATTTCCGTTCGGTCTCTCCTGCCTCCGTTAATGTTTACGTGTTTCTACCCCCTTACAGCTGCTGCAAGATTGTTTCCAGATCCCTTTGCTGATCAACCCACAGCACTAACTAGATAAAGACTCTTGGGAGTCTGATCTTTGGGGCAGGAAAGTGTTAAACCCCTCATGTGATAGAAAATAAGAGCAGTGGGATTACTGTTCACTACTCTGATTTGCCATTCAGCTGGACGGTGAAGAGATTAGAAGGACCAAGTACTTGGGCTAAACCATCTGCAGTCAAGAAGGGGAGTCTGGATTGTGTGCAGATGCTCACTCAAAGCCTATGCCATCCATGTTCCCAGAAGGTTATTTTTCCTGACTCTCTTCTCCCCTCCTTACTTAAGCAAGTCAGCTTTCAGATATCACTGGGACTCAGTGAATACTATGGATAAAGGAGAAGGAGGCTGTTAGGTATTTGGATACTTTATTGGGAAGCATAACAGTGTGTTCAACCATGGCCCTGGGCTGCTGTGTGCTGAAGAATGCAGGTATTTTTTTTAAGACAGGATTTCCTACTCTAATTGAGTGCTGAGGGAGGGTGTTGTTCCCCAGATTCCTGAACAGCAAAGTTTGATTTCTCACTGTAAGGTGGCCCCTGCCTTCTGTTTTAAGAGCCAAAGAATGCAGCAAACTATCAGCAACAGGTATGTTGCTTCCCAAACACAAATGAAGGTGACTGATGTTCCCAATTTCTGTCCTTGCTGTTTGAAAGCTGGCGAGTGTGTTTCAGTATTTCATTTAATGGTTGTATTTTTGTTGGCACAGAGCACTGAGATTTGCCTGAGCATTGGACTGAGCATTAAGAGCCCTTCACTGTCAGCCTCTGGGCTGGATTAGAGACTACAAAGGCGCTGTCTGAGGACCTGGGCCATAATCAGTCCATCATTAGCTATCATGAATGCAATGAGTTCGGTGGCTCTCAGATTTTTTTTTGACCACTCCTAGTGGGTGGCTGTTAATATTAAGGGATATGTTAAAAGAGGAGGGTTAAGTCTTCGGCACACATTGCAGTCAGTGACTACCAACTGACTGAAGGTGGTGATAGTTTCACAGGAAGATGAGAAAAGGCAGGACAGACATATATTAATCTTACCTAGAATTCAGAATTTCTTTGGAATCCAGCTGATGCGCTTATATTTCTTTATTTTTTTCCATCTGTTCTTGTAAATCGTCAGACAGGTTTTCACTTTTGGGGTTTTTTTAATTTTTTTGTTTTAAATGACAACAGTGGGATCACCTAATTGCTGGGCACATCTACATGAGACGTTGACTATGCAGTAACCAAATAATACTGTGCAGTAGCATGTCACGGCACCAATGTTGCTAATATGCTACTGTACAATATTATTAGGGTACTGTGCAATAACATCACTTAAAAGGCGTTCACCAGTGCTACTGCACAGTAACTCCAGTTACTGCACTTTTATTTAGTACATAATTATACATGTGCAGTAACCACTGTGCAGTAGAGTCTTGTGTAGATGTGCCCACTGTGTTGCTACCATCTGGGGAATGAGGTTGTAATTATTTCTGATTTGTTAAATTCTGCTGCCTTGGGTAAACAGCTCTGTTATCTGTTTATGGCAAGAAAAATGCAGACTGGGCAGGATTATTTGTTGTCATATTTAAAAAAAAATAAAACATACCTCAGGCAAAATGCAGATGCAGTCAAACATTTTTGCATTAGAGGCACGATCAGTTTAATAAGGGAGATCCAGCTACTGTTTGGAGCAAGGGGACCTAAGAGAAGGGAGGGATGAAGAGGAGCAGAGGGCTTGATTTGTTTTTCTCAACAATTGGCTCTTTCAGCAGTTTTCTTCATAATTTGGAAGTTCTGTAGAGTTGGGTTTGTGTTTTGTTGTTAAAACCCATTACTGTCAAAGCTATTGATGTCTGGCAAAGATTACAGTAATGTGTACACCCTCGGTGGTCTGGTTTGGTTTCTTGTGTGTGCATGTTACTAGTATGCAGATGTTAAAAGGATTAAAGGAAGGGTCAGTAACATATCATTTAACACAGTGGCAGAGGCTGATCACCTTAGTGGACAACATCTGGAAGCCAGTGCAGACTGAAATGTTAAGTATTCCAATGTTAATGTCCTAAATCCCTCCCAAGTCCATGTTTTCTGATTTATTTAACACAACTCCACACTTTGGCTCCTCCCTCTGCAGCAGGACACTGTGGCTACATAGCAGCACCTGGCAGTGGAGGAAGCTTTACAAGCCATCTCACTGCAGTCCCTCCAGAACTGCTATTTGAGTGTTTTATGGAAATGTTTAACTTGCATAGATGGTGCCCTGTAAAATATAATCTTCCAGACATCATCTACTTAGGGAAAGCTATTTATAAACATTTCCCTGAGTTTTTTTTCCTCTGAGTTTCTAGGCTTGGTAAACCAGTATCATAATAATAATTAAAAGACAAAAAAATAGTTTCTATACAAGTCTTTACAGACTTTGCATTATGGTGCAGTAAAAGCTACTATAGGGCAACTGCATGTTTTCTGCCTCAAGTAAGGAATTCATTGTCCCAGATGTTGTTGTTGTTGCTGCTGTTAACTGATTCATCTTGTGAGAATAGTTTGTCTGACGAGTTGCTGTTTCTGGAAGTGTAAACAGTACTGGCATGCTTATATACTCTGTGTTAAGGTATAGATAGGCTAGATTCTGTCTCAATTAGGTCTTGTTTACATGAGCAAGTTGAACTAATTTAACTTAAATCTGTTTTAAAACTAACTCAATTAGAACAGGGTCAAAACTCTGTAAGGACGCTTAGTTTGATTTAAATCAGACCTTACTGTGGTTTAGTTTAAGCCATTTCTGAAGTCATGTTCATAATAAGGTTGAGCTGATTGAACAATAAGTGCATTTTTTAAACCAAGTTTATTAGCGATGTAAACCCTTGTATATGTACAGTTACTTCTGGTTAAGCAAATCTTATTTTGGTTTAGCTTAAGTCCACTGGGCCTTGTCTACCTGGGAAGATTGACCAGACTATTTGCAATACAGGAGTAGCATTTTGCATGGATGCTTTATTTCAGAATGAAAATGACTTTTTTACAGAATAATTATGCTACTTCCTGCAACAGAACGTCCAGATGGGGAGTGACTCCAGAACAGCTGGAGCAGAATATGCTCATCCATTTTCTTATGTAGATGAGGTTCTTGCCATCAGGTTAAGCTAAACAGATATAACCATCTACCCAGAGGGCTGTGACAGTTTAAACATCACTATGAGCTTAGTCAAATGACTACAGTTTTGTATGTGGACCAGCCCTTACTTGTATTGAATAATACTTTTCTCCTCAAAAAGTTCTGCTGAAATTATCTCATTGGTGAAGTCAGCGGGAGCAGTCAAGGAGTAAGGTGTTATTCAACAGAAGTCTGACTATCAGAATCTGACCTGGTGAAATTAGCAGACCAAGCCAATATTGGCTTATCCCTAAGTCTGGGATGAGTCAAACAGCCATGGAAGGAATTTCAGAATTACTTTAACTGGTTTGTTAGCCTGACCCCTTGACATTGTGACTGGGTGTTGAGACAGATCTATCACTCAACATCTCATGCTCCAGAGAGACCCAACACTTAACTACAGGTTACTCTGAGATGAGGATTTCCTTTTCTTGGCTTAGGCATTATGTAATTCATCAGAGTGGCAATTGATATAGCTGCTTTAGTATTCTGCTGGTGCAAACCTGTTCTGTTTGCTAGTGGGGGGGGGGGTCAGTACGTTTATATAATTGGTTTAACAATGGATTTGTGCTAATTTGGTACTAGTGTTGTTGCAGGAATTGCAGTACCCCTGGGTTCAGTGGAAGGATGTTGGTAATGAAAGAAAAGGTTGGATTGTGCTCTGTTTTACCATTAGTGAGTCAGGAGGGATAGACAAAATGCTAGAAGACCTCCATCATTTATATGCCTGTGCAGTTGCAGTCCTTGTAGTCCCCAGGGGACTGGGATGGCTTCCCTATGCTATACTCAGTGTCTAGTAGCTGGCCATACAGTGATCCTGGAGATGTAACAACATCTGTGCTGCTCCTGCTGATGGTTGCTGAGGAAGGAATTTAGTCTTTGCAGTACAGAATGTGATCTGAAGCTGCCTCATGATAGTGCAGCTCTGTGCTGCTCCCAATACGTGGCTCCACCTTAAAGACACAAATAAGCCCATATTTTATTATCTGCATTGCTATATGGTAGCACTCAGCATGTATGTTGTGCTTCAAACATGGTGGAATGCACATTCCCTATTCCTTTTTGTTAAGAAAATTGACCTGAAGGACCAGCTCCTGAACAACACATTGCTGAGAAAAAGAAACAAAAAGAACACTTTCATGCCACAGGAGTGCAAATCAGGGGACCAATCTACAGAAAATTTTAGTCTCCCTACTTCCTGGGTGTGTCTACATGTGCAATTAATTCACCTGAATTTTCTGCACAGAAAATTCAGGCTCATTAAAGTGCACCCCAGCATATGCCTACACATGTGTCCTGTTGGGAGCAAATTGAGCCCAACAGGAACAGCTCAGTCCAGGGATGCTCCTGCCCTGCTCTGTCTCCTGCACTAGCCAGGGGGAACTCCAGGCTCCCCTGGGTGCCAGCCCCATGCTGGCAGGGGACACAGGGGTTTAGCTCTGAGCTCTGGAGAGGGGGGAAGGGAGGGCTGTCCTGGTTTTGCCGGCAGCTCCATCCCAGCTGGAGAGAGGTTAGGCTGGCCCCAAGCCAGCAGGGGCAGGAGGGGGAGCTGTCCCAGCTGGACAGGCAGCTGTCTGCCAGCTACATGGAGATCAGGACCTGGTAGGCACAATCCACCAAGCCGGGACAGCTCTCCCCGCCCCCTGTGGCCCCTTTTTCCCTAGGCTGACCAGGAGCAATTTGCTTCCAGTCAGTGTCTGCACATGCAGTGCAGCACATTAGTTAGCAGCCTCCAGAATCAAATATAGATACTAGAAAATGGCTCATTAGACTAATATACTGCACAGTAATTATGCACATGTAGACAGTGACACTAACTGCACATTAGATTAGTTTAATGCACAGTAAAGCATCTCATGTAGACACCCCCCTGTGTTCTAAGGTAACTGTTTTATTCTGCCAGGTATTGTAGCTCCACTCTGTCCCTTAGGGCTGTTTCTGACTCCCATTTCTAGTCACTTCATTGGGACTTGGAAGGATCAGGTGTTTATGATTAATAAGAGACTCAAACCCACAGGGTGCTGCTCCCTCAAAGCAGTTACACGCTTGCCTGGTCCAATTGACTTCAAAGCATTTTGGAATTAAGCAGGTTTAAAAATATGCTTTTATTGAAAGAAGACTGAGTGCAGCCCTCATCCCCGCTTAAGCGTGAGAGGGCAATTATCTGTTGTAACATGAGAGTTCCTGTGCCTTGTTTGAACCCTGGTGTACACTGCGTGTTTTGTTTTATTCTCTGAGTCACAACATGGGAAAACAAAAGTCTGAGATCTTTTGGAGCTCGCTGGCAGTCAGTCGCATGTGAACCTATTGACTTATCTGATTCACCTGAATAATAACCTCCAACTTGCTGACAGTTGGCAGGGTTTGTGATGCTGGTGCTATGGGGTGTGAGCTCCAGCAGCACAGCTGTACTTGTTTCTGTTCTGCTTAAGCAATTAAGCACTGACTTTATCCAGTAAGTGCTAAATATTTTGTTTAAATATTAAACAGCAATGCTCTTGATTGTTAAACTATTTAATGCAGGACTGCAACTGATTAACAGTCCCTGGCACTGATGTCTCTCCACTTCTCTGTATAAATGAGGAGCTGAATAATTGTCTCACTGAGTAGATGGGCTCCAGATGCAAATTGTAGATTTGGGGTTTAGGTGTGGAAGTTTGTGAGTGCTCAGATTGGATCTGTTTTTGTGAGGCACCAGATTTCAGGTGGGACATTCCTGTTCTCCAATTTGAGGTGATTCACATTTAGGTGCTTGTCTGGCCTAATGATTGTGGCAAAATGTTGGTTGTGGTGGAAATGGCCCATTTGTAATTTCTCCACAAATTTATGTAAGTGGTAATACCCTGACTAGACTAGGAAGCAGATCACATCCATTCCTGCCCATGTGTACAGGGTAGATTGAAATACATAGTGGACTCTGGAGGCTCACCCAGTATATGCTTTGGGTGGCTGGTACAGGAATGTAAGGGAGCACATACAATAAACCATCTTTGCATATGTGCAGATGTCACATTTAGATCTGCCTAACAAGGGTTAGGTGGATCTAAATGCCTATCTGGGCGGACATTTGGGATGCTTAAATCAGGCCAAAAATGGTAGGTGAATTAACTTAGATTGGGAGTGGGATAACCAGATGTGTGCATGGGTTCAGAGCATAGCCCAGCTGTTTGCCCCAGCCCTAGCCTCTTTCTACCCTTCCTGCCCTCCCACTGGACCTGCCAGTGCCCCCATGAACCCACCTGATGCCCTCTATCCTTATACTGCCTGCCGCTCCCTCACCCTGAGTTACCTGCACCAGATTCCCTGTGTAGCTCCCAGCACTGCTGAATGTCTGCACACACTTCTCCTGCTCTGAGATCACAGGGCTTAAAGTAAACTGCATGATCATAGGCCAGGCATAGCAAATCCTTTGTGTTCTTCATGGCACATAGCTACTCTTCACTTAGCTACACCTGTTCAGCAATGCTGTGGTTTGCCTTATGTTTGACACTGCAATTTGCAGATTCAGCAACCACTGCTTCTGATCTAAGTAAGCTTACACACTGAAGCCTGGGACTGAAATCAGGGTAAATCACATTTTAAAACAATTAGGCCAAGTCATACAAGCAAGTTAAGAATAGTGCATTGACTGGGTTCAGTCAAATTCAAATGATTTGAACTTGAGGAATGGCTTAGATCAGGGAGACCAAAGATATGGCCCATGGGCCAGATCTGGCGCATGAAGCTCCTCCATCTGGAATTTGGGTACAAAGCTAACAGAGGGCTTGCCCTGCCATTGAATATCCGCAAGGCCCTGATGGACATGGGCACTGGCACAGCCCTTGATCACCCTTCATCTGCCTGGCCATCTACTGCTTGCCCCACTGCCATCACTGCAATAACTATGCCACCACATTGGAACCTGGCTCAGATCTGGCCTGGGAAGAGCCCTGTAGTCCAGACCAGCCCAAGAACACAATGTGGGTTCTTCACTCATAGCTTAGATACTTAGCCCAATGACAGTATAAAACAGGGACGGACAATTATTTTGGGCAGAGGGCTGCTTACAGAGTTTTGGCAAGCCATCGACAGCCACATGACAGGCTGCCCAGGGCAGATTAATATTAATTTTCTAAGTTTTTTTAGGGGCACAATGGGCCGGATAGACTGGCCTGGCAGGCCACAGCTGGCCCTCGGGCCGCATTTTGCCCACCCTGGTATAAAAAGTACTCTACATAACTAAAAACCAGGATAGAATCTCCCAAGAAAACCTGTTGTCATAAAATTTCTGGTACACCTGAGTACCAGGTAGAAATGTTGTGACTTTTTTTGTTTTACTGTAATTTATTTAGATTTGGTTCTGGTCAGAAATAAAAAGTGCAGAATGGCTCTGATCTCAGGACCTCAGCAGAACTTCAGTTCAGTTCTAAAAACAGGCATCAATGGTGGATCTGTTTTTGAGCTTACCAAAACTTTTCACCCTTCTTTAGAACTTAGCCAGTCTGAGATAGCTGCCATTTATGCTTTCAGGTACACAAGTCCCTATCATAGATGAGACAAACCAAGAACAGATTAATTAGGTCTGGTTTTGTATTCATTATGAAATCCTGTTTTCTGGAATGCATGTAAATGCTCAGATATTTTATTTAATATCACATTTTATGAAGTGAGCAAAAAACCTAAAACTTAGCTGGGGGTATGGAATGGAACAGAGTATAGATTTTATCTGACATAAATCAGGATAACTCAGGTGACTTGCGTGGAGGTACATAGATTTACATAAACAGAGTATATGTCCCCACATTTTGTGGAGCATTTTCCCTGTTTTGATGGCATTTCTGAGGGACGTATAGAGGGCCCTGGTTAATACATGAAAAGCAACTAGATTTTTATCTGTTGATTCCTTTCTTCCACAAGTATTTACTGGATTCTTCTTAGTTATATATGCCACAAGCTTTTGCCTTGAAAAAGAAGCTAGAAGGAAAAGGGCTGTGCAAGCATAACTCTGATCTTGTTTTAGTGTTTGAAACCTAGAAGCAATTTCTCAATGATACATAAAGTCCAAATGTCAAACATTGATAAGAGGAAAGAAACAAATGTCTTGCAAATTAAGAGAAAAGAGGGCCTCATGGAAATGCTTTATTCCCTTTCCTACATGATTGCATCTACAACTAGTCAAGAGGAAATTGTGATTTACTTTTTCAGTGCACAATAAATTACTCTTACAATCAACACCCTGCCAGTATATTATAGTTACCATGGATGGCCTCTGGCCATTAACAACCGTAACCACCAAAGTTTTTATTCTTTGAAAGCCTCGCCGGTAATTTAGAACCAAGTGATTAGTTTTGAAATAAGAACGTGCTGTAAAGCTGGCTTGGAACATATGCAATTGAACACTGATCCCAAGGCTGAAATGGGTTATAAATAACAAGGCCTGAATTAATGTAGAAATGGGGCTTCTGTTGTGTTAACAATGAATATCTATCTGTCCTTCTATCTCTCTGTTAATGGGATTTGCCCTGTGCCCCAGAACCTAACAAAAGTTAATTGTTAAGGAAACTTAAGTTGAGAGAGAATTTTAGGTTGCCTATACACATGCTCAGAGGTCAGTGGCTGCAGGGAGGGCTCACCATCACATGTATTAAGCCGTCCCACCCCTCCTGGCCTCACCACATTTCATAATGGCTGCAGAGTTGCTTTAACTAAAGCTCATTTGACAAGGTTTAAAGTACCCGCACAGCCATTCTGAAGTGGGGGGAAGGAGGCTTAATACATGTGACGGTAAGGTGACACTGGAGTGTTCTAATTAGAATATGGAACAGACTCGACTAATCAAGTCTGCTCCAATGCGTTCGAATTAGAATGCGAACAAACACATCTATAGGGAGCCTTATTTTTCTCTTCTGGATCCAATTTTTTGGGATCTTGAGTATAGACAAATGACACACCTCAGATTTTACTCCTGGAGTAAGATTTTATATGAGTGTCCAGAACAGATATGCAACCAGCTCTCCTGAGGTAGTTGTCTGCAAGTAAGTGTACTTACAGCACCTCACCATTTAGTGGAGGCCTTTGGTAAGAGCCTCTTTGAACTGAGCTAAACTGAAGCTCTGGGATGAAACTAGCTAGAGCTATAGACATAGGATTGATGCACCAGGGTAGGGTATGCTGTTATACAGGTGTTCATCACTTTTTGAGGGGTAATTTTAGCTTGGAAGTGACTGACACCAGTGTAAGTTTGCACATTGTCTGTCTGCTCCACTTTACCCTACAGTAAAGTCAAATTACTCCAGAATAAGGGTCTTGTGTATCCCCCCCACCTTCATTGTAAAGTGATACAGTGACAGACTTCCTAATTTCATATTAACAGCTGTATTCTGGGTTCAAATGCTGTCCCGTGTGGGTAGAGTGAACCAGTCTTGGCTAATTAAGATAAAACACTTTTGTCTCCCAGAGGCTGTTGTTGTATTCTATGGAAGAGGTTGGGAGTAATCTAGTTGTTGTCAGAATGACATGCAATTTGATGAAAATAAAACATTAACATGAAAGTATTTGATGAGTGCTGAGCTGTATTAGGAAAAGACACTGCATATGAGAGGGTAAGATTAAAATCAGTGATTTGCACTAATCTTGAGTTTAGTTCTGATGCTAGTACTACTGATTATAAAAGTTGATAGGCTACTCAATTGTCATGTCACCAATGCCTCTCTCACAGTGTTCAGAGCCTGATCCACTGCCACCTTGTGACTCTTAGATAAATGTTAAACAAGGGATTACAAACCATAATAGTAGCTTCTTTTCTGACATGATTATGATTGTAATAATTAATAGTAAATTGTTCTCTAATAAAATGTTCAATTCTGCCAAAGCATTCAGGGCCTGCATAACATAAAAACAAATATAATATAGAAAGGACATTATAAATGCTACCTTCAAACTATAAAAATGAAGGATATCTTGTTTTTAAAAAATAGAAAGTGAGTTTGGAACGGAAGAATATGGTCCAGATCTTCAGCTGTTAGAAGTCAGTAGCTTGGCAGAAAGAAATGACTCATACTTGTCTATAAAGTCTGAAGCTTAGAAGCAATTTCTCAATGATATAATAGCTCCAATGAAACTGTGTCACTCCATATCAGCGGAGGAGCTGTCCCAGCAACATGCAATAAGTGTTTCTAAAACTACTGTTGGGGTTGAATAATAGTTCTAAAGGAACTCTCTGAAGGGAAAGACTGTGGGATAGCTGCACGGGTGGGGAGAGCGGGTTTCATATTTGGGGCTCATCACACCTAAAGTGCAGTTGTTTACCAAGAGCAGATGCAGTGGTGGAATCCTAAACAATGGAGCAGGTCCAGTGTCAGGACCCATCATACTATATAGCCATGGACAGCATTGTTCTTTGAAAAGCAGCAATGCAGGTAGAAAGCATCCTTCTTTTATAGTTAGCTAACATCAAGAATGCAGTAATAAGTGGAACAGATTACTGAAGCACTTAGAGTCACTAGTCACCATCCATCTTCTAAATTTGGGTCATCAAACATATGGCTCATGGACTTCTTACAAGCTGAACAACCCACCTCTGGATCCAAGCCACAAAGCTTGTTGCTACAGCTGTATCAATGTGGGCCAGCATGCAGCAGGTTAATGCTATCATTACTTGTGTCGTCACTCATTATCCACTGATGAATTTCTGGTTTTCAGTCGCTGTTGGCAACTAACATAGGTGGCAGTCAGCAATGGGAAAAGTGGGAGTGAAGGGGAGCAGTACTAATCCCCTGGGTGCTGGCTATGCTGGCAGAGTAGCTATGGCAGCCACAGAGTAGCTTATAGGCCATAGCCACCCCTCAGCTATGGCACAGCTCGCCATCCCCCCACCCATAAGTTTGACACCTCTGTAATGATGAAAGTAATAATTTTTAGGTGCTTCCTAACAGGAGAGTGAAGGAGTCAGGAACTGTGAGATGGTCCCTGAGTTAGGGAGCAGCTAACCAGTTCAAGAGAGAACAAGGGTCTGCGGAGGTTGCCTACTGTTTCACATTAAATCTGTAGTTTAGTTCTTCTCAAGAGACCTAGTGACAGAAGATGAGGAAGAGGCTGAAGTACTCAATGCCTTTTTTATCTCGGTCTTCACAGGCAAGGTCAGCTCCCAGACTACTGCATATAGCAGCACTGTGGGGAGAAGGTGAGCAGCCATCCATAATGAAAGAACAGGTTAGGGACTATTTAGAAAAACTGGATGTGTACAAGTCCATGAGGCCACATGCAGTGGATCTGAGAGTGCTGAGGGAGTTGGCTGACATGATTGCAGAGCTGCTGGTCATAATCTTTGAAAACTCTTGGTGATTGGGGGAGGTCCCAGACAAATAGAAAAGGGCAAATATAGTGCCCATGTTTAAGAAAGGGAAGAAGGCGAATCTAGGAAACTATAGACCAGTCAGCCTCACTTTAGTCCTCAGAAGAATCATGGAGCAGGTCCTCAAGGAATCCATTTCTAAGCACTTGGAGGAGAAGGTGATTAGGAACAGTCAGCATGGGTTCACCAGGGGCAAGTCATACCTGACCAACCTGGTTGCCTTCTATGTTGAGATGACTGGTTCTGTGGATGCAGGGAAACCAGTGGATGTGGTATACCATGATTTTAGCAAAGGTATTTCTGCCCAGTGGAGCATTCTATCTTTTTACTCTTCTGTGACATATGAAACATCATAACCAGAAGGAAATATGACTAAATTCTGTTTGCCACCAAACAACTTTGGGGTATACAGACTATTCCAACTTTTCTCTTAGCCCAACCTGCATAAAATGAACTGTTCCAAACAGATTTTACCACACCTTCAATTCTTTGATGAAATATGAACTTTCATTTCTAAGAGAACTTTTACAATCTCATCTCCTATGCTTGATGAAGGGTGTTTGCCTAATGAAAGCTTGCACTTAAAGAAAATTTTTTTTGCAAAATCTAGTTAGTCAAATAAAAGATATCACCTGTACCACAAATTCTGATACCTTTTGATTTTAGCAAGGCTTTTGATATGGTCTCCCACAATGTTCTCGCAGGCAAGCTAAGGACGTATGGGATGAATGAATGGACTATAAGTGATACCAAGCTGTGGGGAGTGGCAGATAGCTGGAGGGTAGGGCTAAGAGTCAGGGTGACCTAGATAAATTTGAGAATTGGGCCAAAAGAAATCCATGAGGTTCAACAAGGACAAATGCAAGTTGTCCTGCACTTAGGACAGAATAATCCCACGCATCAATACAGGCTGGGGGCCATCTGGCTGGGCAACAGCTCTGCAGAAAAGGACCTGGGGGTTACAGTGGACAATAAACTGAATGTGAGCCAACACTGTGTCCTTGTTGCTAACAGCATATTGAGTTGCATTAGTAGGAACATTGCCAGCAGATTGAGGGAAGTAATTATTCCCTGCTATTCTGCACTGGTGAGGCCACATCTGGAGTACTGTGTCCAGTTTTGCCCCCCCACCCTCCCCTCCAGCGGAGGGCAAAAAAAATGGTTTGGGGGCTGGGACACATGATTTCTGAGAAGAGGCTAAGGGAACTGGGCTTATTTAGTCTGGAGAAGAGAACACCTGAGAGGGGGATTTAAGAGCAACCTTTAACTTCCTGAAGTGGGGTTCCAAAGAGGATGGTGCTAGACTGTTCTCAGTGGTGGCAGATGACAGAACAAGGAGCAATGGTCTCAAGTTGCAGCAAGGAAGTTTAGGTTGTATATTAGGAAAACTTTCTGACTAGGAAGGTAGTGAAACACTGGAAAAGGTTCCCTAGTGAGGTGGGGAATCTCCATCCTTGGAGGGTTTTAATGCCCAGCTTGACAAAGCCCTGGCTGGAATGATCTAGTTGGGGATGGTCCTGGTTTGAGCAGGGGGTTGGACTAGATGACCTCCTGAGGTCCCTTCCAACCCTAATATTCTATGATTGTATCATTCTACGATTCTCATTTCACTTATGCCTGTGTTGATTAAACCTGGTGATCACTACATGGTGCCAGATATGACAAATGAGACAGAACTTGAAAAAAATTGCAATCCAACCTGAAGAAGTTGGAACCTGAGAACAAGTGGAGCAACACATCTGTGTGGAAGGACAAGCATCACTGTAAGTGATCTACCTGCACAGTTCTAGTTTAAGGACAGTTGGTCATGGAAGTGTTGCAACCTCCACTTGCTCTTCTAATGTTGGGCAATATAGTAAAGGAACTGTAGGGCATTCAGACAAAGGTTTGAGTGGTACCTAGCATGCCCAGACACAGGGGCAAAAGAAAAAAACTTACAAAGTCACATCATCTGTAATCTTGCATATTATAGGAGGGGAGGCGGGAGCCCTGACTGTTTATAACATCTTTACCTTCACAGAATTGGCATGTCCCAGTTGAAGTCCCCAGCCACAGCTGTAGCCAACACTCAATGCCTCTGGGGAGGCTTAAAAACTCCCTGACACATGTAGCAGAAAAAAAGGGAAGGGGAGCAACCAGAAAAGCCAAGAAGCATAGGAAATACCTATGGTAGAAAATAGGCATAGCTACACCGAGACCCTCCCCAAACAGTGGCTGGCCAGCCTCTTCTTGAACATCTCCAGTGATGGAAAGTCCACAGCTTCCCTAAGCAGTCTATTCCATAGCCTCATAACTGCCACAGTGAAGAAGGTTTTTCAGACATCCAATCTAAATTTACTTTGCTGCAACTTCCAGCCATTGGTTTGCATCCTCCTTTCTGCAGCAAGACAGAAAAGATGCTTTCCCTCTTCTTTATGGCAGCCCTTCAGGTATTCGAAGACTGTTATCATGTCCCCTTTTAAACACCTTTTCCGCAAGCTGAACACGCCCAGCTCCTTTCTTCAAATTACTTGCCTTCCAAGCCCTTAGTCATCTTTGTTGCCTGCCTCTGGACCCTCTATAACTTTTCAACATCCTTTTCAACATATGGAGCCCAGGACTGCATACAGTACTCCAGATGAGACCTAACCGATGCTGAGTAAAAAGGCATTATCACTATCTATTGATGCAGCCCAAAACCACATTGACTTTTTGTGTGGCTGCATCACACTGCAAACTCATATTGTGTCTGTGGTCTACCAAGACTCCCAAGTCCTTTTCCATAGAGCTGTCATTCAGCCAGATGTCCCCCATTTTGTATTTGTGTTTTTGATTATTCCTCTGGAGGTGTAGTGCTTTGTATTTGTTGGTATTGAACTCCATCCAGTTAGCTCTAGCCCAACTTCCCATTCTGTCAGGATCTTTCTGAATTACACTCACATTCTCCATCATGTTCACAGTACTTTCCAGTTCATGTCACCTGGAAACTTTCTCAAGAAGCTTTCTATGCCAGCATCCAAATTGTTAATAAGCATGTTGAATAGAACCAGGCCCTGGACAGATCTCTGTGGAACTCTAGTCAAAACCTCTTGCCATTCTGGCACGGACCTGTTAATAATTACTTTTGCTTATAGCTATTGAGCCAGTTATCTATCCACCTTATAGTAGTTTTATTCAACCCTTTGCCTTTCAAGTGGAAAAGATTATGTGCTGAATTTTTTAAGTAATAGGAAGGGCCTGATACCAGGGCCTATAATCTGACTGTCTACTGGTCTGCTAAGCAAGCTGAGGAAATTAGGGAGCTGCAGTAGAGGAGAAAAATAAAACTGAATTTATAAGCCTAGGATCAGTAGTTTGTAATTTTGTTTCTTTTGAGGTTTGTAATGAACAGGGAACCTGGTTTTCTCTGATAAAAATCCCAAATTCTGAGATAAAAATAGCAAATTCTCTGATAAACCCCTCCCCCCCAAATCTGTAATTAAAAGGAAATGCCACTATATATATATAGGTATCAATTGAACACAATGTTTTATTGATATATTTATAATTTTAAAGGAATTTGGAAGCCTACCAATGCCTCAATCAGTATAATAAAATAAATTCTAAATACATACCTATACATTTTGGTATTTGTTTTGGGGGTTTTTGTCATGGAAAATCAGAGTTCCCTCTGCCCCCTTATCTCACAAAATGTGGGTCTGGACCCCTCACTCCCAAGCCACAGCCTTCTGGCCCTGTTGGTGCCCCTCACTCTCCCTGCCCCCCCCCCAGACCCCGCAATCCTGCTGGTGCCCCCCACCCACAGCCCTCTGCCCTGAGAGCCCCAGCTGCCAGAGCTATGGGGCCAGGGACCCAGGTCTGCAGCTCCCTGCCCTCCACAGCAGTGCCCAAGCCCTGGCTGCCATTCATGGGAGGTGGCAGAACCCTTCTCTGGGTTTGCCTGCCCCAAGTGTCATTCCCCTGTGGGACCCAAGGGCCTAATGACTCGCTCTCCCTCAGATGGTCAGGGAGCAGCTTGATGGGGTCTCCTCTGGTAGAGCACCTCTCCAGGCCTCTGGGTTCTTCCCCACCCTGTGCCCCATTCTGGGCACCGAGGGCTCAGCTCCTCTCAGCTGCTGCACCACCACTGCTGGCTTCTGGGTGCTGGGTCTCTGCATGCCCTGGCTTTGGCACTGAGGGCTCTTTTAGCACAGGCCAGACCCTTCAGGCTCCATCTGTCCATCCTTATGCCGGGTAGCTAGCCCAAGTAGCCTCCACTGCTCCCTGACTCCCAAGGTCCTTGCCCTGTGTGCTGCCCCACACACCGTGTGGCCCACTGGCCCTGTCAGGGTTGCAGTCTCAAGTCGCCACTTACAGCTCCCAAAGCCTGGGCTCTGTGCACCGAACTGAGCACCGTGATGGATCCGAGCAGTCTCACACTGCTCCCAGGGCCGGGTCTCCGCACACTGTCCCCATGCGCTGTCAACAGCTTGTGTGGTCTTGCACCGCTCAGAAGGCTGCTCCTCCAGTGGCAGCTTCAGGAGCCTTGGGCCTATTGCCCAATGGGGGAGAGCGCCCCAGCTTTTCTTGGTTCCATTCTTCTTGAGTCCCTCGCTGCATCCTCCCTTGTGCTGGGCATGCAGCTCCTTTTATACGCTCCAGGGCTCCGCCCCTGAGGTCTTCTGGACCTGACAGTTTGCAGTCTTCAGTCAGGTCTGGGGGAGCTCTTCTCCCCTGCCCCTCAGGAAAGGGGTGTGACTTTATTTTTCTTGCTGCCTCCTGATTGGTGGATGGGCTCCACCAATCAAAACAGCAGGATCTCAAGCCTGGGACTCAATCCAAGCGCTGAAAGGTAAACCTGTCACAGGAAAGATAATTCTATTTTTATAACCTGGATTTAACTTATTTTATTTTTCTATTTCAAAGTCATGCTAGGGCATGCAGGAATAGGGCCACTCTTAACTTCTGTGTGGCCATACTTATTAGCAAAGGAAGAAAAGCTGTCTGACTAAATGGAATCAGTGGGGAAAAAAACAAATGAAATGGCTTTTGCAATGTGTGAGCTAATTACTGTCTGCCTAGCTGTCAGCACAAGATATGCAAGGATGGTGCAGTGACCAAGAGAGAGGTTTACTAAAAGGCAAAGTAGACACATGGTATAAAAAGGCGCAGAAATTATACTGAGTTCAAAGTGGAGAGGATTACCACGTGTCAGTTACCCCATGGTAACTGTTTTGTGTGTCTATTCCTATGCTTAGTAAATGGCAGCTACAATTCAGGAGTAAGCCAAACAAAATGTTTATGTCACTTAACTGCCTTTGGGCTTGGTCCTAAGGGACAAAGAGGTGCCTCGATGCTTTGTTTGCCTTTCCTGCTGTCCTCAAGATTTTTTTTTATTTCTATTTGAATTAAATTGTACTGCTGTTACTGGTAATGACTTTTTTATTACCTATAAGATTAACTTACACAGTACTCCAATAAATTTCAGGCCTATCTTGAGAAACCCCAGATAGATAGCTTACCTGTGATCTTTCCCTTCCTGCTGTTCATGAAGTCATATATTGGCCTTGTAAATATATTCATTCCCTTTTAATGATTGATCTATAACAAGGTTCACTATTATACTTAGTGCTATTATGAATCTCAGAAGACTGTTACAGGCCATTTCTCTCTCTCATACCATGGTGTTCAACTCAAGTTGTCCTTTCTCAAGCACCAGAAGGCCCCGGAACCTAATTTTTGTGTCTGTGAGTTTGTGATTTCTCTTTGGATTGTGTTTATTGTTTGTTTTATTTCAATGTGTTTTGCTCTCCCCTTTGGTTATATGTTCCTTTCTTCCTCTCCCACAAAAACTAATGGAAGAGGAAAAATGTGCCTCTTCTCCCATTGCACCCTCAACAGTAAAGGGAGTTAATCACTTAGGCAAGTGACCTCCCTTGCCTAGACAATGTTATAGGCCTCAGAATGATATTAAAGTTTTGTAGGAACTATACAGCCATTTGACAGACGAACAAAAAAAAATTATCTGTCTCCCTTTTCTCGCTCTTTCTGTCTCCCTTTCCCTCTCTCTCTCATTCACCTATTGCATGCACATGTGCTCATACACATATGTATTGAAGTGCTTTTCCTTTCAACCCATCTTCAGTCTGGAAGGAAAATTTTTATAATAGGTGTTGAATTTTCCACACTGAACCGGTATCCCAGTTCCCATTATTTCTCATTTTTCAGATTGTTCACATTATTTCATCAAATAATAGTAGTTTTGTCTGTTTAAAAAAAGTAAACTGAAGTTTTCCCTCTCTACTATATTATTAAGGTTTAGTGCAGTCTCCCACACTGCTGAATTTGGCTCTCCAGAGGATTTCTCATTATTTCCTTTGAGGTCACATCCCATGAGTATAGACCTACTGCTCTAGCACCTGTTTTGCTTCTGACATAAAACCAGTTCGTTACAAATATATAACTAATAAAGGAATTAATCAATGTCAGCCATCTCCACATGCCAGCACTACATTAAGAACATAGGACTAGAATTTAGAAAGGCCTTTTGGACTGTTGAGTCCAGGCATTCTGTTCATAGTTCTCCAGAAGGATCCACACTAAAATTTATAACCTACTTTTGTTGCACACAACAACTGCAAACCACCCTATAAAATCCCTATAACATGCCACAGGAAAAGAGCACAGGAGACAATATATAGTATCCCTTACCAGCAAAAGTAGAATGAAAGAGAAACATACACCTATGGGGTTTTTTACTCCCTGCTTCAGTGTATGCTATGACCCTGAGTCAGTGTCCATTTCCCGCTGCTGTGGCTATTATGGCATTATGGTGTGGCTATTATGGCATTATTATGGCACTGTGGTGCTCAAGTTTTTTAGACTCAAGGCACCCCTCGGAAAAGCCAGCTCTTGACCTTCACCTGTTTCTTTACTATGGAAAAAATAACGGAGTAATTATTCTGTTGCAAGGAACCTAGAAAGTCCACAGCAGGTCAGAATGGTTTTGACACTGTGGATTTCTATTTGGAATCTCTGGGCCCATCCCCACATGCAAACGCATGCATTTCCAGGATCATAAAAAGCAGCAAGACACATTTGTGCTGCTGCTTTGTGCCCCAGGGTATGCCCCTGCACTCCAGTGTACAACAAATTGTGCCGGGTAAAGAGGAGGAGCCAGCCTTACCTGTGGTTCTGGGGGCCTCCTGGAGCAGCAGCAGCACTAATCAAGCTGCACAGAGCTTGGCTCTGATGGCTAGATTCCATTTCTGACAATGTATGCTGCTGCCACATGCACCACACCATTTTTGTGGCCTTTTTTGATACTGGAACATCCCAGTACCAAATTTTGGCACCATGCTGCAAATTTGCAGTGCAGCACACAGTTACACATTCACTGCATGCAGTTTATGGCTCTGCAAACTGCACATGCACGCTCATCTGGACACTCCCTCTGGGTTCATCTTGGGAATCAAGTATAGGTATTTGCACACCCAACAGTACTAATATGCATGGCACCCCACAGTACATTTACAAGGATCTTGTGGTACCCAGGCTGGTGCAGCACCCTGGTTAAGAGTCACTGCTCCAGCACAGTTACGGAGTTACAGGTACTAAAGGTGATTGGAACTTAACCCTTCTGCTGTAGACATTTTTCTAAATTAACACGTAATAGCCCTTGAACACAAATGTAGGCAGGGCAATTCTTTCTTATTTAAATTCTTAGTTAGCTGATGAAGAAAGTGTGGGAAGATGTAGAGGAATAAATATGATAGTCCCATGATCACTTTAAATTGCCTGCTTATTAGAAGGAGTTGGGGTGGCTCTCTTGGGCAGCATATGACAAACTCACTCTGGAACTATTCCATTGATTCTATTTTTGTGGTCATTGCTTTGGTGGTCGCTAAGCCTTTTTAGGCTGGTGTTTCCCAGGAGATCCATAATGACACTGCCTTGAATTTTGGGAATCACACTGAGTATGCAAGAGTGTTATATCCTGAAATACTTGAACAGGAAAATAATGTGTAGTGCTCTAATGTGTATTACATCTCAAGATGCTATTCTGACAAGACAGATGTTCAGACAGCAGATGTAATTTGTGAGTGAAATGCAGCATAAACATCGTCAGGGTTTAACTTGATAACAAAAGAACAAGACAATGCTAGAATAGTTCTGAAATCCATACTACTCTGATACTATGTTTTAGGGCTGTCTTAATTATTAGCTAAGTAATAATATTTTGCACCAAACCAGTCAGTACATTCAGCAGTACAGTCAAAACTTCCATTTAGTACTTTGTATTGTGAGTACTGTAATACAATAAAATAAATCATAAATAGTGTATATGAGAAGTGCAATAAATAAAAAAAAATGTATAATACTGGGAAACTGGGAGAGATTAACAGATCAGACAGTAACTTGTGGCTTTAGTTGGCACTTTTGTGGATGAGCTTTACCATTGCCTTTTGTGTGTGTGGGACCAAGGCCTAGCTACAGAAGTGAGCGGAGAGAGATAACTTCATGGAAGTGTTGCTTATGCAGTTTATTTTTGTGCTGACCCGAGGACAGCTTAAGGAACGAACCCTGGAAGCCCTATTAAAATGTATATGGGAGGGATCCACTTCTATATTAAAAGAAAAAAAGGCAAGATAATCCTTCCAAGACCTAATCTCCTTCTCAGAAAGTAAAGTGGGTGAGGGTTTCCTGAGTGGGGTAGGGGGTGGGGGGAAGAGAGAGAGCAAACTTTCCTCTCTCCTTCCCTTTTCTCTAGCCATTCCCCTCCCCCCCACTTCTTTATAATGACTTGTGCTGATATGGCAACAGTTGCTATGACCGACTTTTCCGTCTTCACAGGTTGAGTGCTTTCCCCTCTGGCGTCAGAATTGTGAAGCATTAAAATAATATAGCTATACTTATTTTGGACAATTAACATTTCGAGTGTTGTATTTTTAAGTGTTGGTTGAACCTTGGTTCCTCAAAATACATGAAGCAGCCAACTTCAACTGAAACCTTCAACAACAAATCCCTCACCTATTTTGGTAGCTTTAACTACTGTGGTCATTATCACTGGAAAAGCCTAAAAGCATTGAAACAGTGCAGTTTTCACTCAGCATTTTCAAATATATTTCCCATGTTAGAAATTATCTGTGTTGGAGACAAAGCAAATTAAAGAGAAGAGGGGAAAAATATATTTTAAAAGCAGCTTTGGAAGCTGCCTGCTTGTGAGCTTCCATACAACATGACTGTCACTGTCATTAAAAGCTTCAAAATTACAATATAAAGGTTCAAAATGTATACCATTGGTTAAATCCAGATTGGCATTCTCTCTGTGAAGCTACATTTCAAGCTTTTCTTTTTTACTAGGGAAATAACTAAACATACTTGTTTTTTGGGGAATTTTTTGTTCCATCCTGGTTGCAATCTTTTAATTATATTTATTTCCCCTTCATTCCACCTATCTGAATGGTGCTTCACACACAGGTTAGCTCCGGCTCCTATTGCCACCTGCTGTTCTGAGACTAATGACTAATGGCTGAATGATTATCATTTTTACCCAGAAGTGAGTAAGATTCGGGGCTAGCAGTCTCAAGGGTGAATAGCACAGAGTTTTGAAATGTTAATAAGTCTTCTGGGAAATGGTGGAGGACTTGATCCTGTTCCTGTCAAAACAGATGGAAAAAAGAACGTCTCCAGCTGACCTGATGGTATGGGATCAAGACCTTTGTGGATGCAAGCAGGAGAAATATATATCCAAAATACATATTCATCCAAAACATCACATGGATCTCATGACGTATCACATGGCTTTGAAACCTGTAGCTGCATGGGCACCACCAGTGACCGCTGCCATTCTCCCTGCCAGCTCTCTCTCCTAGCCTACTCTCCTGTTCTGCTGAGTCTTTGCCCTCTTCCTCCTGCTTACCTCTCCTTCCCCACTCCAGCTGAGCCTGCCACCTTCTTTCCTTTTTAGATTTTTTTTCTTGGCAGGTGCTTTATCCATTCCTTGCTCTCCCTGCTCTCCATCATCACCTTCAATACAGCTTATGCCCCCCGTCCGTACAGACCTTGTTTTAACTGTCATTATGGCTTTTGGGGTTCTTGCCCAACTTCTCCTGTCCTTCCCACTTTGTTTCACTGCTTCTATCCTCAGGTTTTACCTACATACAATTCAGCATCCAAAATAAGGTGGCCAGTCATGTGCCACCTCTAATTTATTTACATAATGCACTCTTATTGGTTGTATTAACTCTGTAGGAGGGGAGGCTACAGACCTAGAAACAGACAGACCTAAAGACATGTTCAAGGTCAGCCGTGCACTACAGAAACACTTAATCAAAAAGCCAAGTTACTAGACAGCTTTAGTGCTCTTCAGTGACACCGTGCACATCAGAACTGATGGAGAAACAGCAGTCTTTCACTAGAGGTTCATTAATTCAGATTTCCAAAATTACAGTATATATAACATATAATTGTTCATAACAAAATCCTTGTTGCAGCAAGCAGAAGAGTTGTATTTCATAAGTGTGATGGCAGGAGACGGTCTGGTTCAGAGCCATTCTGGCTTGGAAATGTGAATGTTTAAACATGAAAAAAATGCAAGACATTGCATACAGCATTTATAGAACTGAACTCAAAGGTTTAAGCAAAATTGAAATATGAGGCAGTGTTGCAAGTTTAAAGGAGGGTGTTTCATGCATACACCATGAGTGCAAGTGTGTAATTCTATAGACATACATGTTCCTATGCATGTACACTCAGGATATAAAGCTTCCAGAAAAACATATGAGACTCAGGTACAATTCTATCAAGGAATTCTGCTATCTACCCTTGCGATGTGTCATAAGATGTATCCCTTTTGTACTGTTACTTAGTTCTTATTTATTTTAATAAGGCATACATTCTTTTTCCTTTGAAATACCATGTTTACGTTCCATATTGTGAAATATTTCTCTCTACCCTAGCATGGTAAGATAGGTGTTGAGCTGTCTAGGGGATTCCCTCTTTAATGGGAGATACGTATCTCAGTCCCTTTGAAACTGCTTAGAAAATCTCAATCATGGATACTAATGTGATTTTTGTTATTATCACTTTCTCAAGGAAGATTTTCTAGTGAGTCCCAGGTGCTATTTTCTCCAATTTCAACAAGCGTCTACAATATGTTTTATGTTGCTTGTGACAAAGCAATGCCCATTTTATGTGGATAGTAACTTGAAGCATAGCTCAGGATGCGTTCATTACCAAACAGAAAGTACTTTTGAGATAGGAAAGTACTTTTCAGGATAATAATGCTATCTATCATTAATCCTTCTCACCTGCTCTTACTCTGATACTCCCACCCTTCTGTACTCAGGAATGCTCAGCCTACTCAGGACTGTTTTTCTGTATTGAAAGCAGTTATTTTAAAAACTCTGTCTCCCCTCCTTTCCTTATCTTGGCAACAAAAACTTGAGTTTACAAAGTTCCCCTCATTGCTTCACTATGGATAGTATAGCATGGATCATTGTGTGTAACAAGGCTGTCAAAAATATGGCCTGTGGGCTGGATCCAGCCTGTGGAGCCCCATCATCCAGCCCACAGCACTGGCTTTGAGTCTCAAGTTGACATACACACCACCTATGGTGCACACCAGACTGGCCCCATACGAGGACTCAGGGCATGTGGCATGCATGACACCTACTCGGGGGCACCCACTGCATTTGGCACTTGTTCAGGGCCAGTCCTGGACTCTTCTCCCATCCTGGCTCCAGCACTCACCTGCAGCACCTGCTGTGTTTGGTCTGGGATGTGAGCTGTACATGGCCAGTCTGGGATGAGTGCCATACATAGTGCCCACTTCAGCCAGTTCATGGCAGGTGCTGCATGCAGCACAGGTCCTGTACTGGCCAGAGCGGGCACTGAATGCAGCATGTGTGGAGAGCGTAGGGGCCTGATCCAGCCCAGGGGGACAGCCCTACACCATTCATACAGTCCATTGCCTGGTCCCGTGCCACTCATCCAGCCTGCAGAACCAGGTAAGTTTGACACACTTGGTGTGCAATAACAAATATAAAACACAAAATATGAATACTTGGGAACTGAGAAGTTTGAGAGAGAGAAATGCCTATGAACTCTATAGTTCCTTCGTTAATAATTGTGTAGAGCTGTTGAGGCTACAGTTGGGTAGAATTGTTTCAAATCAAGGTTGAAATCAGGGCAAGTCAAAGACTAAATCAAGCAAAAGACAAGTGGTAGGTATGCTAGAGCTGTTCTCTTAAAGGCCTTAAAACCTTTAAGCAAGGCAGATCTTTCCAAGGTGCCCAGTGTAAACATTTCAAAATTAGAAAGATGTGTGTAACAGTCACATTGGTAGCTGCATTTTGGATGAATTGCCTCTTGTGGTAACCTGAGTATGTAAGCTGCATAGAATATACATGGGAAATCAGAATAATCTTAGATTCTTCTTCAGGTCCTTTTCCCTCTTCCTGTTCCCACCTTCTTTTCATTCCAGCATCGCCTATTCAAGGAGCCAGCTGGACACTGGCAGTCAATGGAGCTTAGCTAAATAAGGGCTTCAGAGTTTCATTCCATAGTACGGATTTCTTTTGCAGACTTTAAAGGCTGAATAGTGGAGTAGTTTTGGATGCCCCAATAACTTTCTCCATCCCCCCAGAGGTGGGAATAGGAGCCAGAGCTAGCCTGTGTGTGAAGCACCATTCAGACAGGTGGAATGAAGGGGAAATAAATATAATTAAAAGATTGCAACCAGGATGGATCCCTGAGCTTGCTTATGATATGCCCTTGACACATTGTACATTGTCCCATCCCACTATCTTGCCTCAGATCAGCTGTGCCAATAACTTGTCCCATTTCAATCACTCCTGACTTGAGCAAGCAGCTACTGAGTGATAAAGGACCTCGGGATTTGTCCCTGTGAGAGGGTTGTGTTGGGGGGAGAAGAACTTGGGTGGGAGGAGAGAAGGAAAGAGGCTCAAAAAGAAATAATTAGAAGCATCTTTTAGTGTGGAATTAACACATTAAGTTTTTGCTCCGAGCAAGAGGTGGTAAAAGAGTTATGAGGACCAGACTCTTTTGTGTTCATATGGGTGTAACTGAGCAGCACATGGCTTGGCATAATGTGCTGTGATTTAATTTTTCTTTGGGAACTTGAATGTCATCTGCTAATCTTCATGTATTTTGGGCCAGGTTGTCAAAAGAACTCAGCACCCAACTGCTGTTCTGAGACTAATGACTAATGGCTGAATGATTATCATTTTTAAAAAATGTCACTCCTGAAGGACTGCAAAAAAAATCTTGTGACTGTCCGATCCTAAAATCTCAAACTTTTATACAATGTAATATCCATTTATTTTACTTTCTTTTTTAGATAAGGTGGGGTAGAGCACAGAAAGAAAACCTGAAGCTTCCTGCATGAAGCTTTGAAATTCAAATCTCACTGAGGTGAGCAGAGTGAGGACAGGCTTGGTTCTTACTTGCGTTCCCACTACTATTTGACTGAAGGCTTGTGGGATTTTTTTTTCAGGGGTCAGTTAGGAAAGCAGCAGAAAATATTACGTTAGTTTATATTGTCTTTGGAATAAAAAATTAATTTTCAGTATTTTATAAGAAAGCTGTAGAAGGCTCTTAAAAGAGGCAGATTATACTTTCTTAAACCAGCCATGTTTTTTTATTGTTAATGCTAAAGTCAAATATAAATGGTGGGGGATTTTGATGAGCAAGGTTCAGTGAGACTCTTTCATGGTAATAATTATCTAGGCTAATCACCCTTGAAGATCTTGATCACTGAATGAAAACAGGGGTCTCAGCCCAGTCACAAGAGATTGTAGAAACAGGAAAAAAGTAACATGACAGTGTAATTCAGGTGACTGGCTTTGCTCATGGGAGGCTTAGCAGTGGAACAAAGAGGATACTGCAAGACTCAATTTAAGCTTATTTGCTAAATAGTATGAGAAGTTTATGCAGTATGCAGCAAATCTGACCTCATTTGTACCCAAGAAACTCCAAACTAACTACAGAAAATGAGCCAGAACTGCCAAGTGGAGCTCATTTTATGAATTACTCTTCATTTAATTCATCCAAACATATGATGCAAGGAAATGACCTGCATTCACCAAAGTGTAAATATCAGTTAACGTCAATTTTATAGGGTAGACGATGGAAGGGCTGGACTGTGGGAAACAAGACTTGATGGTTCATTCTTGTTCAAAGGGATTTCCTCACTCTTTGATCTGGAATTTCAGAACTCTTTGTACTAGTTCATCAATTAATCATTTGTTTGTGGTTTTCTTTTCCCCTCACAAATCCTGGTTCTTATTTATGTGTATTTCTTATAAGTATTGTCTTGATTGTTTTCTACAAAGAAATCTCACAATTAGGGAAGAACATGTAACTTTTTTTGTTTGACAGTCATATCAGCTGGCATTCTCCTGATTTCAGATTAAATGCTTGTTATTGGTGTCACTTAGAAGAACCAAAACAAATGAGGAAGAGGTCTTCAAAAGTTTCTTAAATGGCTAAAGTACATCTTTTTTTTTCTGAGGTTAACATGTGCATACACTCACACACACTTTAGATTGCCATCTATATCAGAACATCTATATCAGAAATCCCAAGTAAGTGCTGAATTGTGAGAACCCTTGGAAGAGAAAGCAATCACAACCAAAATTCATTTATATTATGAGGGAAAGTCAGACATTTCTCTGGCAAATTCATGTATCTTTCCTTTCTTTCTACTGTGATAAACATGAAATATATTATCTGTGTTATGCTATATTACTAATACTGCCATATGTAGATAAAATACCTAATCACTAATTAATGTACTATATGTAATAGAGCTTCATGAATGTGTGCCAGACTAACCCCTTCAAAATTGGTTTGAAGGTTCAAATTGAAAAACTCCAAATTATATTCCATTTATGCTGTCTACTAGGATCTCCCTCCTTGTCATCTCAGAAACCTTGCCTGCTGCACTCTCAAAGAAGATAAAAGATGATGGGAGATACAAGGAAGATGCCCTTGATTCTCCTTCAAGTCATAGTAATTCAGTGGTCCTGAATTTGCTAAAAGATGAAAACTTTCTACAGAGAGTATGTTCAGGCATAGTTCTTGATTTCCACCCTCTCCCCCCGACGCCCCCGTATAAACATAATCTACTCTAGTTTGCAAAATATATCAAATTTCCAACCCATGCTCCTTCATGAAGCAAATGTTTTACTGATACAGCTATAAACTTGTGTGTAGCTGTTAGGAGGCCAAAATAACAAGGGATTACAAGGTTTTATGAGTCAAGGCTGGAAACAAGAGCTCTATTATTGGCTCTAGCACAGATACCTTTGAGACCTCAAGGCCCAGAGCTGTATCTTGCACTGTGTTAGTGGTGCAGCTGCACAGGGAGCAGAGCTGCTAGGGGTGTGGTTATGCTAGGTCCCTACAGAAGCAGTGTAGCTATGGTATGGTGCATGAGCCAGTTAACTGTGCTTTTCAGCTTTCCAGTAACACTGCACTACCGTGGCCATACTGCTTCTGGTTGGGGAGCTAGCATGCTTGACATGGACACAGTCTGTCTAAGCCCAGGGGTTGCTTTGAGCATGTTCTCTGTGGAGATGCTAATTCCCTCTTCAGAGAGGGGCATGCCCTGCCAGCAGGGATGTCCTGTGGACAGGGTGTACCTTGGTATGGTTAGGAGGGCACAGCTATTTGATAATACAGCTGTGCTCTCAGCAAATCCCTTCCCTTTCCTTCCCTTTGCCTCAGTTTCACCACCTATAAGGTATAAATATTTCCATATTTCATAGGGGTGTTGAGAATTGCTATTCATCAATATTTTTAAAATTCTTTAGGATCTCTGATGGGAGGCACTATCTGCATGCAAAGTATTACCATTACATAACATATATGTACCCCTATATTGCAGATTAGATTTATTCTTGTAAAATACATCAGTGGTTGTCAAGCTTTTTTTGTTTGTGGACCCCTAAAAAATTTCAAACAGAGGTGTGAACCCCTTTGGAAATGCCAAATGGAGGTGTGGACCCCTTTGAATTGTAAGTGTGGGTGTTCTCATACTAATGATTGATGAAAGTAATCTTTTGCAGATCCCTTAGACATAGTCTGTGGACCCCGAGGGGTCCACGGACCACAGGTTGAAAACCACTGAACTTAGTTATCCCTAATTAATATACTATTCATGGTGTGTATGTACATATACATATATGCATCTGTATATTTCTACATATAAACAGAGATGCATGTATGTGTATGAATTGCACAGATAAATCTGTGTAGGTATAGAAATATAGCATTAAGTTTGTTCCCAGCTGAGTATTTTTATGCACATATGGTAATGTTGGCAATCTGCAATGCACAGATCCAGACTGTAGATGTATATATTATGTACAGTACGTAATAGTTATACATAAACATATGCACAGACTTCTCTTCCCTGCCAATACTGTAGCTGCTGCTGCTGCCGCCTCAGCCTCTGCTGCTGTTAGCATGAGAGTGCATGAGAGGATGCAGAATCAAGTCGCTGCCGTCCATTAGGCCAGTGGGGCTTCCCCAAGGATGTTGTAGGGTGCCTACTGGCCATATCGGGGATGGGCAACACTCAATACAAGCTCCAACGCTATCCAAGAAGAAAATACAAAGGTATGAAAAACAGGGATGTGGGTGCCCTTAGCAACAAACAGCCAGGCTGAGCAGCAGGCCTGCTTTGTGGCTGGCCTTCTGCTTTGCTGCTGAGGTTGTGGCTATAGTCAGGGAGCTGCAGCTACTGCAGCTGTGAGTCAGAGGTGAAATTATTTTTAGAAGATTCCCTTTAGAAATATTTAGAGTGAAGATCTTCAGAGAGCAGAGGAGTATTTGGAGTGGTTGTGCTATTTACTAGCAAGCTGGCTTCTTTGCACCAGCTTTGTCTGCATTTGCTGCAGCATCCTTCTCAACAGATAGGTAAGAGATATAAAAGCAGTTACAAGGTGAATTAGATAGACCAGTGGAACGGTAGGGATGTATCTATGCACTGTCTGGCCCGAGTTCTTACAGGACATAGCTTGTTGTGATGGAAGTGAACCTGATTTCAGAATGGCAGTTCTGTTTCCTGCTCTGCAGCAAATACAGGGTTATTACATTGAAATGACATTGTGTAAGGCCAGCGGTATTTTTATAAGGAGCTACTACATAGGCTCAGACTTCAGCATCACTTTGGTCCCCTAGATGACCTCATCCCAGGTAGCTCCTAGTCAGATTTTTTTTTCCTGCTGTAGTAGAGGTAGAGTCAAGTTCTGATGATGTCACATTCCTGGGAAGGGTTTGGGGGGCGGGGGAAGATAGATTGCAGTCCTAATGCAACAAGGATACAGCAAACCACCAGGCAGGGTCATCTTCTTTATCGAAGAAGAGGGGGAAAGACAGAATCCCCAAAGAGTTTGTGTCTTTCAGCATTAGTTCTAAAGTGAAGACTGCCTGCAGCTGTGGAACCTACCTTTGAATGAAGCTGCTTTCGTAATGTTACACATCAGGAGGGTAGGACTATTATGGTTTTGAGAGAATATTTTTATTATTTTGAAAGTAAATTTGCTGGGGGGGGAGGGGACACTACTGTAAGAGAAGCTAGAGAAAGGCACCTGCTGCCTTGCACTGACACACAAATTGGCATGGTCAACTGCAGAAGCCAGACCTCTGATGGGACTGGTTAAGTGACCAATGCAGGGGTGAGAGTAACAGCTTCAGCTTTTTTACCAAGTGAATGGGGAGGGGGGAGGAGGGGAGAATCAGCAGTGATGTCATTTTTAACTAATTCCTCACACAGCTGGTGAGTGAAGTTACAGGAAAAACCTGCAATCCCAGAATGATTCTCAGCATTACCAGGAGATTCTAAATGACTGAAAGTCCCTACAATGGTAATTCATTTTTATTCCTATACAGATCAGGTCTGCTAGACCTTTATTTTAGGTCAAGCAAAGGGCATATATAAATATATATACCGTGTATATATATATATATTTTTATTTTTTTTTTACCCCCCTCTGTACTGTGAGGTTTTGATTTCAGTGTTTGCCTGTTGTTTTTCAAACGCCTTGCAGTTTATTTGAAGTTTCGTCTTGGTAGTAGTGGATTTTTATCTGTTGTGTGAATCCTTGTTATTGTATGAAAGAGTTCAGTATGCAGCATTTATGCTACTAGTCAGGAATTCAGATGCAGAGGCTGCCAAGCACAGAGCTTGCTGCAAGGGAAATGTACTTTTCAAATCACAGGTGGAAAGGAAAGGACCTGGGTATTTTGCGGCTGTAATGAATAGCATTCAGCATTGCTTATAAAAGGAAGAAAGACATATTTAACTGCATGGACCGAAAAAATCTTCCCTTTGTGATTATTTTCTTCATTGATAGCTAGTGTTTATTGTGAAGGATTTAATTATAATGTAATTGCATGCAAAACTGTAAACATAAAACCGGCTTAAATTGTCTGAGGAAATAGGTTTTAATACCATGTATTAACCATTTTGCTGCTTGTCCCTCCACTGGTCCTTGCCCTGTTGCTGTCTTTCATAGCTATCAAGGAAATGTGAGGCTGTTTCTTGGTTAGTCAGAAGCACAGCAGGGTTGTTCTGGTTGCTTGTACTTGAAATCAGCAGCAGCAATCAGACATTTTTTTTTCTTTTAATAAAAAAAAGGGTCATCAAGGAAATACTACCAAGGGTAAAATGGTTGGGCCAAAATGTCAGACAGTTAACTGGTGATGCTGCTTTTCCAAATATTCTGCTACTTGTGTCATATTTGCAGTTTCTCTTTTGTTAGTTCTTTGTTTTCATCATATTTGCTCTGTACATAGCAATAGTAATACCTAAAAGTCAAGTTGGCTGTAGTAACCCTACAGTGTTCAACTCCTGTGCTTCCACTTGCCAGTAGATAAAATGTGCCTATCTTTTACTCAGGAGAGGTACTAAGGTGACTATAGAAGCCAAGCGTTATTTTCTGCTTACTATGAACTTTTTACATAACTTGTAACAGAAGTTTTGGAGTTTTGGGTTCAAGAATACAGAAGAGAGGAAAAATGAGAGCCTAGTGAGAAACAGTGATGATCGATGAATATGATGCTTTACTTACGGGGACTGCTAATGACTGTGAAGATCTGGCAAATCCATTGTGACCTTTAAACAAGCTCAGAATGAAAAATGTCAGGGAGGTATAAAGTCCCCTGTATAATCGATTATAGAGATACTGGCTAACGTAGATTAGGTCATTTTGAACTGCTCCTTCTGCAACATGTCATGGTGTACTGAGAGACCAAACCTGCATCTTCTCTCTCATCCTAACCTCCCTACTTCGTACCTTATCCTCAGTATTATTCCCATGAAATGTTTAACCCCTGAAAGCAGAAGCAATGCTTTAAAAATGGCACTTCAGTCTCAGCCTAGTTTGCAGGTTAGCCTCTGCATGCCCCATTTTACACCAATACATATCTAAGTGACTTTGGGGGTTAAAATTAGGCAAGGGAGGAGATCTGCAAGGGGATGGTGTGAAATAAATGACTTTCACACTGAAATAATGGCCTCAGCATATAGAAAGTTCTGCCTCTGGGCTGCTAGGCTGAATTTGCTGCCTCTGGATAGACGACTTCATTCTCCAGTGATCCCAATGTGCCATCCTTCACCAGCAGTAAATTAATTAATTTTTAAAAAGTGAGAAAACTGTGGGTCTGGAATAAATGTCAGTTCGTCTTGCCTAGCTGAGGGTATATAGTGAAGACCAAATGTTACTCTTCCACCATTAAAGTATTCTGGGTTTGTGGGGGGGTTTGGACATTGATTCATTGCTTGTCAAAGATTCTAATCTGATAGTGTCTGGAGACTGCAGTCCTCTATCTGAAAAACAGGGCTTTGCACGTGATCTGCAGCATTTGTGCCACTTCCTCATGCTGCCCCATCAAAAACAGCTTATCTGCAGCAAAGAAAATTTAGGCTGGATCTTAGAAAATACTTTCTAACTATAAGAATAGTGAAGCACTGGGACTAGTCAGGGCAGCTGTGGAATCGTTCCCCCTCCAGATTTTTATGAATAGGTTAGATAAACTATTATCAGGGGAGTTCTTGGGATATTTAATTCTACTTCAGAATTACAGGACTGTAGAGGACCTCAAGGTCCTTTCTAGCCCTACATTTCTGTGATAATGTGCCTCTACCTTATTAAGATGTTTTCTCTCCTGGTGGCAAAGAATGGTAGCTTCCATGGTCATTCAGACCTCAACCCTTCTGTCAGCAAAGGCATTAAGTTATACAGCAAGGGTTATAGTTTTCCTGAAGTAGTTACCAGTCCACATAGCTGACTAAAAGCTGAGTAGGGCCTGATTTTGAACTGATGGGGATTTACCCAGGACCTGAATCTGGCCCCTATTTGCTTACACTGGGCATTGGACAAAAACTATGTTGTTATTTTTATTAATGTGAAGAAGGCAGATATTACTGGCATACAGAGAGCCTGACCTAATCCTTAATTTTCTTTTTGTTAACTCTGGCATGCTCTTTCTCTCCTCCTGAAATGTAACCCTTATGGTTGTTTAATTGACCATGGAGATGGAAAACAAAAAGGAAAGTTTGTTGTATATATTGTTCATAATCAAAGCCAAAGGAGTAGGGCTACAGTGGAAGGTATAGTAAAACTAAAATAGTAAGGTTTTGGCACAAAAAAGTCAGAAATGTATAAATAGGTAACCAGGAGGACTATGGTTCAATGTCCAGCATATACACAGGAAACCAACTGTAAGATATATGCTGGATCCCACTAAATCCAAGGAGGCTGTTCTTGCAGAGGGAAGTAAAATAACTCAGGATACCTATTAATATGCCATGGGGGGAGGGGGAATTCCTTCCCAGCTCCAGATTTAGCAATCTGCTCAAGCCTGTACACCTGACCAAGAATCACTAAGGCTATGCATCTAACTGCATTTATACTCCAAGATACCATTGCTCTTCTAGTAATTATCTTTTTCTTCTTGGATTCAGTAGGGTGGAACTGAAGTGTTTCTGGAGAGAGAAAATCTGTTGTTGCTTTCTTAGTCAGAAATGAAATAAACAATGTATTTTACACCTATGTAGTGCCTTGTCCCACCCCTCAGATGAATTGGAAATTACTCTTCTATTTATTATTAGAGTATTTTCTGAGTTATGAAGGAATTGCTTTAACCATCCTGACCATTCTAGTTCCTGGAAATATTAGTAAGAACTCTTACCTTCCAGTAGCATAGCTTTGGTAGTAGTATTTAAGGGATAGGATTTCCAACACTCCTACGCTGATTTGCATATGGCAGGGAGTTAATGAGAGTTTTTCCATTGACTTGAATGGGAGCAGGATCAAACTGACTTTAGCTTTGTAACTGCACATGATCTAGCCAAAAAATATGTGATTATGTTATACTAGAATACTCATGAGTTTTACAGTCTTCAAATGTATTGTGAAAAAACAGCTTAGTCCTCTTGAATAGATTAACAGCTATTCTGCATCCTACAAGATGTGAAGATACTAAGTAATGCCTTTCTGTATAGTTTTTTGTCATCATTAATGAAAAACTATACCCATTTGCTCAATGCCATAATATCAAAGTTCTTGGGATCAGAAGACTCTAAAGTGTATTTTAAAATGGGGTTTTAATGGTTTTTAGTGGTTGCCATTAGTATCAGGATTAACATGTGGTGCTCTTGCTGAAACAGGAAAGTATTTGTGGCACTAGTGCTTTGACAGCCCTTTGGAAATGACCATAAAATGGCCTGCTGATTTTACTGGGCCTTTAAAACAACAGCAGCAACAACAGAGTATGGACCTGAAGAATTCCTTTTTCCCCTTAGAAAGCATCAATATTTTCCTCCAGATTAAGAAAATACCAGGTTGTGCCAGTTACATTTTTATCATCCCGATGCAGGACAGCTGTATTTCATGCATGTGCAACTGCACACTGCTAACCTCAAAAACTTCTTTGCTTTTGTCTGCAAACTTAACGCAATGTCTTACTAACCTTTACTTACAATCCCTCCCTCTGTCATCCCAGAATTAGCTCACCTTTAGCTGTCATCACTTACCTTCCTTATTCAGAGAGGGCAGGAAGGTACAGCAGAGTCTGGATATTTAGATCCACATTTAACAATTATACCTTAGCTCTCTTGTACCTGACTTCTTTTTTGGCACTGTACAGGCAATCAAAATTTATCTTCCAAATTAAGACTGTAATTATATTTTGATAAAGATCTGGCAATTCAGTGAGAATGAAAATTTAAGGGTTGCTGGGATACAGATGACTCTGGGTTATGGGGAAGTGTTTGCATGTGGAATACTAATAGGCTAAGGTCGTTCAGCATCCTTATCTAGACTTTTCCTATAGTGTCTGATAACACAGGCAATCAAGTGCTTGTTTTTCTGCTATTATTCTGGCAAAGTGATTAGAGATACAAGCTGTCTTTTATGAATGAAAACGTGACACGCTGAACATGAACAACACAGATATGTCCCTCCATTTGATACACAGTGGAAGTTGAGGGATAGGGTAATAACTGTGACCACATTATTGAGCTTGCAGAAATAAACCTCCCCTTGTTTCTTTAATCTTGCTCTTTGTATATGTGAAGGTAGGATGATGTAGAGACAGTATGGTTTCCATTTCTGGAAAATGGAGGAATTGGCCCGGAATGGGACGTGTGCGATTAAAAATCAGCATCAATGGGACTCTTATTAGAAGGGAGGGGGGAGGGGTTGGCTGAAGGGAGCATGCTGGAAATGAATTATCAATTTGAAATAATCAAATGCTCTAGGTAATAGCACCAGCTAATATTGCATGGCAGCAGCATCAGAGGAAAAATGATATCTAGTGTCATAGTAAGTGACAAATTGCATGATTCAATGTTGTGACAAACCTGAAAAAATGGGAAATGCTATCTAACATATGATGTGCTTGATAAGCCAGTACAATTCTTTAGATGAATAAGGCACTCACAATTCAACATGAACATTATAGTCCTACTGGGGAAGAAGAGTGAGAGCAATTTCCATGGTTAGGTTATTGGTCTGCATGTAACACTAGTGCTGCTATTCAATAATATTTTAGTGGCCTAGTTGAAATGTATTAGTAGCAGTATTGATATTTTTATTGTTGTTGTTGCTGCTATTTAATTGCAGCATTACATTGGCTTCTTGTGATCTCCAAAGGTATGCTGGGCACCGTACAAATATATAATAAAGGACAGCTTCTACCCAAAATAAATTGATAACCTCAGTCCATTTCCTAGTGTTTTGGTGTCCACACTACAAGCCAGAATGCCCTTTGTGTGAATTGCTCTTTCACCAGAGAAGCCAAGAAACAGGTGGGCAAGTAGAACAAAGTGAGTGCTAGCTGCGAAACATAGTCCCTCCAAAGTAGGATTGCCCCATACCAATTGGACATTGGGTTTGCTATTGCCCGATGCGGAAATGAACATCATCCTTCAGTTTTGTCATCCTAGGAGCTTTCACAGTATTATCTTTATTAGATAAAATACAGCAGATACCAAGTAGAATATGGACTAACATGTATAGAGGGCTTCTGTAGAGGCTAGCTTGTTGTAGAAATGAGGACTCTCCATAGATACATAATGTAATCAATAGTTGACACTTGAGCCGTGGAAGAAGTGATACCTGGGACTGAATAAATGCCATAAATGTGTACTTTTTACATTTAACCATCATCCTGCGATCATGCCAAAACTTTAACATTAAGGCACTTTCCTCACTTTCTCCATTAACCTGTTGAGCATAAGGGTAGGAATCAGGTGGAGCAGAATATGGATGGATGGATCCAGTAGCATAGCTTTCGTAGTAGTATTTAAGGGATAGGATTTCCAACACTCCTACACTGATTTGCATATGGCAGGGAGTTAATGAGAGTTTTTCCATTGACTTGAATAGGAGCAGGATCAAACTGACTTTAGCTTTGTAACTGCACATGGTCTAGCCAAAAAATACGTGATTATGTTATACTAGAATACTCATGAGTTTATTTTCTCAGTTGTCACTTGAAACAGGCACTTTCTCCCTCCAGTATTAAAATCAAATTTATTGCTGCTAGGAGGTGCACTGATACATCAGTCCCATATTGGATTAGCACCAATATAAGGAAATTTGGCAATAAGCTTTTTTGGCTGATGTAATGGATAAGATGGCTGATAAATGCCTCATGCATGCACACAGCCACAGTGCAGCATGCAGGCAGCCAGGAACACAGCTAGGTCCAGCTGGTAAGTCTGTGGGGCAAGGGGTATGGGGCTCCAGATTGAGCAAGGCCTCTGCAGTGAGGAAGGGAATGGGGCTAGAGCAGGGGTGGGGCACAGGGCAGAGCTGCAAGTGGCTTGTCCGGGGGGAGGGGTGCGTGTGCGCATGCGCAGCTTTCCCTGCTGCATAGACCCCAGGAGGGCAAGGGGGCACATGCCCCCAGATCTGCATGGGATGAGGGTGGGCTGCTGCTTCAGTCTGGGACAGAAGTGATGCCAGGCTCTTCCCAAAGTCAAAGCTGATCCAGGCTGCACTTGGGGCAGGTGGCAGCAGCACTGGGAGAGTTGGGTAGGGAGGACAACAGTGAATTTTGGTGGGGAGGTAGCTCCCCCAAACTTCCCTTCCAGCACCACTGCTGCCCACCCTGAGTGCAAACCCAGCCTAGCCCCCCCACTGGAAAAAGCCCAGTGCCAGCCCCAGTCCACCCTCATCCTGCATGCAGACCTGGGGCCACGTGCCTGCTGTGCCTTCCTGGGGTACGCATAGCAGCAGGAGCCACTCCTGCCTCCACACGCCCCCTCAGATGACCTGTGGCTCCATCCCATGCCCTCCTCCACCCTAGCTGTGCAGCACCTGCCCCTGCCCCAGCCTCACTCCCTCCCTCACTGTGAGGGCCTTGATTTGCCCCCCCCCCACCCATTCCCTCCCCCACCCCTTCAACTACAACAGACTTACCAGCCAGATGCTGCTTTTCAAGCTGCTGGACTGCATAGCAGAAGTTGAATCAGTATCAGCCAGTATGACTTGTTAAAAATAGGACATTAGTATTGGCTCAAAAAAAATCTCTATTGGTTCATCCCCAATTGCTGCCTCATTGGCACAAAGGGAAATGACACATTAAAGCAACTGAAAATTGCCAAAATAAAAAATAAAAGTAGAAAAAGTTACTTGAAATGTGTGTATGTGTTGATGAAAGACCTGATCTTGTGATACTGTTTCCATGTTCAATTTCTGGTTTTGAGGGAGTCAGGGTTGTGAAGCAAATCACTTAAATTCTAGAGAAACTTGGTTATCATTTGGGGAAAGATGGTAACTAGATACAAATAGATGACAACATGAATTCTAAGGTAAAAGCAAGAAAGGGTTTTATCAAACCAGATGTGTGATAAAAAAGTAAAAAGGAACAGCATTCAGTTTAACTGTAGCATTCACAAAGTGATGCTAGCTGCTATTTACAAGGCATTTCCAACATAAGATTTCATCATCAGCGCTCTTCTGGTTTTGTTATTCAGCAGCTCATAGTACACTTCTTCATTCTTAGTCTTTCAAATGTGTGTGTAATGCAAAGTGTGCTAGGGACTGTGCAGTGACCAGGAAGGCTGCCATCCAACTCAAGTTGGTAATTATCAAGCTCCAGCCTCTTAAGAAGTACTGCTTGACTATACAGCATTAGGAATTCATTGGAGGTATATAGGTTAGATCACACTTTGTAATGCAAACTAAAGGCCTGTTTCTACTGATTGTCTGCATTGGCCCTCTATTACAGCATAGAAACTGAAGAGAAGTGTTGGATTTAGAGGCCAAGAAACACTAGCAACACTGTCCACTCTCCATACTGTGGTTACTTTAGGTGAAGGTATAGTGGATTTAAAAAAAAGTCAAAGGATCTGTTTGAATTAGTAAGTTCTTACCAGGAGCAACTGAGCAATAACCAAGTTTACTTGGGCAAGAACTAAGAAATACTACTTCAGAATTTTGTTCTTTGTGATTATTGCAATATAGTCATCATCCTGGGATGGCCAAGAGGAAGGAAGGATGAGCAAAAGAGCAAACAGTGAAAGAAGCAAGAGAAAGAATAGAGAAGAGGAGCAGCAGTGAAAGGGAGAAAGAATAGAGATAACAGAGACAAAAGTGAGAAGGGCAAAAAGAAAAGAAAGATTAAGGAGAGCCTTATTGAGTGCATCCCTACAAGTAAGAATGTGTGTTCCCCAGAGATAACTAGCAGTGGCACATATTTGCACATAACTTGCTCTGGCATACAACAAGTTGCTCTGGGTGGGGTAAAGGAGGCTGGGGCCAACATGTAAGGCTGCAGGGGCCAGCCCAGATGGGCCCTGGGGCTCTAAAAGTAGCAATCCAGGCACATAGAACCTGCTTGGTAGCCAGAGCATGGCTCTGGCTGGCCAGGCTCTGGTTTCAGGCAGTGTGCTGCTGCTGTCATGTGCACCACCCTGCTTTTTTCTGGCATGGGTTTTTTTCCCATGCTCAGATCTCCCAGTGTCAAAAAAAAAAAAACAAAAAACAAAAAACCCACCACACTGCAAATTAGCAGCACCGCAAACCACATGTGTGTACTCATCTAGACATGCCCGTTGTGTAAGTAACGGCTCGACAGTTGCTGCCAAGAAGCAGCGATACTTTCAGAAGGTCTTACACAGATAATGGGGCGTCAAGGGAAACTGGAATAACCCATCAGCAAGTAACATATGATTTAAAAAAAAAAAAAAGGGTACTCAGCTGGGATGTCAAATCAGTAAAAACTAGTTTTACCTTCTTGATGGTTTGGACTTTCTTCTGGCACAAGAGGGAACCGGAAGTTGTTACTGTTAGGTGACTACCCCACGACCTCTCTGAAATGAACCTGAACTGAAGGTACATTGGCTGAATGGAAGAATGGTGTAGTAGATTGGCTGCGACTCAGGAGACCTGTATTTAATTTTTGGCTCCAGCAGACTTCCGCCATGATCCTTGGTAGGTTATTTAAAACATGAGCACACAAAAACAAAAGTCATCAAGAGGTAAATAATGATACAGATTTACAGCATGTCAGCTGTTCCATGGTAACTGCCCATATGCACACTCCTACCTTTCAGTAAATGAAAGTTAACTCACACTAGTTTACCTTGCAAACTAGTTTAGATGCTGCAAACTATTTAGGCCTGTTGTTTTCCCACAAGTCTCCATTACATTTTATGGCTCTTTTTTGTGCTCTTTTGCTGTTTTCCCCACAAAAAGTCTCCATTACATTTTATGACTCATTTGTTTTTTTGTGCTCTTCTTTGGCAGATAAATCAGATGGACTCCTTTTCATTATGAGATGTATATATAAAACCCCATACCCTTCCAGTCTCTCTTGTTTTTTTGTCCAAGCATTATGCATGGGTGTTGCCGAGTTGGTAAAGCTCCAGATTATGGTACTCCAAAGAGGAAAATCTGGAGACACATGGCAGTTTGACTGCGAGATTCAGTTTCCAGGCTACTTGTCAGTGTTTGGGCTAGCTCTCTAAGTGATAAAAGGCAGCAGTTGTTCTCCCATTAACAGGCAGTATGTTTACAGAGAGGAGAAACACCAAGTGCACAAGACACCAAGTACGCACAGTGTCTTTGCTGCTAGCTGTTTGAAGTACTTGCCATTGAAAATCAAGTTGGTAGAGAAGGAGGCAGCAGCAGAGACATCCAAGCTTTTTTTTTTTAAAACGTCTTTGGAAGAAATGGCTTAAAGAAAAGTGATATGAAATATAGAATAATATAGTAAATATCATCTAATATAATTTAATAATCTTAACTGGATCAGTAGAAACTGGAGTATAATAAATAGTTTTGTTTTTTCTGTTTTATTTCTGCTCTGGGTAGTTAAGTGAGATCCTCTTTCCTGAACCTATGGAAGCAGGGAATGTTATTCAGTAATCAGTCTGACCTGTTACATTTTTGGACAGCATATCAGTTCTGCTCTCAGGCAGAATGACAAAATCTTCTCCAATTCTAGTGAATCGCATAGAGGAGGAATATAGGGTTCATCTTCTGACAATTTCAGTTTAAACTAGAGATGCAACCAATATATCAGTGCATGTCAGATCAGCACCAATATGAAGAAAATTAACCTTATTGACAAATCAGCTTTTTTTGGCCTGTGTAATAACCAATAATATCCCTGATAAATTCTGTGTGCATGCATGCAGCCAGGAATACAGCCCAGCAGCTTGGAGAGTAGCATCTGGATGGTAAGTCCTTGAGGAAGAAGGAGCATGGGGGAGGGGGTAGATCAAGGCCCCCCATGGTGAGGGAGGGAATGGGGTAGGGGCAGGCACTGCCCAACCAGGGCAGTGAAAATAACCTCAGGGTGGTATGGAGTTGCAGGCAGCTTGTCCAGGGGACATGGAGGGGTGGCAGTTCCCCACTCCCACATGCAGCCCCAGGGGAGGCATGGGGGCATGTGCCCCCTGGATTTGTGTGGGGCAAGGGCAGACTGCACTAGCCTCTTCCTAGTGGAGGCTGGGCTGGGGCTGCACTTGGGGTGGGCAGCAGCAGCATTGGGAGGGGTGGCTACAGGGAGTAGGCCCCCTCCCAGCACCACCACTACCTGACCCACCACACTCCAACCCACTCCCACCCTCCCCCAGTGCATCCTGGCCCAGCCACCCCCGGGAAAAGGCTGGCACAGCCCCTGGCCCTGAGCCCAGAGCAGTAGCCTGCCCTCACCTCACAGAAATCCAGGGTATACATGCCCCCATGCCTTCCCTGGGGGTGTGCATAGCAGCAGGGACCCCCCCTCCAAACAAGCTGCCCAGCTTGGTCGCATTCACCACACGGCTGGGCAGTGCTTGGCCCCCCCAAAGTGAGGGAGGGAGAGGGACAGGTGCAGGGACTCAATCTGCCCTGTGCACACCCCTTTCCTCCCCCATTCCCCTTCCCCTCCACAGATTTACCAGCAGGGAGCTGCTCTCCAAATTGCCAGGCTACATATTGGCTAATACCAATCTGAAAGCCAATATGGCTAGTTAATAATTGGTCCTTGATGTAACAGGGGTCCCACTCTGGGCCCATCTCCACACAGCCCACCCACCTGTTACTGTTCTTGGCCTAACCACCCGCCTTCTCACCTGCCATGCTTTGATCTTAACTGATTAATAAGATTGTTAATTAAAGCAGGAGGCTGCCCATTTTCTGCCCCCGTGCTGGGGGGGGGGGCAGGGGCGCTATCTGCAGCTTCATTCCTCCCCAGCACTGCAGCCCAAGCCTCGCAGATGACCTCACGATATTTTCATGCATGCCAGTCCCCCACAATGGGCCCCAGAATCCTGCTGTAGGATACCACCCGTGTTCGTCTCTTCAGGCAGACACTGCTGCAGTCATACCAGGCCATATATCTTCCTGCCACCAGTTCCCCTTTGGTTGTGGTCCCTCACTGGGACCTTCGGCTCACACTAGCCCCACTCCCAGGCCAGTCAGGACCCCAGGCCCCTGGGTCTTGGGCATCCCTCCCAGTGGGCCTCCTTGCCCTTCTGACCCTCCTGGTCCTGGCCTCCACCTGGGCCAGTCAGAGGAAGCTCTGGCAGGCCTCGCTGTATGACCCATACTCTTTTCCCAGGGTCCCCCTTCACAGACATGGGGAGCTGGGGTACCTCACACTACAGCTGGTGCCTCAGGGTCTCACAAGGGACTCTCACCCCGCCCCCCAGGCAGCAGGTCATAGTGTTGCAACTGGTGTTATCTTTGACCCATACTCTGCCTCCCAATGGTGGAGGGCTTATCAGCATCAGGACTTAGCTCTTACTCTCTGGCTGAGCCCCCGTTCTCCTTTCACTGCACTCCACAGCACACTGCCCCCCCACACACTGGGCTTCCCATACTGCCCCCTCAACTGGGACACCACATCTCTTCCCCCTCAGTTCCCACACTGCCCCCCTCACACTGGGGGCTTCCCACACTCATAACACCCCCTTTACTCAGGGTCTTGGTGCATCCTTCCTCAGGTGGCCACAGCCATGCCTGGCCCCAACTCTCCTCCTCAGGGTCTCAAACCCCTGCAGGGCTCAGGCAGCCTCAGCCACACCTGGCCTCCAACTCTCCTCCTCAGGGTTTACACCCCCATAACTTCCACCAATGGAACACACCCACCCTAAAGTGAGGGCTAAGGGTTAAGGCACCCCAACCCACCTTTCACCAGGGTAATTACTGGCCTGGCATTTCCTGGGAGTTTCCATGCCACTGAGAACCCCACCAGGCTGCCCACTCCTGGCAGGGTGTAGTTTCAAGTCATACCCAGGACCTGGAGCCACTTACCATCCCCTACAGCTCCTCCCTTACCTTCAGCCAGACAGTGTTATTGTCTGACCTCTAGCAGCCAAACTGCCTTGTTTATATAGGCAGCCCTGAACCTAAAATGGCTGCCCTCATTAGGCACCTGGAGGCTGCCAGCTCTAGGGCCTTAAAGTGCCAGGTGCACACAGTGCCCTGCCACAATCGGCATCAGCCAAAAAAAATCTTTATCAGTGCACCCATAGTTTAAATCCACTGTTCAGTCAGTGACATTGTCAATGGATGCAGAGAAATATGGTTGTATTTATTTATATTATAAATTGTGACCCAAAGGCCAAAGTGAGAGTTAGGTTTGGTTCTGCACAGGGGTAGATATAGTCCTTGACATATACCTACTTTTAGGTTAGCTTACAACCTAAAAGCAGGAGAAGGCTATTGACTAAAAAGGATGGCCATGTATATACTTCCTGGGACTAGAAAGTATTTACTGACTGGATGAAGATGGTCTTTTTACTTTCATAGGCCACTATTATGGTCATAAATATAAAAGAGTGTATCCTTTTGTTAGATAAACCTGAAGGTCTTAACAATAGATGTAAGATCCTGTGAAGTCACAGTCATAAAGGTTGGCACTAAAAATCACTGCTTGTCATTTTCCCAGACTATTATATACCTTATTCATATATAATCTAAAACTTCTCTTTGTTATTTTTTAAGAAATGTCATAAGTTCATATCTAAGGTCATTCACTACACTATAGATCTGTGTATTAGTTGGGGCTGTAAGCTGCTGTGACCCCTCATGAAACGTACTTGTACCAACAAAAACCCTTGGGATAGATACCATTATACAAACAGAATCGTGGTTTTAATGATATAGCTTGTTTTGCTTTTTGGGGGAGAGGGAGAGAGTGGTCAGTAGAATAAACTACAGTAGTCAAAGCTCAGCTTTGCTAATATAACTGCATATATGCTCAAAACTTGGCCCAGTACATTGTATTGGTAAATCCTAAAGGATTTTACGAAGACCAAAATCTTTTACCTTTCCAAATAGTGTAAGTGTATAACACTTCTAGAGGTGAAAAATATTTTTGGGTAACACTTTTAGAGTAGTTAGCCATATGCTGTCTATAGATTCTGGTATCTTGTGTGCTGACATGCTCCATTTGTTTCACTCAAGTCTTTTTTTCTGATTTGGAAAACCTGTACTTATTGGGTAGTCATAGCTCATATGCTATCATTTGCCAAACATAGTGTCCTGTTAATCCAAAGTTATATATAAAAATAGCAAACTATTCAGCAAAATGTGAACACAAAATATCCTTGCTTCGCATTGGTGTAAAATGAAGCCTGGGAAATTGCTGCCACTATGTTTGGAATGAAACTTGCCTTTTACCTTAATATGTATCTATGAAGTATTATATGAAAACCAGCATTTCATAGGTGCTGTGCCATACCTGTTAACAAAGGTCTGGAAAAGTTTCCTGATGGCCAGGTAAACATAAATCTATCTAAATGTCTGGGTTTAATTATGTCAGAGAGAATTTAGTTATAGAATAAATTGCCACAAACCACATGCAGGATCTAGACTGATCTCCAAAAAAAAAAAAAAGGAACAGAAACAATTGATTAAATTCTAAAGCAAAAAATAAACTTTCAGCTCCCACCTACTTATATACTGATGATTGATTAGCAGTTCTATTGCAGTAACTAATCCAGTGGGCTCTTTTTTGTTCTTATTGTTGCAGATGTATTGATTATAGATTACTGTGTTGTTACTGCTCTCTACTCCTACTTTTCTACACCCCTTTCTTTACTTATGTAAGAAAGTTAATGAAATTAAATATGGGATTTTTTTGGTGTTAGTTAAATCATATTAAGTGAACAAAGTCCATTTCCTCTGACCCACTGGTTACTGTAAAAGGGAGTTTTGTATAAGGAGAGGGAAAACAGAGGGTGAATATTGACTTTAATGGAAACCTTGGAGAGTGGAACATAAGAGGCAGGAGGAAGCAGAATGAACTTGTCTGAGCTGCTATTGGAGAACGAGAGGAAAGATGTTTTGATGCCAACCATGCAGGAAGTAACAGAGCAGACAGTACATAAGAAAACACAACTTGGGTTTTGAAACAAAAATACCCACACCCAATTCTTTAGTTTGACAGGTTTACTTTGTCCATTATGGAGTGTGAAACAGACTTATACTGGAAAATCTCCCTACCTAGTGAGAATCTCCATGGCTGTGAAGCAGATAGATGTGATATAAACTTCCCTTAAGCCAGCTGCCCCTCCCTCCCCTTGAGTGACGAGGAAGAGGGGCATGTCAGAGGAAACATTTGCCCAACAGCAGAAGGTAAATTGGTCCCTGCTGATCTACTTTCATCAGGGCTGAGTGTCTTGGAATCAGAGAGCCAAAGCCATCTCCTTGTAGTTACTATTATCTGCTGTGTAAGCACAGTTTGGAATTGGGACCTGTTTTCTGTGTGGCATAAACTGAATCAGCATACAAATTTTTGACTTAGGAAAACAGATTTTCTGCATGCATATTGCAGTCTGTGAGTGGAATCTGCTATAGCGCATAATGTTATGTTACCAGTAATGGAGTTCCATAAGTGAGGACCTAAACCTTTAATTTAAGTGGGAGAGAGGGGTTGACAGGGGATGTTGATCGGAGAGCTCTTAAATGAGGATATCCATCTCTATCAGACCATACCCAACAGAATAGGGAACTGGTCACCTTCAAGGCCCTTCTCAAGGCCTTGCTCAAATTTTTCTGGGGTGAGGATGTTGAAAAAGGTATGAATTAGCTGACAGATGAGATACTTTCCTGAAGACTGATGTTTGGCTGTATTTTTCCATCCAGCAGTTGGAGACAAGGTGGAGGTGTAGGCATTTAGGCACTGCAAATTCATACTTGCTTTTGAGAAGGTTGATGGTGGGTAAAACATTCCCCATTCACCCACTGAAGAAACTGTAGCTATTTCCTTAATAAAATGTTAGAAAGACAGGAGGAATTAGGATGCCAACTGCAGAAAGAGAGGGACAAATTAATCTCAAGTTTCAAATTTTGGTTAGCTTACTGTTGCTTCTTTACTACAATAAAAAGTTAAATTTTCTGTGCAATTCCTTTTATTATTATGCACGAGCATAATTATTTTTTTTAAAGAGATTTTTAAAATGAAATTACAGCATATGTTAAATTTGTCAATGACAAAAACTTCATTAATTCTACCTAACTGGAAACCCACCAAACAATAAACTCCTCCCTATTGGCCTTGGAAGTTATGTTGCCAAGGAACCAATGTTTTCTAATGCAAGCAAGTATGAAGATAAAATGTGGTAAGTCAAAGAACCAAACTTGATTTTTGGAATTATCTTAAATTTAAGATGAGCAGTAAAAAATTAAGGATTACAAAAATGGCAATTGGACAGTAAACCTGTGGAGAAGTTGTTTCAGTGAGCATGAGTCCACCTGTAAATTAGTTCCTTTGTTTTCTGAGCACAGCAGATCTCTCTTAAAAGTCATTTTCAATCTATTATTTTTCCAATCCAGTGTATTGAAACTATATGTAAATGGAAGAGATGCTTCTGTCCATTGTGCTGCTGGGGTCCACACACACAAATGCCACCTTTCTAGAGAGCTAGAACTTTATAAGCATGCAAATCAGGTCCACTTTAGAAATAAACAAACATCATTGCCACTTGATAACATTACTTAAAAACTCCAAATATTATTATTTATTTTGGAATGGCCCCTAGAAGCCTCTGAATTTGGTACTCCATTGTTCTAGACAAACACATAACTGCCCTGAAGAAATTTTAATTTTCACTTAGGGAAGGGAGATAAGTGGTGAGAAGGAAAATGAAAAGTGCTTTGCTTGAGGTATTAGGCAGACAAAGTTCTTTGGGTAAATCCAATATCTTTCATTAGACAAACTAAAATAGTTGGAAAAAATATTTGCAAGCTTTCAGGTACAAACAGCCTTTTTCAGGTTGAGGAAGTCTGAAGTTGTTCTGTGCTCTTCCTGGATGCAATAGAATAGAAGCCATAAGTTAGTATGCGAGAATGCCAGTCAGTAAAAATGCAAATTGAGGCAGTCAATGGGTGAGAAACAGCTGGGGGGGAAGAGGAATGTAGACCTGGTGATACGATACAGCTGGTCAATCCAATGTCTATATTTAGTCCATGATTTTTTGTATCCAGTAGGTTGATGAAGTGAAGTTCGTAGGCTTGTCTGTAAAAGGTGTTTTGTAAATTCCCTTTGAGGATTAGAACTGAGAGATTGGAGAGAGAGTGATTGTCTTGTGAGAAATGTGCCCCCACAGGTAATTGGGTAGTCCTGCCTTTGATAGATTTTTCAGTGTGTGTTTATTGTGGTATGCAGTTGTTTGGTTTCTCCTACATATTTTTCATCTGGGCATGTGGTGCATTGGATGATATATACTATATTTCAGGAGATGCAGATGCAAGATCTAGGAATCTCAGTGGTTCTGCTGTGGGTTGTAATTATTGTGGGGGTGGTAGAGATATGTTGGCAGGTTTTACATTTCTTGTAATGACATGATCTGGAGGTCAGACAGTAGATCAGAGGCAGATCTGAGGTCAAAAGCTTGATCTCTAGGGGCCTAGACCCTTTTTGCTAGACTTTGCTGCCACTTGTGCAGAACATATCCAAACAAAAATAATAGACCAAACAACTCATGCTAAAACCTCACCTCTCATTCCCTTTGGTTTTAGTTGCATCCTAGTCCTTATATCCTTTTCTGATAGTTGTTTGTTTTCAAAATCTGCAACAACTTTGCAATACTTTTGGCACTGGAAAGTTAATAAGTGAATGCCTGTGAACTGAACTGTGTTTTGGCATAATGACTGGTTGGTCTGTCTCCTCACAACTTATTATAAAAATCCGTTAGCACTAATCATTCCATTTTTAGCAGAAGTAACATGGTTGGGTAAGTTGTAGAGACTGACTGTCACATGCCTCAAGAGGTGGTCCCTCCATATGTCAGTTTTAGCACATTTGATGGGTGTTGGAAATGCTTTAGCTGCTCAACACATAGAGAATTACAGGCTTGAGAGCAGTCTGGCACCTCTGACAGCACTTCTGTTTTTATATGCTACTTTTAAAATATACACAAAAAGAACAGAGGCAGGGAATTCATTAAAGTCAGGGGAGATGTACTTTGGCCCAACTCTGAAGTCTTTGCTCACCTGAAGTTTTTGGTGATGTCCATCAGAGAAAGGACAAAGAAAATGTTGCAGAACCCTCTCCATCCTTTCCCCGCCTCTTTCTCCCCATCTCCCTCCAGCTGTGGTTCTAATTTTTTAATTAGTTTTATCTATTGTTTAGAAAAGGGAGCATCCGTGCTATATCTAGGATTGTGCTTCGCTCTTCAAGGTAGAAGTTGTCTAATTCCTGGCTACTTGCTTAGCTACAACCTTTGTATTATAATAATAGAAAGAGCTCATTGAAGACAGTTGTCCAATAAAGTTGAAGAATTATGATATGGCAATGACCTTGCTGATTTTATTTCAACACTCCTGGTTCGGGGAAAAGTATATTGTTCCCCTGTTCCTTGTTTGTGCCAACCCTTTGTATTTGATCTCTGACTGGTTGTCACTAGTAAACCAAGACCTGAAAAAGTTGTTTTCTATCCTCTGAAAGATTAAAGGCTCTTAACAGAGTTATGTGGGATTCTTGGCTCTGTTATAGAATGGAGGGAATTCAGCCACTTAAAGTAACAGCTACAAATATTTTAAGAAAGAATGAATGGGGAAAAGGATGACCTCAATTTTACTAACCACAGTAGCACTTGGAAGGTATAGATGGAAGGGGACAAAAGAGTGGAGTAGAGATGTTCTAAGATGGGGTAAGATCCACTGAAAGAGCAGAGACCCACATATATTTACTTATTTGTCATTGGACATATGCAGTAAGTTAATGCAAACAGCCAGCATCACCTTGGCAAAACATTAGTTTTGAACCACTTGATTCTACTTCACCTCCTAAGAAAGGTATCTTCACAAGCAGAGATTCTCTTCTACACTGCCTGTTAAAGCAACAGGACATTTTGCAATACCCTGTCTTTAAGGTATGCTGTTTCTCGTAACATCATCTGATACCTAAACTCAAACATTGATTTCTATTTAATGGCAGATTTTTGGAATCATTATTTCTATAAAATAAATGCCTGGGCCCTTTTTCTTTTTGGCCTTCTCTTTTTGGTCTTCCCTTCCAGATATTTTTAACTCTACTTAGATCTTTTCCTTTGTACTGTGCTATGTGTGCTTTCTGGCAAAATAATTCATTAATTTTCATGAATGTTTAGAACTAAGGATTTCAAGTCATAACCATTCCTAAATTGTACTTTTAATGGTTAGGCACAGTTCTTCCATCTGTATTTTCCAAGATGGTTTCTGTAAGATGCCATAAAATTCAGTTTTACCAGATATCCTGGATATTTTTTGTTTGCTTGTAGCTTGTACGAACTAGGCAGTTTGTCTTTATAATAAAAATAACTGATTACACTTAAAAGGTAATTTCATAGAATCATAGAAGTAGGGTCGGAAGGGACCTTGTAGATCTTCAAGCCAGACCCCCAGCCTGGGTGGGAGAAAAAAACTGGACTCAAATGAGTCCAGCCATGTAGGCATCAAGCCTCTTCTTAAACACCCCTAGGGTAGGAGCCAGCACCACTTTCCTAGGAAGCTGGTTCCAGCTCCTAGCCGCCCTAACTGTGAAGTAGTTCTTGCGGATGTCTAATCTAAACCTACTCTCCAATAATTTGTGTCCAGTGTTCCTTGTCATGCCAGGGGGCGCTAGGGGAAACAGTGTCTCCCCCAAACCCTTCTGCTCCTCCCTAATAGACTGTCACCAGGTCCCCCCTTAGCCTTCTCTTGTGAAGGCTGAACAGGTTTAGGTCCCGCAGTCTTTCATTGTAGGATCTGCCCTGTTGTCCCCGGATCATGCGGGTGGCCCTCCTCTGGGCCCTCTCAATGTTGTCCACATCCCTCCTGAAGTGGGGCTCACAGAACTGGACGCAGTACTCCAGCTGTGGCCTGACCAGTGTTGCATTGAGGGGGAGGATCACCTCCCTGGCTCTACTTGAGATGCATCTGTGGATGCACGACAAGGTCCGGTTAGCCCTGCCAACTGTGACCTCACATTGTCGGCCCATGTTCATCTTGGAGTCAGTAATGACTCCAAGATCCGTTTCTGCCTCCATGCTCTCAAGAAGGGAGTTTCCCATTCTGTAAGTGTGCTGCTGGTTTCTACTGCCCAAGTGCAGGACCCTGCACTTGTCAGTATTGAAACGCATCCTGTTTATATTAGCCCACCCCTGTAACTTATCCAGGTCTTGCTGCAGTCTTTCCCTCCCTACCAGCGTGCTCACCTCACCCCAAATTTTGGTATAATCAGCGAATTTCATAGTTTCATAGTATCATAGTTTCTAGGGTCGGAAGGGACCTGAGTAGATCATCTAGTCCGACCTCCTGCCATGGCAAGAAAGAGTACTGGGGGTTAAATGACCCCAGCAAGGTGTTCATCTAGCCTCTTCTTAAAAACCCCTAGGGTAGGAGCCTGCACCACTTCTCTTGGAAGTTGGTTCCAGATCCTAGCCACCCTGACCGTGAAGTAGTGCCTCCTGATTTATTACAGGTTGCATGTCACCCCATTGTCCAAATCGCTGATGAAGAAATTGAACAGCGCAGGCCCAAGGACCAAGCCCTGGGGGACTCTGCTGCCCACTTCCCCCCAGGTCGAATATGACCCATCCACCATCACCCTCTCAGTGCGACTCTTCAGCCAATCTGCAATCCATCTGACTGTGTAGGCATCAATGCCACAGTCGCCTAGTTTTTTAATGAGGATGGGGTGGGAGATGGTGTCAAGGCCTTGCTGAAGTCTAGAAAGACTACCTCCATGGCGACACCTGCATCCATTGCCTTTGTGACCTGATCATAATAGGCAATCAGATTGGTCTGACATGACCTGCCCCTAATGAAACCATGCTGGTTGCCCTTGAGCATCATCCCTGAAGTTGGCCCATCACAGATGTGCTTCTTGAGGATCTTCTCGAAGAGTTTCCCAAGGATAGAGGTAAGACTGACGGGCCTATAGTTGCCCGGGTCCTCTCTCCTCCATTTTTTAAAGATGGGGACCACGTTAGCTATCTTCCAGTCATCTGGCACCTGGCCTGAGCACCACGAGCGCTCGTAAAGCCGTGCCAAGGGCCCTGCAATAACCCCAGCTAGCTCCCTCAACACCCTGGGGTGGAGAGCATCTGGACGCGCTGACTTGAACACATCCAGCCTCTCCAGAGCCTCTCTAACCCGGTCCTCCCCAACCTGACGTCTGGAGGCGTTCCCCTTGAGTCCGTCTGGCATCACAGTGGGGAAGTCCTGGTCCCTCCACAAGAAAACAAAGGTGAAGAATTGGTTAAAGGGTTCCGCTTTCTTCTCTGGCACAACCACCAGATTGCCCAGCGTACTTTGCAGGGGCCCCACGTTTTCCGGTGCCTTCTTCATGCTCCCTAAATATCTGAAAAAGGACTTCTTATTATCCTTGATCTTGGACGCTAGTCCTAGCTCTATGTCTGCCTTAGCTTTCCTGACAGCCCCCCTACAGGCTTGAGCAGAAGAGGTATACTCTTCTTTGGAGATAGCATCCCCCTTCCACTGGGCGTATGCTGCCTTTTTGGTAAGCAGGCATTCCCGGATGCCCTTGGTGAGCCAGGGGGGCTTTCGGGCACTCTTGCCCCCCTTGCTTCTTGTTGGGATGGTCTCCCCTTGGGCCCTGAGTATCATTTCCTTAAGGAATGACCACTCGTCCTGGATGCTGAGTTCCCCTGCTCTATAATTTCATTATGTATAAAAAAAAAGAAAACCTGATTTTTTTTTTATCACGGGGCAGGCAAAATATGGCCTGCAGGCCAGACCTAGCCTGCCAGGCCATTCAGTCATCACGAGCATGTTTTGAAAAGCACCTTGTACTCACCCTAGTTCGCAAAGTGTAGATGAGATCAAAAAGTGTGAAAATGTGTTGATTCCAGTGTTGTGCTGACTGTAAGCAATGATAGGAGATGATCCATAGCTGTAAGATCTGTCCGTGCAATGCCTAACAGATTCTATAGGTCTTCAACAAATACTGTAATTAAAAAAATCCCCATTAGAGCTGTTATAGTGGCTACATAGTGACCAGTTTAATAATACATTTAGGAGAACAGAGAATAAACAATGTTTTTCGCCACTCAGGAACTTTTTTCATGTTGTCCACAGCCATAAGTACCAATTTTAGATAAATTTTATTTTTTTTAAGATGCCTAAGTTGTATAGACCCAAAATATACTTTTTCTTTCTTTGAAAACCCCAATAAAACCTGATATTAAACTAACATTTTTGGACCTTTTTAAAGAATATATATTCTATTCGTTATGGTATGGTTTTAGTGAGGGAGATGCACTATGAGTAGTGATTCTTGACCAGGGTGCCAAGGCAATATTATCTTTGTTCAGTGTGAAAACATGGTTTCAACCCCAAGACTTCAAATAGGAATCCCAAGTGCTAAAAATATTTTGACCTGTTGTGGTCTTGCAATAGAAGAATGGCTCTACTAATTTAAAAGAGTGAAACTAAGGGCTTCTGTACACGTGCAGGGAAGCTGCTTCGATATATTGTAATTACCGCGATTAATCAAGTCTTCTGGAGCATGATAATTACCAAGGTCCAGCAGACTCCAGTATCACATATATCAGTGTCCCCACTCTGAAAAATGGTGGCAGGGTGCTTTAACTAAAGGTCATTTGACAAGCTTTAGTTAAAGCACCCCCACTGCTGTTTTTCAGTGCACGGATGCTGATACACATGATGCTGTGGGCGCTTTAATTAGAGCTAATTAAAGCACCTTCCCGCCCTCCCCACCCACCTCCAGGAGCATGCCTATAAACACCCTAGAAGCTGTCATTTTCCAAGGTATGCCTTGAATCTAACAAGGTCGAGAATCAGTGGTTTATAGGCTCCCTTGCACTGTTTGTGTTTGGCAGACATCTCGGCTGATACATCAGGGGCCGAAATGGGAATCTCTAATAATTGAAAACACAAATGGCTTCAGATTCTTCAGTGGAAGCTGTGAAAGATCTGTATCTTCCACAAGCAGGGTGCAGAGAACAATCTGCAACAGGTACTCGTTCATGGATTGTATTTGCATCCCAAATATTCCTGGTTTGGGCTACTCATGGAACTGACTTGAGCTATAAGCAAGGCTTCCCCAGAGCATCACTCTCCAAGTCAAGGGACATGCAAACAAGTAGGCAAATGATAAATAATGGTTTATAAAATCTCAAAGGGTCTATTAAGAATGAACAAGAATGAAAGGTCTTTTTGTGATTTTTTTTTTTTTTTTTTTTTTTTTTACTGAATGAAATATATAGCTGGGAGAGATGTTGAACAGGTTTTTGGGCACCAAGCACCCATGTTTAGGTCTCGGAAGAAGGGTGACTGAAGAATGGCATTTTGTGGCCAAAAACTTGTCCAGCATCTCTCCCAATTATATACTTGGTCCAGTAAAAATTATCACAAAAAATCCTTGCCGCTCATGCATTTCCTGAGCCATGGCTACAACTATACTCCATCCCTGTTAGGGTTGAAGGCAGATATATTTTCAAAACAATATCACAGCCTCTGATGATGGTTTCTTTGAAACACGTGAACCAGTATGTCCGAAATCTCATTACCTTTTAATAAGGTACACAATGTTCTCTGCCATGTCAGCACGGCCCAGGCCTGTGCAAAATGGGGATTGCTCTTACCTTGCTGCCTTGGAGTAGTCCAGCATTGCTTCTCCTGGTCCCAGGAATGCACCATTTCTGACCACAGTAGTTTCTTGCTCAGATAAACTACGTCTGACTTTCATCTCCACCTCTGCACAAGCACGCAGTGCTAGGCTGTATTGGTCCTAAATATATTTCAAATATAATATATATACACTTTAGAAAAGATATAGAACATGTGGAAAAGATTGCTATTCCTTCCCTTTAGAAAATAGCAGGCAATAAAATGAATGGGAACTCCTAGACTGTGATATTGTTCCAACTATGAAACCTCGGGAGTTAAAAAGCCATAACATCACATTCCTTTTTGCTAAGTGACTCTATAAGATTTTATAGCCCTGTTCTCACTAACATTCCAGGAAAGTGTCTCTTCTTAAGGAAGACTGAAGCCTTTTTTTCTGGGCAGTGTTGCAGTAGGCTAACTCTACTGTCCCATTTAATGTACGCAATAAATGTATTCATTTATAGAAGAAGGGGAGAAAGCTTACAGTAAATAAGGCTAAAAACAGACAACTGGCTTGGTGCAAGACAGATTGGCTCAGTCTGTGACTCACAGGTGCAGTGTAGCCACTTACATACTAGGCTTCAATAGCAATAAAGTCAAATTTGCCATGCTTGTTCTGAGGCAAATTGTTAATTCAAATAATTCACAGGTACTTGAGCTTGGTTACCTGCAAGTTCTGGATTTGATGTGACTCAAAATGTTCTGGTGCAAATCAAACTTGTTGTCTGTTCCTGGCCTAAAGAACCACAAGATGCTATACCTTTACTTGGACATCTACAATATTCTTATTTATTTGTATTACAGTAGTGTCCAAGAGCTTCAGTCCTGGACCAGGACTCGTTTTAAACCCCACCTCTCACTATTGCTGTCACTTCAAAATACAACTAATGATAATGGTGCTGCCATCTACCTCCTGCCTAATACCCAAATGAGTAAAGCACTTGCCAAGAGAATAGGAGACCTGGTTTCTATGGCCTCTTCACACAGAGAGGAATTCAAATCCAAATTTTCTACCTCCCAGGTGAGGACCCTAATCACCAAGCTATGGGTGCTTTCCCTCCTCGCATCTTTAAAATTTGGGCTAATGGACAGACAGGAGTGCAAGGGCCATGGGGTTAGAAGGGGGAAAAATGAAGAGGCAGCCTGAATCTGTAGCTCAATGAGAGAGCCCATTTTCTTCATACCCCAGAGAACAGTCTCAGGTTCTCTCTTTATATCTTGGAGACACTGTATTAAAAAAATCAATGGATTGAAGCCTGCACTCCTGTACCAGCTTCCTGCATTGTCTTGGACAAGGCACATAGTCTCTTTGTGCTGCCATTCTCCTTCAGTAGTGCATAGCAGCACTTCCCTACTTCCCAGAGGCACTGTGAGGACAAATACTTTAAGTGTTATGGGAGGTGATAGAAGCCAAGCAGGTATGATAGATTGGCCCAAGTAATGGCAAATCCATTTAGAAGAGGAGAATAGTTATATTTCTCTAAGGCAGCCAGTGGGGAGAAAGCCCTTCACATCATCATGTCTGTAGAAATGAACTGAAGTCTCTATGGAAGTACCTTGGTGTAAATAGAATCTGAGTCTGACACCTGTTCTTTCTGAATTTGCTGATTTTGGGATGTGTTTGATTCCTATACGTTGCAAGTGCATCGAAGCATGTTTGTGCAGGCTCTGTACTAACATTATAGAACGAGAATTGTTTTCCATTAGGGGGTCAGTTTTAGCCTTCAGTTAGTTGCTGGCTCACCTGCAGAAGCTCTTCTCATTGGAGGCAAAGGGATTATATGAGTGCAGGGCTACGAAACCCATAGAGCCATTCCATCTGGCCCACAGGGGTCCCAGGGGTCCAAAAAAATTGCTACAGGAGAGTGGTAGCAGCAATTGCTGCTCCTTTGCTACCAAAGTTCCCTACACATGGGGGGAGCCCTGTGCCTGGATAGCACATAATCTGCATCCAGGGGTGGTCCAGAACTCGATCTGGGGACAGGGGCTGGCTGGCGGTTGTGTGGGCCGTGATCCTGCAACTCAGAGACCTGAGAGATGGTGCAGGGGCCTGATGCTGGCTCATGGGGCCCAATCTGGTTTGCAGACCAGCCCCAAGCCACTCATATGGCCTGCACAGGCAAAAGATTGAGCACCACTGTCCTAGTGCCAAAGAAGAAAGAGCTTAGTCCGTAACATTACACATAGTTTTCCTTTCTGTAGGACCTCCTACTGCCTCTCTGCATTTGCCCTCTACCCCCTGTTCTCAGACCAGGCAAAGTTAATTTTGGTGGTGGAAGTTTGAACCAAGTCCTTTTTTGGAGGCTGTTGTCCCTTTCTGAGTGCCAGAGGGATCTTTATCTAGGGTAAGGCTGGGCTCTCTTTATTCCCCAGACAAATACACCTGCAACTTATGCTGCTAAGCATAAACTGATTTCTTTTTCAAGTCCATATTTGCTTTTCATGTCTTACCCAAATTGCAAAGCATCTTCAAAGAATCATAGAAAATTAGGGCTGGAAAGGACCTCAGGAGGTCATTTAGTCCAACCCCCTGCTCAGAGCAGGACCATCTCAAACTAGATCATCCCAGCTAAAGCTTTGTCTAGCCAGTGCTTAAAACCTTCCAAGGATGGAGATTGCACCACCTCTCTGGGTAACCTGTTCCAGTGTTTTACTACCCATCTAATGAGAATTTTTTTCCTAATATCTAATGTAAACTTCCCTTGCTGCAACTTGAGATCGTTGCTCCTTGTTCTGTCATCTGCCACCACTGAGAACAATCTGGCTCCATCCTCTTTCCAACCCCCTTCAGGTAGTTGAAGGCTGCTATTAGATCCCCTCTCAGTCTCCTCTAAACTAAAGAAGCCCAGGTCCCTCAGTCTTTCCTCGTAAGTCATGTCCCTCAGCCCTCTCACCCTTTTTGTTGTCCTCCTCTGGACTCTCTCCAGTTTGTCCACATCTTTTCCATAGTGGAGAAGCAAAAACTGAACACAGTACTCCAGATGTGACCTCACCAGTGCTAAATAGAGTAAAATAATCACTTCCTTGATCTGCTGGCAACACTCAGTACCGATGCAGCCCAGTATGCCATTAGCCTTCTTTGCAACAAGGGCACTGTTGGCTCATATTCAGCTTATTGTCTACTGTAACCCCCAGCTCCTTTTCTGCAGAGCTGCTGCACAGCCAGTCAGCCCACAGGTATTGATGCATGGGATTATTCTATCCTAAGTGCAGGACTTTGCACTTGTCCTTGTTGAACCTCATGAGATTTCTTTTGGCCCAATTCTCCAGTTTCTCTGAGTCACCCCGAATCTTAGCCCTATCCTCCAGTGTATCTACTACTACCCCCAAGTTGGTGTCATCTTACAGTCCATTCACCCAGCCCATACTTCCTTAGCTTGCCTGTGAGAACATTGTGGGAGACCATATCAAAAGCCTTGCTAAAATCAAAAGGAATCAGAACTTGTGGTAGAGGTAATATCTTCTATTAGACCAACTGGATTTTTGCAAAAAAATTTCTTTAATTGCAAGCTTGTGGTCACAAACACCCGTTATCAGGCATAAGAGGAAAGATTGTAAAAGTTCTTTTAGGTAAAAATAAAAGTTAGTATTTCATCAGAGAATTGAAGGTGTGGTAAAATCTGTTTGGAACAGTTCATTTTATGCAGGTTGGGCTAAGAGAAAAGTTGGAATAGTCTGTATATCCCAAAGTTGTTTGGCGGCAAACAGAATTTAGTCATATTTCCTTCTGGTTATGATGTTTCATATGTCACAGAAGAGTAAAAAGATAGAATGCTCCACTGGGCAGGAATACCTTTGCTAAAATCATGGTATACCACATCCACTGGTCTCCCTGCATCCCCAGAACCAGTAACCTCATCATAAAAGGCTATCAGACATGGCTTGCGTCTGGTGAATCCATGCTGACTGTTTCTAATCACCTTCTCCTCCTCCAAGTGCTTAGAAATGGATTCCTTGAGGATCTGCTCCATGATTTTTCCAGGGCCTGAGGTGAGGCTGACTGGTTTGTAGTTCCCTGGATCCTCCTTTTCTGCTTTCTTAAATATGGGCACTATATTTGCCCTTTTCCAAACATCTGGGACCTCTCCTGATCACCATGGGTTTTCAAAGATGATGGCCAGTGGCTCTGCAGTCTCATCTGCCAACTCCCTCTGCACCTTCAGGTGCATCCCATCCAGCCCCATGGACTTGCATATTTCCAGCTTTTCTGAATAGTCCCTAAATAGTTTTTTATCATAAAAAGGAAGGGCAGTTTGTTTCTTTGAGGTCAGAAAACAAATGTTGTCAGTTCACATATGATGAATGAGATGTCAGGAATAATTAAAATAAGGATAAGGAGAAACATTAGCAGAACTGCATCCCTGATGCCCTTTCTACAAGGCACAAAATGTGACCTATACGTTTTGTTCATTTTTATTAAACATATATATTAACATTTCTCCTCTGTTTCATGTCTTGCCTTGCCAGAATAGTGACATCAGCAGTACTTGTAACAAGCAAATTCAGGGGCTAGATGACTGAGAGCAGTAAAGGGATATAACTAATTTCTCTTTTAGGCCACCCAGGTCAGTTCCATACAAAAGCAGTTACTATCTGATGGCTCTGTCTTGTCTCCTATGAAATGGCTACCTTCTGGTTTCAAGTGGACAAATGCCAGCATCAAAACATCATCAGCACAGCTGTTACTAAGTAGCACTCTCACTGCCAGGCCAAGGACCACATGAGCACAGAGATGGATGGAGATTTAGATGCTGCTGTCTTGGAAGGGCTAAAGGTTTTTAAGAGAATGAAACCATATTTCCTGTACAAAGAACATTCAGCAGGCTTTATCTCCTAATGTGCCAAGGACAGCAGAGTTGTATGTGCCAATTGGTATCTTCCCAATATGTGTTGGCAAGGATCAAGAGATCTCCGGATTTTATTGTTGATCTTTACATTGACAACTATGGAAAGGTCACTTGTGTCCTGGAAACTGATACAGAAGCATTCTGCATTGCAGCATGAGCATTGGCACTGCCCTCCTCTCCTCTGCCTTCATCTATGGCAGGTTCTGATATTTTGGGTATTATGCTTTGTCATTAAACATGGGGCTTTGAAGAGGCAGTTAACAGGGATTCCTTAGGTTAATGATTGCTTGTGAATACAGGGGACTGGACTCACTGGCTTAGAAGGCCCTTTCTGGTCCTATGTTCCTATATTCCTGTGTCTGATTTTGAAAAGGAGTTACTGAGTTCACACTCAGAAGATACTTACTGGGTGCGTCTACACAAGTGCCTGACTGCACAGTTGTTATTATGCAGTCATTTAGTACTTGCTACTGTCACTACTGCATAGTCCCAGTGCTGCACAGATCATTTCTGACCTTACTGCACAGTAGCAACAAGCCTACTGCACTGTAGATGCACCCACTGGGAAGTGACCACATAAGATATAATTATCCTGCACAAGGCAAAGGCAGGAGAGGGAAATGTCTTCAATAAAATGATAGGCAGAGGGCAAGCATGGAGTCTATTGCAAAAATACCATTAGATAGATTAAGAAATGTGTATAACATTATCCATTTAAAAGATTCTCTTGCAGACTGTAGCTAGTTTTGTCATGAGTTGCTGAAAATAATCATTAACCAAGGCAAGTGGAAAAGTGCTTTCTGCAACACCTTCTCCTCAGATGCTAGCACATGAGGTCAGGTTACCTGTCTTCTGAATACAAGATCAGAGTAAGCCACACAATCCTTTGTGATAAAAGGAGGAGCACTACAGTGACCTGATGAAGCAGCAAAGGCAAACACTCCTAGTAGTAGTATGAGCTGAGTCAGTGTGGGAGAAACAAAGCAGAGCAGAGAGAGAAACTTATGAAGGATGCCAAAAAGAGTGCTTATGCAGTATCCTACAAAGGCCCTATGCTCAGCCATTAAGGCAAAGCAAATCTGTCTCCGTGGTCATCCAACCCTCAGGAACAGCGTTAGAAAGGCAAAGTTCTTTCAGTTCCCATTGGGCCAGGATGACAGTTATTTCTATGTAAAGTCTGGTGGAGAATAGGGTCTAAAGGGAGGGGAAATATGGGAAGAAATCCATTTTGGTAAGTACAGGAAGTGATTTGAACCAAATTAGAACAGGATTGGAAGGAACCTATTGGGTAGTTGTGCCAGGTCCCTTCCTGCGGCAGGCAACCACGTTCTGGAATCACTTTCACAAAATGACCAAACTCCACCTTAAAGAAGTTTGGGGGGGGTTGCCCCCACTACTCAGGTGAGTCCTAAGATGGTTGGTCATGTTTTGGAAGTATGGTAGCAAATTCATACTGACTGAACCTGAACCTGAAAGGAAATTGAGTCAAGAGCGGCCTTAAATTTGCTGTCAGAAGTTCTTTAGTTTTCTCCTTTTCTGTGCATGCCCTAACGACCTTTCTGAGACCTCCACCTCCTACCCCTGTACGAACAAGAGAGAACTCAGCTGGATCAAATCATTCCCTTGTCATACAGTGGTAAATACAGAAGAGGAAGAGAAGGAAATGTTTAATGTTATGCACACACAACTGAGAAAACTTTGCCCAGTTACATGCCTTCAGCCATCCCGGGAATAAAGCCAGGAAGTAGTTTTCTATTTTGCTTACTAAACTGCTTGCCTGGATGAATTTGCTTGTGTCTGTAACAGAAAAAGGCTCACAGTAGTATGGTTGCACATGCATTATTGAATAATTCAGACGTGTTAATAGATAAGTGTGTTGCAATTCTTTTCGGTGCTTTCTGTCACTGTACATTAGAATGGATGCATTTCAGAGGAATTTGTTTTTTTGCAGAGCTGCGTGTTTGTGGAACAGGGAAGGTACATAAGCATATGTGTGGGTACATAGGTGTGTGTAATATATATATGTATATGAATATCATAGAAGCATAGAATCATAGAAGTAGGGTTGGAAGGGACCTTGTAGCTTTTCAAGTCTGACCCCCTGTCTGGACAGGAGAAAAACTGGGCTCAAATGACTCCAGCCAGGTAGGCATCAAGCCCCTTCTTAAAGACCCCCAGGGTAGGAGCCAGCACCACTTCCCTTGGAAGTTGGTTCCAGATCCTAGCCACCCTAACTGTGAAGTAGTTCTTATGGATGTCTAATCTAAACTTACTCTCCAACAGCTTGTAGCCATTATTCCTTGTTATGCCAGGGGGCACTAGAGGAAACAAGTTCCCTCCCAAACCCTTCTGGTCCCCCCTAGTGAGTTTATAGATGGTCACCAGGTCCCCCCTTAGCCTTCTTTTGTGAGGGCTGAACAGGTTCAGGTCGCGCAGTCTCTTATTGTAGGGTCTGCCCTGTTGTCCCCGGATCATGCAGGTGGCCCTCCTCTGGACCCTCTCAATGTTGTCCACATCCCTCCTGAAGTGGGGCGCACAGAACTGGACACAGTACTCCAGCTGTGGCCTGACCAGTGTCGTGTAGAGGGGGAGGACCACCTCCTTTGAGATGCACCTGTGGATGCATGACAAGGTCCAGTTAGCCCTGCCAACTGTGACCTCGCATTGTCGGCCCATCGAATATGACCCGTCCACCACCACCCTCTGAGTGCGACCCTTCAGCCAATCTGCAGTCCATCTGACTGTGTAGGCATCAATGCCACAGTCGCCTAGTTTTTTAATTAGGATGGCGTGGGAGATGGTGTCAAAGGCCTTGCTGAAGTCCAAAAAGACTACATCCACGGCGACACCTGCATCCAGTGCTTTTGTGATCTGATCATAAAAGGCAATCAGGTTGGTCTGACATGACCTGCCCCTAATGAAACCATGCTGGTTGCCCTTGAGCATCATCCCTGAAGCTGGCCCATCAGAGATGTGCTCCTTGATGATCTTCTCGAAGAGTTTCCCTAGGATCGAGGTAAGACTGATGGGCCTATAGTTGCCCGGGTCCTCCCTCCTCCCTTTTTTAAAGATGGGAACCATGTTGGCTATCTTCCAATCATCTGGCACCTGGCCCGAGTACCACGAGCGCTTGTAAAGCCATGCCAAGGGCCCTGCAATAACCCCAGCTAGCTCCCTCAACACCCTGGGGTGGAGAGCATCTGGACCCGCTGATTTGAACACATCCAGCCTCTCTAGAGCCTCTCTAACCCTGTCCTCCCCAACCTGAGGTCTGGAGGTATTCCCCTCGAGTCTGTCTTGCATCACAGTGGGGAAGTCCTGGTCCCTCCACAAGAAAACGGAGGTGAAGAATTGGTTAAAGAGTTCCACTTTCTCCTCTGGCACAACCACCAGATTGCTCAGCGTACTTTGCAGGGGCCCCACATTACCCGGTGCCTTCTTAATCCTCCCAAAAATTTGAAAAAGAATTTTTTATTATCTTTGATCTTGGACGCTAGTCCTAGCTCTAGCTTTCCTGATAGCCCCCCTACAGGCCCGAGCAGAGGAGATAGCACCCACTTCCACCAGGTGTATGCCAGGCAGTCAGGCATTCCCGGACGTCCTTGGTGAGCCAAGGGGGGTTTTGGGCGCTCTTGCCCCCCTTGTTTCTTGTTGAGATGTTCACCCCTTGGGCCTTGAGTATCGTCTCCTTAAGGAATGACCAGTCTTCTTGGGCACTGAGTTCCCCTGCTCTTTGGAACCAGCGCCTCTCCCACTCATCTCCTCAACTCGTTGAAGTTGGCTGTCTTGAAGTCTAGGGCTACTGCCTTGCTGCAGGCCCTTGGCACCCTGTGCTGGATGGTGAATTCCAGCAAGCGATGATCACTGTCACCCAGATGGTCAAGAACCTGGAGGCCCCTTACCTATGGCCAGGACACCGGTCCAACAGAGCATGTCCTCTGATGGGACTGTGCACCTCCTGAATTAAGTGGAGGTCCTGTATGTCAGCCAGGAACCTCCTGGAACAGTTTGACCTGGCTGACTGTTCCTCCCAGCAGATGTCTGGGTAATTTAAATCACCCATGACAACTACATCCCTTGCCTTAAGTGCCTCTGTGCAAGCTGGCCCAAAAATTCCCAGTCCAGCTCCTTGCCTTGGTTGGGGGGCTGTAGTAGACCCCCACCGTTAAATCCCTCTCCCCACGGCCCCCTTGTATCTTGACCCAGAGCACTTCAGCTTGCCCCTTCTCTGACCCCGTTCTGCTGGCAGAGGATGTGCATTGCTTCTTGACATAGAGCGCCACACCTCCACCTTTCCTTCCTTCTCTGTCCCTCCTGTAAAGCCTATAGCCCCTAATGCTAACTGCTCAGTCGTGGGAATCCCACCACATTTCTGTAAGCCCTATTACATCTGGGTGTGAACTGGCTATTCTGAGGGCGAGTTCCTCCTGTTTGTTCCTCATACTACGAGCATTGGTATATAGGCATTTCAGGCCTTGCCTAGCTGCGTGTGCCACCCCCCGATTTGGGAGACTGTCTGGACCCCTGTTTCTTACCTGGGCACTCCTTGCATTTGTCACCTGTCTTGCTCAGGTGGTGTCTCCTCGTCTTCCTGTGGCCCCCTCCCCCAGCGAGGCTAGTTTAAAGCTCGCCGTCCAAGATCAGCCAACCTGAAAGAGAAGACACACCTGCCTTTAGGAGAGAGGTGAAGTCCATCCTGCCCCAGCAAGTCCCCCACCCGAAAGCATGGGTCATTATCTAGAAACCCGAGGCCTGCCTGGTGACACCAACTGCATAGGGGCCAGTTGACCTTGCCAATGCAGTCCTCGTGTCGCCATCCCCGCCTACTCACTGGAAGAAGAGAGAATACCACCTGCACCCCGTCTCCTTAAGCTTGTCCCCCAGAGCCTCAAATTCCTTCATAATGCGGTCAGGGTTGCCCCTGGCTATGTCATTCATTCCCACATGGATGACAACCATGGGGTACTGGTCTGCAGGTCAGATATAGGCTGGGATCCTCTCCGTGATGTCTGTAACCCAAGCCCCAGGCATGATGCAGACCTCTCATGCCATGGGGTCAGGCCGGCAGATGGGACCTTCCAGTCCTTGTAGGATGGAGTCTCCAATGACAAGGACCCGGCGTTTCTTCCTGCTGGTGTTCGTTCTCTGCCCATTCCTTGTCATGGAGTGGCATCTTCCCCGCTGGAGGCATTTTCTCTGTCTTTCTCTGTCACAGCTGCCAGGGCATCAGACCTGTTCCCCAGGTGAACCTGGGGAGCTTCCACCACTCTAGGCCTAGCAGCTCTGAATTTGGACACCTTCTGCCACTCCTGCATTGGATGCGTCTCCTGTGGGGGCTGTACAGTGGGCAACCGGGCCTGCAGAGAACAGAGATAAATCGTGCACAGGTGGAACAGGTAAGGGGACCACAAGGCCCCCCCCCGGACCCCACCGAGCCGCCCCCCCACAGACAGCGGGGCAAGGGACCACCGACCCCACCATGAACTTGTCTGGGTGGAGGCCTCAGAAGACCCCATGGCAGGCGGCAGTGCCAGGGCAGGGCCCCTGGCAGCCACACTCCACGTCTGCACCATGTCTGCAGAGCTGCGCCTACTGCTTTTGGTCACTGGAGGTGCCGCTCTGGGCAGCTACCTCGTGCCCACCTTATGCAAACGCCAGTGCGCCCTTACAGAGCAAGCCTGTTTGCGCGCACTGTTCGCGCGCTCTGCCCGCATGCGGCTCGGGACTGTGGCCCCCTATCGGGCGAGCTAAGAGGGCTCCGAAGGGCTTCCCCTCCAGATCCACCTCAGCTGTGCCATACCCTCTGCCCCACTTACCTTAGGGGGAATCAGCCATTGCTACCCCTGCTGTTGTCTCCTCCGCAGCTGCTGCCTCCACCACCAAGGTAAGGGGGTACACGTGTGTGTATGGCACACGTGCAGCCTGCTCCCTCTGCTCCTGCTCCCCAACTGCGACATGTGCACTCTGTATACATGCCACTTTTACTTTCACCCCTATTTAGGGGTTAGAAAGGTATATCCATTAGTAAAACACCCAAATCTAAAACTTCTCTCTTTTACAAACCTTTCTCTGTTTCTCACTCTCAGCAGAGTACAAGCCCATGCCCAACCAGCTGCAGCCTTTTATTTTTTGAAACAATGTAGGACGTAGACTGAAGAATAGGAATAAAAGCGGAGAAAGAAGCCACTGGGCAGGGTTGCTTTCTAGGAATGAAGGTCTAAAAATAAAAAATGCATGTCGGGGTGGTTGTTGGCCATCCCTTAATGACATAATTCCGATACACAGGCTCAAGCAAACCCTGCTAGAAATTATTTCACTCTGTGAAGGCACAGATTTGAAAAATGCATTTACATGAAGGCAATGGTGCCTGAAAGTGGCAGAACTGGGATATGAAACTAGAGCACAGTACCCGCCACTTAAGCATATGTTGCTTAACAACACAATCTTCTTACATATAGAAGAATCACCGCTGCTAGTCTGACCCTTTTAAATTGCATATATTGTTACTACAGTTATCTGAATGGCAGATAAATGCATAATTCAGGGATCCTCACACTAAAAATGACATCCAAATTATGATCTATCCAGTATTTTAATCTTTCCAGACAACTGAGCATCGAATACTAATGACATTTTGTCCATTCGTCATTTCTTTCCACCTTGGCAGCTATTATTACTATACATGGGGCATAATATGAGATAGAAAAATGTCACTAGGGTGTGTAAAAAAAACCTGAAGAATGTGGTTTTGACATGAAAGATGTCACAGTTGGCAAAAGGAAAGGACAAAGGATTAAGAACATAGCCATGGTTGGTCTTATAGTTTGGAGTCAAAATACCTAGGCTTCTTTCTTGGTTCTCAGTCGCAGATATCCTATATTGCCTTTGCCAAATCACTTAATTTTTCTTCCCCTTTCTCTCAGTTCCCTGTATGTAAAATAGGAACAATAATTGTGGCAGTTCAGAGTTCAGCACACCTCAGTCTACAAACTCCATTTTGTTTTGTGCTCACACGTTTGATGAGAAATGTGTTTGCAACATTCTATGCTAGCTTTAATTTGGCTAGCTTGGGTACCAGGAACGATGAAACTGCAGTAGCATGACCTTTATCATGGGTTAGCCACCTGAACACGCACTTCAGGATTCTAGGCCTTTGCTGTTGATTTCTTATCACCATCTTAGACTGACATTTCAATGAGGGTTAGAACAGGATGAACAAAACTGAACAGTGATGGATTATTGCCACTGAATGGCTTTTCTCTGATGATATACTGTATGTGCTGTGGAGAGGACAGATCTGCAAGCAATCAGATCTTCCTGTCTAGACCAGTTATTCTCAACCAGGGTGCCTGGCATCCTGTGTTGTTGCAAAATCCTTTTATGGGTGCCACTGGTGCTGTGCGATATTAGCACTGTGAGGTATGCAAAAACCTATGTATGATTCACAAGAGAGACCCAGAGATTTCATATAGGAATCCAGAGCATCAAAAACATTCTGATCTCTTGTGGTTTTTTGCATTCTTTGCAACAGAAGAGTTGCTCTGTTATTTTTTTCTATAGTCTTAGTGAAAACTAAGAGCTTGTATTTTCTAAAAGGTGCCTTGAGTCTGTCGAGATGTGCCTAGAGTCTAGAAAAAGTTGAGAAATGCTGGTCTCAATACTAAGTGAATGATAGCTAAGAAACCTTGATCACATCATGGGGGCTTTTAGGGTGACCAGCATGGCTATGTGCTAGAGGTTACTAGAAGTTATAAAATGTCTGTTCTTAATAGCGCCTTCTCCAATCAAAACAAAAAAGCAAGAGTGAGCACAAGAGGAGAAGGAGACAACCAAAGACATTGGCCAAATCCGAAAGATGTTTCAGAGTGGTAAGGAAGTTGAGGAAGGGTTTTGTGTGCACTTACTGGAGATTCTTTGCCTAAATTTCTGTAGCTCTCATGTTTTAGAATCATAGAAAATGGTGACCCATACTTTTGTTTGCGAGTAAAATGTATTTGCTTTAGAAAACCCTCCATGAGCCGGCTCATTAAGTCCTTCAGCTATCACCAGTCCTCAAAACTTTAAACTACAAACCAAAGTATGGATCCCAATGTGTGGGAGCTCCAGGAAGTTTCTGCTTAAGATACTGAGATTGGGTGATTCAGTACTGGCCCCGTGGTCCAGGGCATCTGAATTACAGGATCTTATTCCTTAGGTGTGATACCTACTACATATAAGCAGACAAACTATAGCTGGAACCTCCCCAGGACCAGAGAATCTCAGAAGCACTGATCCAGGGTGTTGATCCAAACACGGTTGTCTCATACGTTATTGCAGGAAGAAAGTACATGGAGTCTTCTGCCTCCTGTAGCAAATAGGCAAGCCTTACCTGACGCCTCTAGGGTGTTTGTGAGCAGTTCTTGATGGGATGAATAAAATACATTAATAACAGTAATGAAGACTGAGTAACCTTATTCACAAAGAACAGCCATTCTCCAAATGTTCCTGTTCACAAAAAAGCCCTCTACATTAGTGCTTATGAACTGTGAATGAAAAGGGAAAAAACCATGTAGTATTTGCAGTTCTCATCAGTCATTTTTGTAGTATTAGACGAGATCTGTTTAGGATTGACATCTTGGGAAATCTTCAGATGCCTTAAGAAGAACTAGCAAATTCTCAAAGGGCATTAAAAATATTCACGGCTCCCAGCAGCTCTTTTACCTCATGGCTGCATCAAGCTGATCACCTGCTTCACTTTCTGGGTAAAGGTGGACATCCATGGTACAGTCAGTGTGACAGGAAGGAAGAGAGGAGCTGCTGCAGAAAAGAGCTGTGAAAGACCAAATCTTGCTGATATGTTACACAAAATGTGGGGCATGCACAGCAAACAAGAGATGGTACTTTTCCTCCCCCAGCAATGTAGAGTTGGTGCCCTGGATGTGACAGCAAAGATACAAGTGCTTAGGGAAAAAAGGATCATTAGAGATATTCATGGCTATAAATAAAATTCACATCAGATTCAGCACTTGCCTCAATGAAACATTTATGCAATAATATGGGTGCTGAAGTTGGACATGCTCCCAGATTATCTTATATTTGAGATGGACTGGTCCTTCTCAAAATTAATTTTCTGCATTTCTTACGATCTTTTATATATACACTTTATGGTCAGTAACATACTAGTAACCCATGCAGCAGGATAGAGGAGACTGATTCACCCAACCCTACTGCTGGGGACCCTCCCTAGCGGCACAAAGATATGCAAAGTTCAGTTGGTGTACAGCCTTGTTGTTTTTGTAATTGCACAATAAATAGGCTGCCTTTGTGAACTGAAAAAAAAAGCTTGGAAAAAATCACTCACTAAAATGAAAAGGCCCTTTTCCTGAAAGCAGGACAGTAGTGAAGGAGAAAAATTACCTCTCAGCCACAACCCCACCCACTACATCTGCCTGTTGTGGACTTCAGGAGGACCTGGCCACCAGCCATCAAACTATAAAGAATAGCTTTTCATTTGGAAATGTTTTGAGGGATGTGGGGGGAAATTCTTAGGTTTTCCAGATTTATTTTTTCTGGCTTCTTTATAGTGAGTGAAAGGTTTGAGGGTCATTATCATTAGAGCTTCTCAGAAGACTAATTCAGCTCTGGCTTCTGGAATAGGCTTACTCATTAGTCTGATCCTTTTTTATTTCCTTCTTTGGGAAGCTATGCACTTTAATAAGGATTCAGCAGCCCTTGGTTTTGTTTCTGCTGTGCAGTGATTCATTGCATTAAAGCGCTGGGCTTTCTTTCCCTTTGAATGTAGGCGCCTTCCTCTCACTCTACTAAAATCCCCTACAGAATCTGCCCTTTTTCACACCTTGCAACAAATAATGCCTTCTCCCTGAACCAGAAAGCATATGACATTATTTTTCCTGACACCCAATAGTAATAATAAATACAAAGAAAGTTAAGAAATTGATGAAAGGAGGAAGGCAAATGTCTAGAGAAGCAGACAGAGCTGTGGGGTGAGCCCCCTGGATCTACTGAAATAAATAGAGCAGAAATCTTTCTTGCTTGGCCTTTGTGTTGTTATTATTAGAAGATTCATGCCTGAGTGCACTAAGCTCTACTACCTTCAAGCATCCATACTCAGCTCAGCTACAGTGTGATTTTAAAAAAGCCCAAAAAAGGAGAGTGTATGTGAGGAATAGCAGAGGAAGAAAGGGGTCTATGTAGGGCCAGATTAACCCTTTAGTGGGCCCTCGGTAAACAAACTTGTGAGCCCCGGGCCGGTCGAGACCCCCTTCCCACCCCAAAGCCGCCACCCGTGGGGAGCGGGGCTTGGAGCCACTGCTAGGAAGCAGCCACCCTGGCAGTGAGGCCAGTGGAGGGGAGGGGAAGGGAGGCGGACAGGCCCATTTGTGCTGCCACCGTGGAGGGAACAACCAGGGCCCCCTGCAGTTCAGGACCCTAGGTATGTGCCTAGTTTTCCTATGCGTTAATCTGCCCCTGGGGCTATAAATATAGATACACATTATCAACTTTTGTTAAATCTCCATTTAGAAAAACTGTAAAATGTTCTAGGGAGATTAGGTAAATGTTGGACAGACTGACATAAAACCATCCTCTGTTACCATAACTAGAGGATGCATAATATGCAGCTGCATATACATTGAATGGTCCCTCATTGTTTTGTTGCCTAACTCCAGAGTCAAATTAACACAACAGGCTGTATGAGACTGTTAGAGTCCCAAACCAATCAAGGCAAAAAAAATAAAATCCATATGCAGTGACTGAAATGTGGTATTTCTTATATCTATGGTGGATTTTTTCAGTTTGTTTCAGTAGCAAAGAATAATTAGAGGATTATGGTTTAACAGTCAATGCACTATTTTTTATTTATATAATATATGCATTACAATAGTGACTAAAGACTACAACCAAGCTCAAGACTACATCGCATGAGCATAGTCCTTGCCTCAAGCGCCTTACAATCAAAGTAGAGAAGACAAAGGAAAGGGTGGAAGAAAGAAACATTATTGACACCAATTTATAGATGGAAAACTGACGTTAGGGAGATTTATAATTGCCATCAGCTCATATGGAAAATATGGGGCAGAGCTGAGAATGAAATAAAAATTTTCTGAATCCCAGGTAGTCATCCTGAACCACACAATCGTCCTGCCACTCTGGTTACTTGTTTATTGTAATACAGACAACAGGCTCTAGGCCTTTGTACAAAATACATTATTTGTCCTAAAAGGTATCATTCTGGTACCAAGAGTTCTAGTTTTTTGTATGTCGTTTGTCCTAAAGTTCTTATGGTAACAAACCCCACTTCTTGCAGTTGTGTTCACTAGCTTGGACTCAGAGCATTTGTTCACAGGCACTAACTAACCAGTGGGTCTGCTGATGGGCTGTAGGTGCCATGCTAGATGAGACTGGAAGGGGAGGGATCTGCCAGTCATTGAGTTATCTCAGTGTAGGATATTGCCAGTGCATGCAATACAAACAAACAGAAAACAGCAAGAAAAAATATATACCATTTTCTGCAAAGAGCAAAAAGAAGTAATCTTTTTTACAGGGCCGCTTATGGTATGGGAGCTGCCCTTTGGGTATTTTTTTAAATCATGGAGTTAAATATAGTATTAAATATAAAATTGCCACTGAAGTTGAGAAGAACTCTGCACAAGTGAAGTTTTTCAGGCTTCTGGCCCACTGAGATTAAATATATGTGGCCACTTCATTAGCTGATAACAATTTCTGTTCATTTTTTTAGCTCCTCTATGCCCAATTCCTTGAGCTGTTGTCCATGCAATTCTTATGGGAAAATGAAGGGACTGCTTGTGCCTGCCATTTTGTTAGTGTCTCCAGGGTACAGCTTGTGATAATGAATAGCATGTATCTTTAGAGTAGAGAATGAGTGGAATATAGTTACTATAGTTTACAGATTTGCTGTTGGCTGGAACTCCCTGTGGAATCTAAGAGCGTCCTGGGAAATTCATAATTGTTAGCCATATCCTGCAGTTCTTAATCTGTCAAATTCTGCAGGAAGTCTCTGCTGTTACATGTAGAGTCTACTGGGGAAAGCAGAGGAGATATGAAGCCAATAACCTTCACCCTGCTGCCAGTCTGAAGATACCAGTTTCACACCTTTTATGTGTTCTTACCATTGGGGAAGAAAAAATACTTGGCGTCAGACAGCAAACTTGTCGTTGTGTGGACGGGGAAACCACTAAGCAGACATATGGGTAAGATTGAGCCCAGCCCCTTGGGGAAGTCTCTCCCCAGCCTTACCCAAACAGGTATTCAGTGAGGTCCCTAACATTAGGATGAATGAGTTTGGTGAGCTAATTCACTTTGTATACTATCACTGGTTACATAGAGTGAATTAACTTCTTTTCCACATCTGCTGCTTTAAGTAATGGCTTCCCTATCAAAAATTGGGTGGGGGGGATGACATCTGACTGACAACTGAGTCACTGAACCAGAGCATTCATCAGTCAGCTGTTGAAGAGAACAATGTCTTTTCACTGTGCTCCCCTTTCTGATTATTTTTGAAAGAGAGGAGGGAGAAAGGAAGAAAATATGTTCTCTCTTGGTTTGCTATAAGATGTTTAACTTGACTGGGATAACACCTCTGGAATGACTTAATGGCACCCTGTTTGGGATGAAAGGACCCCACATGTTATTTCCCTTCTTCCCCCCAGTCTGCTTGCAGTAGCCAGAGGGTGTGATTCTTCTTGCTTAGTTGTGTTTCAAGCATTGTGATCTTTGCTTTGTAAGCAGATCAATTGCTAAGACTCTTATTTTTATGGGAGAAACCTGAAATTACTAAATTACTTGCAAAGAATTAAGTTACCAGAAAGCATGGATCATACAGGCCATTTGCACTGGAGCTTAGGAGTTTTAGAGATGGGAGTAGACAAAGTGTTTTACTTGTTTCTATGGGCTGTTGAATATGGTGATAAAAATCTGCTGTGTTCTTCCATGGTAGGCTCCATGCTTGTTTGCTTGCTGATTTTGTTCCTTGCAAAACTAGTTACTGGGTACACAGAATTTCTCCCCAGGGCCTACAGTATTTCCTGAGAAGTTCTGTTGTTCCTTAAGTGTCATTAGATCAGAAGTATTTTAAAGGAAGTCTTTTCAAATTTCTTTGAAGTGAAATTAAATTTCTTGTCCCTCGTAACTCAGTGTATCTATTAAAGGTGCATGTTTTGATGAGTAGCACTTAAATCTGCTTAGCAAGCTCATACAGTCTTCTCAGTCTTCATGCTTTGCAAAGCAGTGAAATCATAGCCAGTGTTGTAAGGTAGCAAGGAGACAACATGGTGCAACAAGACAGCATAGCTTAGTTCAGGGGCAGGCAATTATTTTGGCTGGAGGGCCGCATAATGAATTTCAGTGAGCCGTCAAGGGCCACATGCATAGCTCTGCCCCTTGACATGTGCCCCGACATTTTGGGACTGGAAGTCCTGCCCTTAACTCCTGACCTTTATCACCAGAAGTCCCTCCCCTTGCCCCCAGGAAATACTCCTTTTGGGAGGGGAGGTTGGCATCTTGAAACCAGAAAAAAGCCAAACCATATACTAAAAGTCAAACACCTACTATAACATATTTTAATTTTATTATAAAAAATATTTGTCATGATTTGTGTTTGCATACTGTATATAAAGGTGATTGCATAACAACTCAAAACTCTTGTATATTGTGTGGGGGGAGTATGTGGTGTGTGGTTGGGGGTTAGGGCAGTATGTGGTGGGGTGTGGGGGTTGTGAGGGGGTGTGGCTATATGTATGGGGCATAGGGTATGTTGGGGGGTGTACATGGGGAGTGTGAGGTTTGTGGGGTGTCAGGGAGGATGGGGTATGGGGACCTGCCACACACTCCCCCACATGGCACACAGTCCCTGTTGCCAGCAGCAGGAGGAGGCAGGGAGGCTTGGGGCACTCGTGCACGGCACAGGTACTGGCATCCAGCAGTGCATGGCTCTGTCCAGTGCTGCACATGAGGGCGAGGAGTACAGCCTGCCCAACCCACCTCTATCGCAGGGGCTATACGCGGCACACCTACATCTCCCACATTTGTGCACCACTAAGGAAGCTCCATGCTGGAGCCGGCTGCCTTCCCCACTCCCTGCCATACAGGTCTGGGACTTCACCAGAAGTGGAGGGGAGCCCCAGCCGCTGCTTCCCCTGGTGGCACGCAAGTGCAGGAGCTGCAGGCGTGCCATGCAGAGTCCTCATCATAGAGCCGGGCCAAGCAGGCTGTGCTCCTCACCCCCGCACACACTGCTGGCCAAAGCCATGCACCCCCACCTATGTACCCTGCCCTGCCCCCCACTGCTTACCTACCGGCTGCCCAGGGCAAGTGGGACGCCAGGGAAGCCGAGCAGGCCCCCCAGTGGCTGCACCAGTGGCAGCAGCAGCCGCACCCGGAAACTGCTGCTGGCTGGGCTGGGCTCTTCCATGCATGAGGGTGGGAGTGAGGCGCAATAGGATATGTTGGGGCATCCTGGCGAGTGAGTGCCTCGCTCCCACCCTTGTGCGCAGAAGGGCTGAGTGGGGTACAATTTGTTGGTGGGCGCCTGCGGGCTGGATGACAGTGCCTGGTGGGCTGGATTCGAGCTCTTAGTTTGAGAGGGTGATTTGCAGTTGGTGGATGAGTTCTATTGCTCACTCTGACCCTGGCTCGTTATGTGACCTGAAGCAAGTTATTTAGCCATTTTGTGGCTTAGTTTTGCCACTTGTAAGATGATGGTGAAAATATTTAGCTTTTATATACCCAAAATGGATAAACATTGATAACGATAGCTGTGTAAAGCTCTTTGTGATGTACAAAGGAAAGGGGTAAATACCAAGATGTACTCTTATGTAGAAAAGACTACAAAAATAATTGTTCCTACTGCCTACTTAGAGGAGAGGTGACACGGCGCTTTAAGTATCCACCATATTTGCCAAGTAAGACCCCTTGTGGGATAGTTCAGTTAAGTTTCATGTAACAGAGGGTAACTGTCCTATTCTCTTGGTTTTGATTCTACAGCTGTCTCCAACCTGGATACAGAGAGTAAACTGAGTGTGTACTACCGAGCCCCTTGGCATCAGCAAAGAAATATTTTCCTCCCCTCTACCAGACCCCCGTGCGTAGAGGAGCTGCACTGCCACGCCAAACAGAACCTGAGAGCCTTGCACAGAGGTAACCACTTTCATGTGATACTTCTCTCACAGTTCAACCAGGCTAGTGGCCAGACTCCACTTACATAAAATCTGGAGTTGCAGGATTTTACTGGAGAACTTCCTGGGCACATGTATTGGGTGTGTTCATACACAACTAAACCAAAGGGATAGGGGTATTAATGTTTAACTGTGTTTAATTATTTGTCCCAATTATTAAATAGATATTTACAATCTGTTTACAATTAAAACAATCAAAGAACAAAAACTATGGGCTCTTTTTTAAAGAGCTAAACTTATATTTCATTTTCTTTTCAATTGTTCCATCTTAAGTCTCTTAAGTTATATCAGATAGTCTTTAGGGCAGTTCATACTTGAATGTTTAATATAAAAACAAGCAGAAAATAAAACTAATTTTTTTGCCTTTGTTGTGAAAAATCAAAAAAGGAATATAAGCAGGCTACCTTTGAAAGTGTTCAGTAGCAGCCTCTTTCTACTAAAGAAGCTCTTGGCATCAGTATCAATAATTTACTTACTCTTCAGATGTTGTTGTTAGTAATGATGATGATATAATCAATGAATAATTGATCAGATTTGTGACACTCATATTAGCTGGGTAAGATGTAACAATCAATTACCACGATTTGCCCTCTCTGTTGGGTTTAACTCAGCAGTAACAGCACTGCAACGATACATAAAAAGGGATTACAATCATAGTAGCATTAAAATGAAAAGAGAATTTAGGGTTTTCTTCCTTAGCCAGTCAACACAGCAACTGTTCTACCATCAGAATAATCTGCTTCTGCCATCTTGTGGACAGGAAAAATCCCAACATAATTAAAATAAAGAAAACACATCATAGTTTCAAGTAGCAAATTTTATTTTGACCACCTTTTATATTTAATAGCAACTAAGCAACTTTAAGATATAGTTTGTTATACTTTGATACACTTCATTTTTAACATACTTTAATATTCTAAAGCACACCTGTGTTCTGAAATTTACCCCTCAAAGTGACATGTAGTTCCATGATTATTATCTCTTACTTGCTTCCTCCATAAATTTTTCATCATCTACATGTTACAAGATATTTTTTTAACTGCTGCTGTTTCAAATTCAGTGTTAGACCAGAAAATTAAGTTATCCTTCCTTCACTCATTTATTTAATACCAGTAGTAAACATTTTGTATTTGGAAAATAGCTGATAATGTTGTCAACAGTGTACTGGGTTAATTCTGCTTACTCTTCCATTGGCTATATGTGCCTGAAATATTATTCTACATTTTCATCAAGAATAAATGGAACATAGAAGAAGAAAAGACCCAAACATTCCCCCTTTTAACATGGATTCATAAACAGTTTTGAAAAGGCTTAGGCTCACTGAGTGATTGTTGAAAGACAGGCTGGTTGCAGGAGTTTAAAAGATTCCCCGCCCCCCCGCAGTGGCACTTTACCTTAAACTCGGCTCACTCTCGCACCAAGCCCAGCACATGCCCAGAAAAGGCATTGCATTAGTTAGCCTCAACTCGCCTAATGTTTGTATAGATCAGGCGATTGAATCAGCTTTGGATAAAAGTGCCAAAAAGCCCCACTGAAGTGCCCAGTCTACACAGACACTGCATATCCAAATCAAAGTAATGCACTGCTTCTTCCACTAAAGTGTGGTTTGGTTTTTTTTCCTTAATGTCTATAAGTAGCATTAAATATTGTGAGTTCTTGGCAATGAGAGACACATTAGGGCTTGAAAATTCCTTAGCGCTGGGAGATGTTGACGTAGCTGATTCCTCAAGAATAGATCATCCTGGGTCAAATGCCTATCTCAGCATCAGCCTTCCATGGTACACTCAGGATCTGATGCAGCTGTGAAGCCAGGGAATGAAATATTAATCTTCCTTCTCCTCACTCCACCCATGGTGACATGTCTTTGATAGATTTCACACCTCCTGATATTTCTTCGCCAGAGCAGCTGCCATCAGCAGTCAAAGGCATCTTTTAGTTTGTTCTCATTGCCAGATGGGAAGAAGTTGAAGTCCCGTTCTGGGACACCTAAGGCTTGTTAGTCTTTGATGTATTATGTTTTTTAAGAGAGTTGACTTTCCAGTGGTCTGTGGGTGCAGCTGAAGCTTTTCACTGTGAGGGTCAATGATGGATCCAACTGATCCTTACAGTTACATGTAATACTTAGCATATGTGTTCACCTATCAAGAGAGACCACAGCTACATTTTATCCCTTATGAGCACATTATGTATAGGTCTCTCTCAGTTTGGAGATTTTTCACATTAACAGAAACAACCAACTATATCCTGGGTCTCTCTGTATCTTTAGGATTTAATAATCCTGGGTTTCCTTGCCACTCTATTCTGAGTATTTTTCCCCAGTATTTAAGATTCTTGATCTTTAATACTCTTCTTCTCAGTTTTGCTCTATTTCTTTGCATCAGTGATAGAAAGCAACCTTCATTTGTGGGGGGTACTATCCCCATTTATCAGTAAGAAGGCCATCTTTTGCAATAGTTATCTAACTTTAATTGTTTTCCCAGGAGATCAGTCTCTTTACCGTGATTTACACTATAGGGTCTGAATGTTCAAGAGTGGCCTACAGGTGTTTCTGTCACCTGCATCTTAGTTGCTAAATACCAAGCAGTATATAACAGATTTCAGTTAAAACTGGAGCAGGTCAAGAAATCAAGGTTTTAACCTTGTAAAATGTTGTCTTTCAGAAAAATGCGGGGATGGGGCACAGTCCCCTGAACTATGATGCTAATTACAGGCATACGAAATTTTATACATATATATAGTAATAATACAAACAAAAAAACTAAATAAAAAATAGCCAACCTTATTTTCTATCTCTTTTGCAAACTATCTTCCCTAGTATTGCTATAATTCTTATTTGTACTATCACGTATTTAAGGTGGAGACTGTGTCTTCCTCTATAGCTGATGGTTTCTTTCTCTTTCTCAAAAACAGAGCAACGAAACACGGGTGATAACAGAGAGCAAAAGGTGCCAGGCCCCATCTCAGTAGTAGCTCCTCCGTTTCCTTCTTTCCCTGCAATCTACACTCAGAAGAAGCAAACAATAAAGGACCGGCACTTGCTAACAGTAAGCTTTTCCTGCATGCTAAAGTATAACTTGTATATTATTAGCAAACTTAATAATCATGATTTTCATTAACATTTATTTATCATCATGCTTCATAATTATCCCATTGATTTTTTGCTTACAATACAGTTAACCCTGGTCTCTATGCCAGAGAAGTAACAAACTATGGCTGGTTTCCAGCAGAGGTACCAAGGGCAATGTTCTGAAGAATCCAGTAAGAGGCAGCCAATGGGCACCTATAATCCTGTGGTGCTGCAGCACCGTACAGTAACATTTCTAGCTACTGACTAAGATGGGTGCAATATTTTCGGGAGGGAACATATCAGTGATGTAATTAGATTCCTGGAAATCACTTTTACGAACAGTTAGGAATTCTAGGATATTAAGCAACGATGTGAGGTTGGGGTATCCCCTTACTATGTGTGGTACCTGCAGTTGCACACATGCCTGAAGGGTACTTATCTACTGCTGATCGCCAGTTGCTTCTGTTGTCTGTCTTAGCAGTGCCTACAACACACTCAGATACTTTATTACATCACTGAATGGTGTAAAAGTTGTGGAGAACTGCACAGACAAGTAAAACATCAATGGCATGTTGTAGTGTGTGCTCTGACTGGCTGTAGTATTAGTCTGAAATGAAGTGAATGGTATTCTGATATCTTCCCCATGAAAGGAATTGTGCCCAGATCCACAAAAATATTTATGAGTTTATCTGGGTTTCTGACCCTTAATGAGTTCCATAGGAGTTAGGTGATTAAATATCTTTGTGGATCTGAGCCCATGTCTCTACATTTTTAAAGAAATTTACTTCGGGTGAAATTCTCCTTACTGCTGAAGACCTGCACAAAGTCAAAGTCCCATTTAAACTGTGAAGTCAGATAGAGGCGATGCTGAGGTCTTACACTAGCTCTCAGTACAGGGGTTGGTTTCACCTTGCATGAATATGACTGTCACAGAGACACTAGGCATAACTAGCTGTAATATCATCACATACTTTATTTAACAATGAAACAACTTTACCCCATACTACACTGTTAAACATATACTGTGCTATGTAACAGCAAAGGGATTGGAGCGTCATGCATACTTTCTGGAAGTGGTAAGTTTCCAGAGCAGTGACCAAATCTGCAGCTAGCTCCAACGATAGATTTTTCTTGTCTTTGGGAAACACGCATTGCATTTTAAGGCTCGTCGAGTTGTTTTACCTTGTTTAGTGTAAAAGATTGTCTTAGTGGCCTAGTTTCACAGAGGCACTCTGGCAGATGTGAGTCTTAAGGAGGGACTTGTTTGAAGATGGGGGCCTTGTACATAAACTTAGGAAAAGCTTTCTGGAATTAGAGGACAGTGTAGAAGGAAGCGGGAAGACATCTGTAGGAGAAACAAATGAATAGTTTCCCAAGGATGAGAGCATAGGCAGGGCAGTGAAGACGGAAAGGTCACTGAAAGCTCCTACAGAAAGAAATGACCAAAATGATACCAGGTTATGGGCCTGAAGTGGGTGCAAAATAACAGCTTGGAAAGAATAACTAACATAGAGGTTCCTAAATGCAGAGATGGAATCAGCTTGCCTTTTTAAATTATGCCATCTGTAGTGGAAGAACTGCATCTTTGTTGTCTTTGGAAAACAACTAGTAAATTTTAGATGTTAGCTCCATGTAATGCAGAGTAATTGGTAACAAGAAATCCCATGAGCCTTGTATTGGAGAAAGGAAGTCATGCTGACTGCAGACCTCTTTTGGCTTTGTCAGCAAGTTCACCTTTTCCCTGTTAAGAAAGAAAGTGTCAAGCTTTGTGCACATCTTTATTGGGTCTTTTCTGGAAACTGCCCAGACTCCGTGTTTTCCCCAAAGAGGAGCAAACAAAAGTTAGTTGGAGCACTTGAGCCTACTGGACTCCAGCCAATTGGCAGTGTTTCTCTGTAGGAATTACAAGCAGTTCAACTTCAGCATACTTCAAAACACTGTCATCCCACTTCTTGAAGCCCTCTGCCTTTATAGGAAGGATATGACAAATGGTAGAGATTGTATGTGAAAACAGGCCTTGAACAGCTGTTCAGGGATTTCTAAAACATGTTCCAAGAGACTAACTCAGAGAATCAGTGTCTCTGACTGAATGGTTCAAGATGCTAAAGAAAGCTGAAGATGTTATTAGTGGTGAGATCTCCCTTTTCAGTGTAAGCTTTTTTGAGGGGAGGGCTGGAAGGGACCCCGGAGGATCATCAAGTCCAGCCCCCTGCCCCAGGGGCAGGAAGTCAGCAGGGATCATAGGATCCCAGCAAGATAAGCATCCAAATGTGTCTTGAAGGCGTTCAAAGTGAGTGCTTGAACCACCTCCGGTGGCAGACTGTTCCAGACCTTGGGGGCTCAGACAGTAAAGAAATTCTTCCTTATGTCCAGCCTGAAACGGTCTTGCAGGAGTTTGTGACCGTTTGACCTCGTCATCCCTTGGGGCGCTCTGGTGAACAAACGTTCCCCCAGATCCTGGTGGTCACCCCTGATAAACTTATAGTTGGCCATCAGATCACCCCTGAGCCTGCGCTTTTCCAGGCTAAAGAGTCCCGTGGCTCTCAGCCTGTCATTGTAAGATCTGTTTTCCTGACCTCTGATCATGCGCGTGGCTCTCCTCTGGACTCTCTCAAGCTTCTTCACATCCTTTTTGAATTGTGGAGCCCAAAACTGGACACAGTACTCCAGCTGCGGCCTCACCAAGGCCGAGTACAAGGGGAGAATGACGTCCCGGGATTTGCTCGAGAAGCATCTATGGATGCAAGCCAGCGTTTTGGTCGCTTTATTAGCCGCAGCATCGCATTGCAGGCTCATGTTCATCTTGTGGTCAATGATGACCCTTAAGTCCCTTTCATCTGTAGTGCTAAGCCTATCAGCATGGTGCAGGTTTTTCCTCCCAAGGTGGAGAACCTTGCATTTTTCAGTGTTGAACATCATCATGTTCTCATCTGCCCATTTCCTGAGCCTGTCAAGATCTGCCTGGATCACCCTTCTGTCCTCAGGTCTGGATGCTTTATCCCAGAGTTTGGTGTTGTCAGCAAACTTGGCCAGTCTGCTTCTGACACCAATGTCCACATCAGTGATGAAGATGTTAAACAGTATAGGCCATAGGACAGAGCCTTGAGGGACCCCACTGGTCACAGCGCACCAAGACGATTGGCTCCCATTGACCACCACCCTCTAGGTTCTACCACGGAGCCAATTCCCCAGCCAACAGGTCATGGTGAGGTCGAGGCCACAGTTAGCCAGTTTAGCCAAGAGGTGATCGTGGGATACCACATCGAAGGCTTTTTTAAAGTCAAGATACACAACGTTGATGTCTTCCCCCTGGTCTAGGTGATAACACATGCGGTCATAAAAGGAAATGAGATTGGTCAGGCAAGACCTACCCGCAACAAACCCGTGCTTGGTATCCCTCAGGATATTGCCCTCAGCTAGTCTGTTAAGGATGGCCTCTTTCATAATCTTTTCCAAGACCTTCCCCAGGATAGAGGTCAAGCTGATGGGCCTGTAGTTTGCCGGATCAACTTTCATCCCTTTCTTGAAGATAGGTACCACATTGGCCCTCGTCCAATCATTGGGCGCTTCACCAGAGCACCAAGAGCTCTCGAAGATCTGTGCCAAGGGCTGAGCTATGATGCTCGCCAGCTCCCTGAGTACCCTTGGGTATTACCCATCAGGGCCAGCTGACTTGAAGGTATCCAGCTTGTCAAGGTGTTCCGTCACAAGGTCAGCTTCAATAGAGGGCAAGGATTCTCCCTTGCCTAGGCTTCCCTGACCCACAGTGGGCAGGGGCGTCCCATGGGACTGGTGAAAAACTGATGCAAAGTACCCATTTAGCAAGTTTGCTTTTTCCTGGGCGTCAGTTGTCAGTTGTCGCATCTGGTTTAACAGGGGTCCAGTGTTGCCCTTGCTTTTCCTCTGGCTCCCCACATATCTAAAAAAAGAACTTTTTATTTTCCTTGATATTTGTAGCTAGCTGGAGTTCCAAAGCAGCCTTGGCTTTCCTGATTTGCTCTCTGCAGATCTGAACCAGAGCAGAGTATTCCTCCTTGGTGGCTGTTCCAGTCCTTTGTAGGTCTTCCTTTTAGGACACAGGAGGTCCTCCAGTTCCCTGGAGAGCCAAGGGGGCTGCTGTGCCTTTTTGCTGCCTTTCCTCCGAGACAGGATGGACTTTGCTTGAGCATCCAGGATTGTTCCCTTGAGGACCAACCATTCTTCCTGAACTCCCCTCACCATTGGGTTGTGGCCTTTTAGGGCCTCTCTGACAAGCCTTCTTAGCTTGTCAGAATAACCCTTCCTGAAGTCAAGGACTTCTGTATTACTGCCTGACTTGCCAGCTTTATGGCAGATGGTGAAGGTGATCAGCTCATGGTCACTGTCACCTAGCTTCCCTTCGATCGTTAGGTCACTGATTAGGTCATCCCCAGTTGCCAGTACGAGGTCAAGCAGCGCTTTACCTCTTGTCAGCCCGTAGATTTCCTGCGTCAGATAGAGGTCATCCACACATGAGAGAAAGCTTTGCGACCGCTTGGATTTGGCCAAGCACTCCTCCCACGAGATGTCTGGGTAGTTAAAGTCTTCCATGACAACGATACACTGGGATCATGCAGCCTCCGCCAATTCCCTGGTGAACTCCTGGTCAAGGTCTTGACTCTGGGTAGGGGGTCTGTAGTAGATCCCCACCATGTGCTGTGTTCCCCACGGATTTTAACCCAGAGGGTCTCAAGCTGTCCACCATGGGTGCCAATGTCGGCTTGCAGGGACACGTAACTTGTTGACCTCTGTGAATTTATAAAAGTTCCTGTAGCTTATGGGTAAATTTTGGTCTGAGTTTGCCAGTTGGTTACATTGCCAGATAAGTAATGAACTAAAAAATTACCCTGGTTGAAATCCACCAGAATTTTCATTCGTGGAACAGCAACCTACCCTGAATTTTTCTTCCGTGTCTGAAAGGAGTACGCTAGTGAAGAAAGTACTAACTCTCTATAAAAAGCCACTTTCTGTGTATTTTAAAAATAAGAAATAGAGCCATCAGGAAAGAGAATGTTCCAAAAGTTGCAGGCCAAGCTTTCAAAACGTGAGGACCTACTGTCCAATTAAGAGGCCTAAGTTTTTTAGAGGCTGACAACTCAGTTCTCATTGACTTGAGAGATTGCTGCAGCAGTTCAGTGGTACGGAAGGAGAACCCACTCATTTAGGTTCCAAAGTCTGAATATTTTGGTGGCAGCTCAGGAAGCTCAGCTGTGTTAACTCAGCGTTATTCAACATCCTCTATGTTGCTTGAAAGGAATGAGGTGAAATAAACTGTAAGAAATGAAGGCCTCCCTCTGATGAGGGAAACAGCAATAGAAAACACTACGTAAGATGGGTTCATTATATTCTGGGGACATCCTGGGAAAGATGGGCATGCCTTTTGCTGCTTCCATGGCACTTCTGAGGAGCACACACCACCTGGCTCTTGCTCTAGTTTCTGCTCCTGCTTGACACAGGCCAGACAAAACTGAGGCAGTGAAATTTCCAGGAAGGAGTGTCTCACTGCTGTACTCAGCCTCTCTGCCATGCTTGAGATCAGCAGCAGGGTTCCCCTTAGGGCACTTTTATGTCCTTACATCGAGATTTGATGCATGTGGAGTGCAAGTGGGTGTATACAACATAGTACAAAGGGCCATTCTCAAAAACACTATGGAAGCGGTATAGACATGGCTGATGTATTCTGAGTTGAGCTTATTGTATGCTCTTGGAACAAAGTCCTGCTAATTCAAGCTCTTTGCCTGTGAAGAAAACAAATCCCATTTGAGAAAGATACAGATTTGACAAAGCAAGGGGAGTATTTCGTACATGTATTTCCATGACAACACTGCATGTAAAACCACCAACTCTATGATGGGGAACCAAGATGTTGTGGTCAGCCCAACTGCAATTAAGATTTTGTTTCATATCCTTCAGTCTCTGCTTTCTCACTGATGCCCAGTCTAGTGAAACATGTAACTGCAAAAGTACACAGTTTGAGTTGGGAATCTTATTTATGCAAAACTGTGCTCAAAATCTCCCTAGAACAATTTTTCTTACAAGACCTCTGGCTGTTCAGCTCCAGGGCAGAAATGGGAAGAATCCTTTATAAGTTTTAAACACATAGGTCATCTGTAGATAAACTTCAATGTCAGTTTGACTGTAAAACAAAATCAACACAAAGATTTGAGAACCTTCTGTTTTGAACTGACTTTTTCCATCCTTAGATGAGAATTCAGGTGGAATAAATGAGAAATGGAAATAACCCATAAGATTCTTTACTCTTTCTAGCTCAGGGGCAGGCAAAATATGGCCTGCAGGCTGGATTCAGCCTGCCAGGCCATTCTATCTGGCCCATGGGGCCCCTCTAAAATTTAGAAAATTATTACCTGCTGGTGGCTGCTTATCTAAAATCTGATGAGGCACCAGCAGTGGGACCCAGCAGCGGCAGCAGCAAGGCCCACCCAGCCCCAGCCTACCCCCAACCAGAATCTTCTGCCTAGTGGAGGCTTTCGAACTGGCAACCATGGGGCTGTTTCCCCTCCCTCCATCCAAGAGTGGAAACTCAGATAAGAAAGGGTGGAGGGGGGAATCACCAGTGCAGCAGGAGCCAGCCTGGCCTGGCAAGCACTATGTGGGTTCCCAGGTGGCTCCTGCTGCACCGTGCAGGAACCACGTGGTGCTGACCGGGCCAGGCTGGTGGTTCCTGGCTGCATGGCTGGGATTGCACAGCATGGCATGGAGCCAGCCAGAACTGTGGAGGCTGGGCCAGTCTGGCTGCTGCTGCACGCTCCGGCCGGCACTATGTGGTTCCCAGTAGGGCTGTGCAAAGTGGGCCCTATTTGATTCTGATTCAGATTTGACCTGAATCAGGGACTGATTCAATCCATTGATTCGGATCACTGTCCCCAGTTTGATTTGGCCGTATCCGAATCTGACAATTCAGTGCTGATTTGGCAAATCAGCAATTCAAACACAGGCACAGCTTTAAAAATTTTTTCTACATACCTTGAGGTAGCAGGCACAGTTCATGATCCCTGGGGTGCTGGGATGCATGCAGCATCCCACAGCAGCATGGGGGCTCTCCAGTGTCCTTGGCAGTGAACCCAGAAATAGATCGGAAGTAGTTCCGGTCCACTTCCAGCTCTGCAGGGGAGTGCACTTCGGGCTCCTCCCGGCCCAACAATCAGCTGCAGGGGGGCTCCGGGTGCCGCCCCAGACCCAGGAGTCACCAGTCACCAAACCAGGGAGGCATGGGGGGGTCTCCCCCAATGCACTCCCCGGTGGACCAGGAAATGCAGTGCTTCTGGTCCACTTCTGGGTCTGTTGCTGAGTGTGCTGGGGAGGCCCCTGTGCTCCTGTGGGATGCTGCATCTGCCCCAGCACTGCAGGGTTCAGAGCTCCTGCTACCTAAAGGTATGTAGAAGAATCATTTAAAATTGTATCTACGGCCAAATCGCCGAATCTGTCCGAATCAATTTGGAGGTTTCCGAATCAATTCAGAGAGATTAAAAGGTCCTCTGATTTGATTTGGATTCAGAGATTTGGTCACTGAATCCAGCTGAATCTCCATGAAATTGAGTCAGGCACCAAAGCTTCACATAGCCCTAGTTCCCAACTGCATGGCCAGGACCACACAGCACAGCAGGAGTCAGCCAGAAACTACAGGGGCCAGGCTGGCTTCTGCTGCATTCTGCAGTCCTGGCCATGCCACTGGGAACTGCGTGCTGCCAGAGTGGCAGGGGCTGTGAGCAATAAGGGAGGGAGCATGTGTGTTGGGGGGTGTTTGTAGGCAGAGTTCCACACCCCACCATACATAGTACGTGCACCCCCACCTCCATGCATATGCACCCACACCTCCCCATGCACACCCCACACCCAAACTGTCTCACACCATCCCCCTCTACACATGCCACAGCCCCCCTCAGCCACCCTCCCCCACTCACAGCCCCCTACAAACCCAATACCCATCCACATCCACACCTCCCACACTTGTCAACACACACAGACAGCCACATCCTCCCCCATACCCCAAATACACACATACCTAAACACACACCCACAGACCCCCACAAACCCTGTACCCACCACCCATACTGCCCCACCTCTCCATACCCCCCATAACATAGACTTCATTTTAAGCTATTATTCAATCACCTCTGTGTATGCTACAAACACATATAAATCAGGACAAAATATTTTTTAAATCAAATTAATGTATATTGTAGTAAATGATTTTTATATTTAGAATATAATATACCCCTTTGCCAAAAGGAGTACTTCTGGAGGTAAGGGGCAAGGGTTAGGGGCAGGACTTCTGGTTCCAAGATGGTGATTGGGGGCGGGGCATCTGTTAAGGGGTGGAGCTACCCTTGTAGCCCTCAACAGCCCCCCAAAACCTGTTAAGCAGTCCTCCAGCCAAAATAATTGCCCGCCCCTATTCTAGTTTCTATATCAGAAATAGTATCTGTGGTATATTTCCAAGCGTTTTTATAGCCGAGTTTAAATGATTTAAAAGTGAACTCAATCACTACTCCAAGTTTACAATCACAAGGACATACTAATGGGGTGAATGATTTGTATTAATCAGGCCATATGCACCCTGTGTGCAAACGGGGTTTGTTGTTTGTAAAAAATAGAATCTGTACTGTTAAGCCTGCAGATTTCACATAAAAGCAACAGATATCCAGTAAATATGGTACATCGTGCTTTATGGGCAGTGAAGTTACCAAGAAGGAGTGTTTCATGCCTTCAATTGCTGGAATGCCATGCATGGTATGACTTCTGTCAGAAAACATACCTTATTTTTTGTCTTCACCTTGTCAAAACACTGAAGTGTTACGTTAATCATGAAGGGATTGTCAGCATTTTAACAGATCATATTTGATGAAATGTTCCAAAGTAAAATAAAACACCCACAAGCAACTAAATTAAAAAAAACCCAAAAAGCCTTGTGGAAGATGAAACATATGGAGATGTAAATTGTGAGAGTAGGCAGGCGAGCAAGACTGCACTTCATAGCAGTAAAACCTGAGACAATAGCATAATAAAGAAGTGTTTCTTCCATTTTCTCTCCCGCTGTTGCCTGATGACATGAAAAAGATACTGTGCAGATAGAGACCTGATTCTGTTTCATTAAATAGGCATCTAAATGGTTCTTAGATATCTAAGCTCAATTCTACCCCACCCTTCTTGAGACTCTGGAAAACTAATATGGCAAAGAGTGGATATGTTCCCTTCCTCAGTTCTTTTTGTGACTTATTCTGAAGGCTAAGTTGAAGGAATGTTACAAAAGTAGTGTAGCTGAGGGGGCCAACGGGGCAGCAATCCCAGGTACTACCTTTCTGGGGGCACTAAAATAGCCACCGCCACGTGCCTCCATGATTGTCACCATGGCAGCTGGCACTGACCCCTGCTGCCCCAGACACAGAGCTGCTCTGATATGCCTCTGTATTACCAGGTTTTCAGGTGCTTAGGTGGGATGGAATCAGGTTGCATTTAAATGCCCAAGTGTTACTTAGATGCTGTAGCAAGTGCCCATCCCAGGGGTGGTTGCGATGCCCCTTGGTGGCTGCTCAGCCTTTGCCAACCTGGCTCCCCTTGGAGCCCTCTCCTCTTTATTTGTCCACCACACCTAGATATTAATTTCCAAACCTAGTCTTATTCTTATGACCATAGGTGTTCATGGTAATTGCCCTAACAGCTAGTTTCATGGGCTCCACCCTCCCCAGTATCCACTCCTGTGCCTCATGGATGATCTTTGAACACAACTCTCTGCCCTATGACAGGCCCCTGGCACTGGAGCTTCCCTTGATGCAACCTAGACTCTGGACCCTCCTGGTTCCCCCTGGGACCAGACCTTCTCCCGAGTACCGAGTCCTTCCTGGGCTCAAACTTTGTCTCTCTGTCCGTGGGCCTCAGGCCTGCTCTGGCCCCACACTCCACCCCTCAATGGACTCAGGCTCTCTCCCTTTGTGCCTCAGGCCCTCTATTCTTCTGGCCCCTGTCTCTCACTCACACTGGGCCAGCTGGAACTACCCTTCAGTCCCTTCCACGACCACCAGAAGTTATTCATCACAAGCCCTGTCGGACCATTGCCTTTCTTCCCAAGGCTATCTGTTCCAAGGACTGCCATGCTCCTCTCGGGCACTACTCTACACTAGCTGGGCTTCAGCCACCCTGGTCCTCTGCTGTCTGCTGTCCCTCTCTAGGCTATGGGCTCTCCCACCCTGGGAATGGGCTCTTTCCAGGCAAAAAACTTCTTGTTTCTCTCCCTTAAAATTGTATTGTTGGGGCAGCACTTGTACAGTGTAAAATAGTAAAAGATTGGGTCCTTACCTCTTGTCTGTAACATAGTAAAGTAGTAGTAGCTTTTCCACTTTGTAGGTGGAAAACCTGAAGCAGAAACATTTAATGATTCACCCAAAGCTACAAAGAGACATCAGAGTTATATTTCAGAGTTACTGGTTCTAGTACTGGGTTCAACTACTAGTTCACCCTTCGCCTAAAGTTTATATTTCCAATATTTGGATTTTTTTCTTTAATATATACACATCATGGATTATTCAATATATATTATCTTTGGGCTTAATTAAGGTAGAAATACCTGACTTTATTCCTCTATAACGCTTGGGTCTTATCTGGGACTTCAAGGAAGCTTAAGATGACATTTACTCTTGGACAAATTTCTTCTATGCCCTGTCTTTTTGAGTGGTCCAGTAGCACAGAAGTCTGGAGTCCTAAGCAATACATAATCCTTTTGTTTACCTTTTTGTTAGCTGTAGGTCTTGCAGGGAGTGGGGGTCAAAATAATCTTTTAGAAAATACATACGTGGCTTTATTCACATGACAGTTCAAGCTCTGTCGGCATTTTCAGCTTAAACCTCGCTTTGCAGGGGTTTGTAACTCAGCCATTAAGATTTCCTGTGGGCTGACATTTGACACTTATTTTTTAAAAACTAATTTTCAGGGGGAAAGTCTAAGTTAAGCATAGGAAACATACTGGGGATCAAAGCTTACTGCTCTTGAAGACTTTTCTACATCCATTTACAAAGATCACAAAACATCTTTGAATATATGAACACATCTGTTTTATTAGCTCTTGGTTTTATATTTCTCTGTTAACCCCTTTGCCAGTGAGTCTGTATTTCTTGAGTGCTTACTTTTCAAGTCCCATCACTCCCTGATATGCTGTCCCTTCAAACGAAGCCTGGTAGGTGTGTGGTGCAGCAAGGGTATTGCTTTTTGTCAAAGCCTTCCATTACAATTTGCAGACCACAGACAGCAACAGAGCCCCAAACTTTTGTGCAGGGAGAGGAAAAGAAACGAAGCGGTGTTTTACCACCACCCTTAGGCAAGTTCCATTTCCTCTCTCTAATTCCATTGCTGGCCAGGAAATTGATCTGGTTGATAATTGCCAGGCTGGTTGAGCATATGCCTGCAGAGGTCCCTTACAGTCACTTGTGCTGATTAAGCTTAAGTGTTGCATTACCCCACTATATGATACTGCACAGGACAAACTAAACCTAACTTGGAAGATTGCAGAGCAGGGAAGATTTCAGTGTATGCACAACTCGGCTTTTTACTATACAGCAGAAGGGTAATGGGGCAGCTCTGCACCCTGGGCAGTGGCAGTGTGCAGGGCAGTGGCCACCACCACGGCAACAGCATGATGATGGAAAGAGCAGTGGTGACCGTTTCTGGTTCTGTGTTTCCCTTCCCTCCCCTCCAGTCAGTGCTCATGGCTGGTGTCTCTCCTCCCCCTCTCCCCTTAGTTATACTACTGCTATAGGGTGCTTCATCTTACAAAGATTTAAGCAAATTAATAATTACACCTACACAATCCATCCTATTGAAGCTGATGGGCTATACTCAGGTTTGTCAGTGTCTGTAGAATAAATGTCTGCGTAGTTAAATTATGCATCAGACTAAATGGGTTCTAGGTAATCATTCTAGTCAACTGCGGAAAAATGCCTTTTAAAAATATTCTGGTTTCATATTTAACAGCTTGATTGTCACTAGTGTTGTTTGCCATGTACGCAAACCATGCACTTTGTAAAAACTGCTTCCATGCAAATTTGTTCAACAGATCAGCATGGCCCAGGGTATTTAATAATCATTTCATGATTAATTATGCATATACTCCTAACAGAGAGAGTTTGAAACATGGGTTTCAATCCCCTCAAGCAGGAGAAAATCGAGACTGTATTTTCCACATCTTGTTTGAGTGCAGTAACCATGAGATATTGAATGAAAGAGGGGCAGAGGCAGTGGCACCACTATCTGTCCTGTTTGAAAGGAAGTTTCAGCTGTCACTGCATTAGGAGCAGATCCCAATCCATTAGGCTAGTAGTTTTCAAACTTTCTAATGTCAGGGGATCCTTTCATACCACTTCTTTTGCCATGGGACCCCAGCCCCTATCCTAAAGGCTGACATGGAGCCAGCTGACCTGGCCTGGCAATAGTGGCACACTGCCTCCCCAGGCTGCTCCGCCATTACCCCCAATCTCTGTGGAATCCTTGATGACCTATTGCTGAACCCCAGGGCTCCATGAAATACAGTTTGAAAACTACTGTATTAGGTTCCTTTTTGGAGGAAGTAGCTTGAGAACCCCTTTGATTCTGGAGCCTTGCTGGGCTTATGCATTAAACAGGTTTCAAGCTGCTCAGCCTTGTCAAGATTCAAGGACATTCCCAGAAACAGAACATAAAGCTCCTGGGGAACTTTATGGAGTTCAGGCAACTTCTTGGGGTAAGCAGCAAGTGTATAAGGGTTTTTAGGATCCAAGTTTTGAAATTACTCTTTCCTTACTTTGTTCTTACTACTTTTTCCCCCTTGCCATGATAGAAGAAAGTTAGGATTGACTATCAGCCCAGATACACACAAAGGTAACTCAGCATCTAACTCCCCAGTGAAATCAGTGCAAAGGAAAGTGCCTAAATAAGACCGAGGAGCTATAATATTTTTGTGGGTCTCCTCTTTTAGCATTTTCCAGTTTACTTCAGTGGATTTGGATCAGATTCATAAGTGCTACCATAATACAAGCAAGTAACCATAAATACTGGTAATTATGCATCATTGCTTTGAGTGCACATACTGACCACTCAAGTTACAGAGATGCAGTTACACTGTTAAGAGGAAGATGGTGCAGTCAGAGCAAAGTGAGTTTACTTTTATAGTAAATTGTAACTTCTTAATTTTATGTTATCGAGGAAGCAAAATAAACAATTGGAAGATGGGGGAAACTGGGGAAGGATACTGTGCTGCATTTGGTTCTTTGTGTTCAGTAGAGAGATGCCACATGTGGAGCTATAAGGGAGAATTCAGTTATATGACTATTTTTTAAATGGGCTTCAGATTTTGGGTGGCCCAGTGGAGAAATCTTTCAGAGGATCTGAGCACCCTCCAGTCCTAATGACTTCAAATCGAGTCTCAGAAGTCTTCCATTGGACATCTAAAAATGGAGTCACCCATGTTCAGTGATCAGAAGGTTCCTGGAGGATCAACCAGGAAGGGGCTCAGAACCTCAAAGAAATGGGCTCTGAAGTTTTTTTGTAATACCCAGCTCTGAAAAAGCCAATGTCTGATCTAATTAATCTTTGGGAAGGGTAGGGAAATTAGTCCTGCTAAAAATGACCATCTGATGACTGTGTCCTCTGAAAATCTGCCTTTAGCCACAGAATAGATTCAAGACAAAAAGCAATAGCAAAAGGCTTTCCTGGATTGCCCCGCCAGCTTCAAGGCATCAGTCTTATTCTGGATGAATCAGACTTGAATGAATGGTTTAACTTCATCCCAGTTCAGTCCTGCCTTTCTGTTGAGACTGCTTGTTAGTTTATGAGTTGTCCTGTGAGTTCTTGTAATGGAATCATTACCAAGGGGAACTGAAATAACACCCCTCACCTGCAATTAAATAGCAAATATTTTCAATCACTACTAACTTTGGTTGAATCATAACCATCACTTAAGCTGTGTCTTGATTGGGAAAAACAGGTTTGTGCTTGACTAGATATGTCCAACTCAGGGTAAAATCCTAGTAAAGACAAGGCAGCCTTTAGGTTGCATACAACTTAGTGAGTGGAGGAAAGATAAGGATTCCCCCAAAGTCTTTAACTCGTCCTACTAGCTAAAGGTGTACAAATATTTGATCGTTCAGTTGGTCTTATGTTACTCCTAGGTTATGTGATAACTACAAACTGCCCTAGGCAGTTGGCAGAAGAACAGAAGATCACAGTTTTGAGAATAAGGGCAGTGGGGTAGGAGTAGAGTGCAGGAGTCTTACCCAAAAGTCTGCTGCTGCTGCTGCTGCTGCCCCATGCTCTGTCTGCCCTGGCTTTTGCTCTTAAAGCAGCAGCAGGGTGTTCAGGTACAGCTGCGAGAGCAATGTCATGGGGTTGCTCTTGCTGCTGGGTCACAGAAACCACAAGGATTCATAGATTCATGGATTGTAGAGTTGGAAGGGACCCCAAAGAATCATCGTGTCCTCAGGGACAATTCTGGCACTCCGCTAAGTTGGTACCCGGAGCCAGTGCCCCTCTCACCCAGCTCTAGTTATGCCACTGCAACCTGTCTTTTCTTAATGTGAGTTAGCTAACTTGGGTTCAGAACTGACATTCCTTCTTAGGGAAGCCAAAGCCCTAGATGGGAAAAGGTGATACTTAAGTCTTTAAAGACACTTTCAATCAGCCATTGTATTTCTTTTTTCACACCTGTTGTTTTTAACTACTCACTATTACTGGCGTGGATATACCAATGTTTTCCTTCAGGGTTTTACTTCAGTTTCCTCCTGCTGAGAGAATCCCAGCATTTCCGCCAGTAAGATACTGGATGCACAAAGCACTTCCATTATAGATTACAGCCCAGAACTCCCTACCTTTTATGCCATTCCTGGACCCTGCATGCATGTAATGCCTTCCTCAACAATGATCACTTCAGAGTCTGCACATCTGAATGCAGAGGCAGATCCAAGATTTAGTAAAAGGAGTGATAGGGGCGGAGGAGGGGTGCAGAGGCTGCCACCCATGCTGCATAAGTGGCTGCACCCTTGCTCCCAGCCTCCTGCACCCACTGCTGCAAGCATACTGCATGAGTCTCTGGGGACTTTTTAAAGTCCCCAAAGTACATAAGAATCCCCGCTTTCCTCTCCACGGTCAAAGGCACGTCCCTTCCCCTCTCCTTCCTCCCTTCCCCACCTACCACTGCTGCTTTCCCCGTTGTCTCAGACAGAAGGAAGCTTTAAACCACTCCTGCCACTCCCGTCAGACTGTGCAGGAGCTGGGCTCAGCTGGGAACACCAACAGCAGCAGTGGCAAAGGATAGAAGGGTTCCTTCTCCCCTGAATCCTGCTCTCAGGGAATTGGACATGGTGGGGGAACCCACCACCGGGCCATCGCTGCTGATATCCCAGTTGCTGTTCTCAGCTGAGCCCAGCCCCTTTGCAGCCTGGTTAGAGTAGACAGAAGTGGTGCTTTCCCTGCCCCAGGGAGGATGGGGAAAGCAGCAGTGGCAGGTGGGGAAGGGGAGGTGACATATCTCTGAGTAGGAAGAGGAAGGGAGGGGTAGGATTCTTACATACTTCGGGGACTTTGAAAAAGTCCCTAGAGGCTCCTGCAGCATGGGCCAGTGCAAAAGTGGGGGCATCACTGCACCCCTTCTGCATTCATGCCATATGAATATGACTCTAAGCTTTGTTGGTATCACATGGCCAAGTTTTAGCACTGAACCTGTTCCTTCTTAATGTTTTTATCATGCATGCAGGTTTTCAAAACAATGAGCAATTCTTGGAAAGTAATTCAGGCATCACGCAATGTATTTGGTAGCTAGACTGAATAGCAAAGCCTTATTATTATAGTTGAAAAATTTAGCCTACCAGCTTGCTATCAAACGTGTCATTTCAGGTTGTCCCAGAGAGGACTGCATTTTGTAAGTTTCATCGTTATCTTCTTAGAATGTTAGTATTAGAACAGGAGTTGGTAATGAAACCTACTATTAGAATAAGTAAATTTTGTTACTGTAATACCTAGTCCACATGGTACATGATTACATGACCCCACTCCTTGTTTTGTAAGGGATCCCTCTCTACTCCTTGGCAGATCAAACCTGTTGGTAGAGAGGAAATTCTAGCCCCCTGTAGAAGCCAGAGAAGAAGAATACCACCCTACATGTATGGACCATGCACAGTAAAATTAAAATTGCCTGCCTTTTTATGGGATGTAGCATGTACTTCTTTCAATGTGAGGCCCTATTTTGTGGCCTCCACCTTCTCCCACTGCCTGTCCCTTTAGGAGAGGCTCATGCGGCTGTTGGGCACTAACATGGAGTAGACTTTGCCTTCCTTGTAGACAAGTTTTCACACATAGGGCACATCCACACATGCAAGCATGTGTGCTTGCAGCAGTTGAAATAGAAGTGGTGCAAATTTGAACTGGGGCTTTTTGCCTTAGTGCGCGTGACTGGACATGCACTTTGGTGTGAGGCAAAATAACCCTGCTTGGCTCCTCCTGGATTTGCAGCTGGGGGAGCTAGAGCCTGGGGTCCCCAGCAGTATAAAAAGCTTCCCTGTCCTGGCCCTATCAGTACAAAAAGCTGCCCTGGAAAGTAGGTCAGGGCTACTCACTCTCAGGAGCTTTTGGGGCCCAGCCCATTGGTACCTGGGGACACTACCCCCTGTGCAGGCTGGACTGTTGAAGCAGCCCTGAGAGTTCCCTGCACTCTTTACCCACTGCAGCAGTCTGGCAGTGGGGGCTGCTGCTGCCTGGCTGTGACCTGCTGTGCACCTGCCAGACCTGGATATGGACTGGATAGCCAGTAGAGGCATCTGCCCCTCTGGACCAGCTGCTAGTGGGCTGTGACTGCAGAGTTGGCCTTTGTGTGGCACTACTGCCATGTGTGCCCCTGCCCAGCCATCTGGGCACCTATTGCCTGAAAGATGCTCCCAGTGTGGTAGCCTGCTTTGAACTGTCAAAGCATGTCCTCCTGGCCCCAGTTGGCCAGAAGGTCAGCCACAGCCAGCTGTGTCCAAAGTGCCAGCTCTGAGCAGGTGTCTTTGCCTGGGCCCTGCCACTTGCCTCCCTAGCAGGAATTCTGGTGTCCCCTATTTGAAAACTGAAAAATCCCTGATAAAAAAGTCCCAAAGTCACTCTGTAAAATACCTTGAAATCCATGTTCCTCCACAATTAAAACAAAAGACTGCTATATATATAGAGAGAGAGAGGCAGAAAGTGAGAGACAGAGAGGCAATGATCAGTTGGGCAGTGCTCTATTGATATATCTACAGTGTTAAAGCAATTTGGAAGCCTACCAGTGTCTCTAGCATCATAATAAAATGAATTCTAAATGCCTATATGTTTTTGCTGTTTGCCTTTGGTTTTCTTACCATAGAGCAGTGAGAGCTCCCTGTGACCCCTTCACTAACTAAGATGCAGGGACAGCTATCCTTGCAGCTACAGCTCCTGCCAGGAGGTCTCATCCTGTCTGGCAGCTGGACATGTAGGGTGTATGCTAGGGGAATATGGGGTTTGCAGGAGTAGGGTGGCAAGGGGGGTGGGGGATGTGGGTGGCTGTGGGGGGCCATGGGGTGTGTTGTGGGTAGGTGTAAGTGGATTGTGGGGGGGGGGCTGCTCAGGAGGGATGGGTTTCCAGCCCACCACAGGGTGCAGCCCCCCTGCACAGCTTACAGACTGCTCCCCACAGGCGCTACAGCCCCCCAACAGGGGTTACAGCCCCCCCCAACAGGGGCCACATGCTCCACCCTTGCTTGCTCCCCTAGCTCCCTGGATTGCTGCCCCACCTGGCCCCATCATGTGCTGGCTCCTACAGCCCCAACGCCCGCTTCTATCCCCAGCCCCCTGATGGCTGCCTTACCGCTGCTCACTCCCTCAGACCCCCCAGTGGCTGTCTTACCCAGCCCCAGCACCTGCCTGCACCCCCAGCCCCCACAATGGCTGCGCCCCCCCCCCCAAGCCCCAGCCTCTTGGCACTTAAAAAAACCCAAAAAAACAAACAAAAAAAAGCCTCGCACTCACTGGCAGTAGTAGGGGCTGTGGGGGCTCTGAAGCCATGTGGAAGAGCCCCTCCCCCACTCCCCAACAGGGGACAGTGGGGCTCCCCAAATCCCCTCCCCTTGGTCCCAGAAGTCTGGGAATCAAAAAAAAAAAAAAAAAGCCCCCCTGCTGGTGGCTCCACCCAGCCCCAGCATCATGGCAATTAAAGAAAAATATCCCCGCACCCACCAGAAGTAGCAGCTGCCATTGGGAGCAGTGGGGCCTTGTGGCAGAAACCCCTCCCTCTCCCCTGTGCAGCATGGGGCAGTGCGGACCAGCCCCAGCCTCCTGGCACCCACACTGCCGCTGCCCCGTTGCACGGGTGCGGCCAGGGTTGGCAGGGCACTGCGCGGCTCTGCACACTGTAGGGCAGCTGGGGTCACTGTTCCTGTAACCTGAGCCCTGTGCTGCGTGGAGGGGCTCTGCCATGAGGCCCCTGTGATCCCGACAGGAACTGCGACTGCTGGTGAGTGAGGGGCTTTTTTTTTTTTTAATTGCCACGATACTGGGGCTGGGTGGAGCAGTGATCGGGGTCTTGGGGGTAAGCAGGGGATGGGGCCCAGTGTGGCAGTGATCGGGAGGGGGTTCAGGGGGCAGGTGGGTTAGGGATGGGGCTGTATGGGGCAGCAATCGGGGGGGGCTTGGGGGTAAGCAGGGGATGGGGCCAGGTGGGGCAGTGATCGGGGGGTCTGGGGGGCAGGCGGATTGGGCCTGTGTGGGGCAGCAATCAGGGGGGCTGGGAGAACAGCATTCTGGGGGGCTGGGGGAGCAGGCGGGGCCAGTGGGGATCCCCCTCATGGTGCCCTTCCCCCTCCTCCAGCCCCCCCCCCCCCCCATGGTTGTCTCAGGGCATAATCCGGGACCATGCCCTGCCCTGTTTTTTTCCCCTGCGGTTTTTTTTTGACCTCAGATATAAGATTTCATAGATTTCATAGACATCAGGGCTAGAAGGGACCTCGAAAGATCATTGAGTCCAGCCCCTGGCCTGAAGTACAGGAAGTCAGCTGGGGTCATAGGATCCCAGCAAGATGAGATATAAGGGGTCTAATTGTACCCCTGCACTGCAAATTTGCAGCGTGGGGAACATTTTTTCATTCCACACATGCCTCGTGCAGCATCTTAAAGGGCTTTGAGATACTGCAAGATGCACATGCACGCTCATCTGGATCCATGAAGTTCAGAGGCATAAGAGGGCAGTTGTCTGTCCTGAGCAGCATCAGAGCATGGCACAGCAACAGCTTCCAGGTGTGGGTGGCAGTGGGTATGGCCAGCCAGCAATGGTCAACTGCCTCAGATACTTCCTTTTGGTTACACTACTGATGAAGTCAGAAAGAAGAGATCCCTAGGCTGTCCCTCCTTGTTTGTGTACCTGTGTACATACAGGCACCATGTGGCCCTGATCTTAACATGGTGAGAATTTCCACTTTAAGACTGTCAAATCAGCGAAACCAGTCTCAGACAATCCACACTCCTCTTAGGAAGTCTTTAAAAACTGCCAGAGAAAACTTGAATTTCAGTGTAAAAGTTGATTGGCTGCTGTGATTCTGCTCAGGGGAGATTACTGGAAGCCGTGGGGAGAGATAAGAGGATAGCATCATCCTTTCACATGGGAAAAGCTAGCGGAGACCTAAATTGTTGATGTATTTCTTGGTTAGGTTCTGTGCAAAAACTGGGCAATAGTATTAGACACTGTTCCCACTGCTTGGGATCCCATTTTTTAGCCCTGCTCTTATTTTGAGAGAATTTGTTTTAGACTTAATCCAGATGGCTTGCTAAATATTTTTAGGAAAATTGGGAGTGGTCATTGATACTTGATTTGCTTCCCTTCTCCCATCATACATAAGGACACCTATCTTGGAAGCTGCATTCAGGTGCAGTCCTGGACAAAGAAGGTAATACTGGAGGCAGGACCACTATGTAGATACAGGCAACTTGTGAGAAACAGTGTTATTTAAAAGAAAAATTGACCTCAGGCAGTACTGAAAGTTAGGACCTGAATGTCTCAGTACATCTGCATACCCTCCGGGGGTTCTCCGACTGTGGTTTGTGACTCACAGAACAGGCGGGTTTTGGCAGGAAGGAATGTGGCCCATAATTGGATCTCTTTGCTAGCCTACAAAATGAGACGCTCACTGTTACCCAGATGGAAAAATGCTTCATAACCAAAGGATTTCAGCATTAACAAAGGCCACATTTTCTTTTTTTCTTTCTCTCTCTGTCTCTTTTTACCTTTTATTTAGCACTTCCAAAGATGTCATCTTTCATTTATAAGTGTTGGTACAATTCATCATAAACAAACCAGGATCTCCAAGTTGAAAAAAACCTGAACAATATTGGGATTCAGTGAGATCAAATAATATGCTGGACAGCTATATACATCCTTTAAAACGTTATGCAAGTGCATAGGAGACAACTGTCCTTTGTTATTGTGACAGAATGATTACAGCTTAGCTGGTTATAATCATGAAATCAGAAATTCAGACTTCGACTACCAAATAATATCATCTGCAGAATTGCCCTTATTTATGTGCATTTTTAACTATAAGATTAAAAAATCTTTAATTTCCACTTAACTAGAAGATATATAATTAACATGTAATTTGAATGAGCGCCTTGTATTAACGTGGTGTCAGTGCTAAGGAGTTGACAACATAAATCTGCATTAACATGATTTAAGAATGTCTACACAAGTTTTGTGTCAATGGTCAGGTCCTTAAGTACCAAGTGATACCATGGAAAAAAGTAACAATTTCTAAAAGGTAAATTGCTCAGTTGGAAATAGACGTTATAATTTTACTGTTTAACATTTCATACTCATTTCTCCAGACAAAACTGATGTGTTTTAACCAGAATCATTTTGTGTACGTGTTTAATTTTTTTCTTTTTTTTCCTTTTACAATTCATATTTATAGTTTAACAGCACCCGCTCGCCCTCCCCCACTGAGTGTTGCCACATGACCCCATGGAGTAGAAAGGTATTGGAAAAACAAGCATTCCTAAACTAACAGCCCTATCTCACTCATTTTCTCCCTTTCAAATCCTAACCCTTTCTCTTGCTTGCTTTTCTTTTGCTCACTTTTTTGCCTTGTGTTAAGGAAAACAGTTTTTATATATTACTCTTCTATCAATAAGGCATGCCAACTGCTTTCTTTTTAATTCGGGTAAGCTTAACAGGTTTAGTAGACTGGAAACTGTTTCCCCCTATTACCTAGTTTTGAAGGCCTGGAGCCAGATGGACTATGTGATTGCATATTCTTTTCTTGTAACATGTGGAGTATTTTTCAAAATCTTAAGGAATCATCCAAATGATGCCCAAGGAAAAGCATATATTTATTCCACAGACAGCTGTCATGTTTGTTGTTTAAGGGACAACTTCAGTAAATAGTCAGAGCCTGTAGTCAGGTCACTACTCTTTCTTTGTCTGGCAGTCCATTGTTATTCACTGAATAAATCAGCAACAAATGCAGTCTGCATGTGTATATGTGAGTGTGTGTGTGGCTTTTTTTTTTTTTTGCATGCACCAAAACTTTTTTTTTGGAAGTTACCTAGGAAACAAAGTCTTTTGTGCTTCAAGTTTATATGAGCTATTCACGTCTGCTGGGGATCGGCACAAAAGCTCCAGAGAGAAAGAAGACTGCAATGTTTTACTAAAACCCTACATGGAAAAAAATGTTTTTCTCAGGGGGGAAAACATACAGTCTCTTGGGTTTATGGGTGTTTTTGCAGATAACATTAACAAGGTAAGTAAGTGTCCTGCAATTTAGCTATTAAGTATGATCTTAAACACTTTTGCAATCAGTTTGGAACTGTTGTTTGCCAAATTTTAGATCTGCAACTCCCACAGGATTTGTGAGAATGTGATTAAGAGAAGTGGCATAAAGGGAACAATTTTGGTTTGAGAGTGTAATATTAAGCATGAAATGCTACATTTTGTGCCAAAGAAAGTAAGTAAAATATCTTGCGTTAACTACATGTGCTCATAAAGCTAAATTTCTGGCAATAAACTGAAAGCAACAAACATAAATGAGAGCCTTAATAGTCAGCCAGCTGGGAATCTAACACTGAAAAGAAAACCAGGCTAGGAAATATTGCTAAATATTTACTGGAAGATACAGACAGGTTTCCTGAACTAGTCAAAGACTTGTCACAGAAATGTATTAACTACAGAAGACGGGAAAGATAGGCGGACAAAGAATAAGAGTTTCTCCCCCTCCCCCACTTGCAAACAAAACAGAAAGTTCTTTCCACAGAGCGAGGTGGTTTCAAAATATGTCTTTAATTCAGGAATAGAAGGAAATGTTGATCGCATATTCCTTTCTTGTTAACTGAAACTTCAACATTGCAGATAGAGTATTTCTCTTTTCTTTTTAAAAGCACTTACCTTCTTTTCTTCCATGTAATTAACTTCTCTCTGTGCTTATTCGGCTTTCTATATGTTTATGTCTAGTGGTCTTAGTAACATGTCTTGAAATATGTGTGTTCTCCAAATGATGCTTCTTAAAGTGACAGTCATTGGTCAGGATTCTTCTGACACTAGTGCCGTCAACAGCATCTTCAGCCAAATATTTATTTGTAGAGTTTTCCTACAAATAAAACTCTTTGAACTGTTCATATTCCTAGTTGATTCATAAAGGCAAAATGTGTATCTTTCTAAAGCATGGATTGATATTTTGAAAGCTTTGGGCCCCTTGTCAAATTAATTCTTTCTTGGGGCTCATTTTCAGAAGTTGTCACTACACTAGTGCTTATAGGTTTTTGCATGCACATTTCTAGCAGTTCTATGTGTATGTGATAATGACATGCAAATATGGGTGTGGATGGATTTAAAATTTGTGATAATGGGTACATATTGTAATAAATGTGAGCTATGTCTTCAGAAGCTGAAATGTGTCCCCAAAAATAGTTACTCTTCACTACAGTGTTTCCAGTAGGCTGAGGGTATGTTTTTTTTCTTACCGTAACATCACATCCACTTGGGAGAAAAAGTACAGTTGACCTGTTTGAATATCTATAACTCTTACTGCTTCCCTACAACCTACTTCTGATCTCAGTAGAAGCTGCTTTGTTTAAAAATTAGCCTTGAAAGACTTAACAGTGAACACTGATTTTGAATGTATTCATTTGCAGTCCCATCCACCAGAAGACGAAGATACAGATGTCATGTTAGGGCAGAGGCCGAAAAATCCAATACATAATATCCCTTCTACACTGGATAAGCAAACCAATTGGAGTAAAGCACTACCTCTCCCAACTCCGGAGGAGAAAATGAAACAAGATGCCCAAGTGATTTCCTCTTGCATTATCCCCATCAATGTCACTGGTACAAATCTCTTCTATTCCTTTTGCTTGATTTAAGGGTGTTTAGGTCAAAGCATGTTATTTTAAGTCTGTTTCAGAATACAAGACTTTGAGAGTCTACTACTGTCCCTCAAGAATTTAGGTTAGAAGACATTTAATGAACTAAATTTATTCCTAATGTACATCCAATACGGTCGTTGAAGTTACAACTGGGATTAATTTGGCTGTAACTTCAGTGTATTGGTGTCATGTTATAAACTATTATCTAACATAAGTGTCTATAGTATGATGTGTAATTTTGTTATATATAACACTAATTGTTTTTATTTATAAAGACATAGCACAGCTCTTTGAGTTTACTTGAAACGTAACACAGAAAGCCACAGTGATTGATCATATGATTATCATGTGTAACGGAGCAAATAAGAGCAGAGAATATACTCAGTATTTGCATGTGTTGAATATATAACTATTGGTTATATAACTTGTAAACAACTGCTTTGAGCTCTCTTTTCATGCCTCTAGGTTGAAGGTATAGTACTGGCATCTTTATTTATAAGGCTTTTAAATTTTAAGTCACTGAATTTATCTAAAGGATTCACTTCCATATTAATATGCAGCATGTATATAGGCTATGAAATATGAGTGATAATTTATTTTCTAAAATTACAAATATCAGCTCCATTTTTTTCTCGCTTGCTTGCTTGCTTTCTCTGTCTCTCACCTCCTTGTATCATTTGGTGCTCTGATAAATAGGAAAATTATGTGACCTTTTCCCCCAAATTTTTATACCACATTTTTATTCCTTTAAGAATGTAAACTTGGTTAACTTCTATGATTAAAGATTTTGCTACAGAGATCACAAAAAACAGCTGCAAATTTACAGTTAACTTTATAACACAAATATTATTTATTCCATTGGGCTTTTCTAAAATTGCTACAGATAGAATGTATGTGGGGAGATCTTATGTCTATGCCCTAGAAGAAAGTAAAATTGTGATGTTTGTCCACTAGTAAAGACCATATTAATTCAAAATATAGCATAGCTCTTTAAGGAATATATTCTTTCAGGTATGCCTGCACCTACTTTCTAATATCACTCAGGTTGCACACCCATTTTGGAGCGGAGTATAACTCCAAGTCAGGGGCAAATGTCAACTTTTCAAGAAACAGAAATATTTAGGTAGAACTAACATGTCTTAAATTGGAACCAACCTTTTCCTGATCAGTTTTAGAGACCAAGTACAGCATGTAATTTTCTGCATGTCTGTCTTTATCATCCTTATTCAAACTTTTTGGAAGTAATTTTGCACGTATCAAAGGGGAGTTGCCCAAGATCACTTGTCTTTAGCAGATAACCCTGCACGTTTGCCATAAGGATTATGTTGAAATAAGGTACAATTGCTGGGACTTCTGATTGTTGATAGTTCTGATTTTCGTTTACAACAATCTGTTTTTATTTTACTTTTTTAAATTTCCAACCTGATAAATATGTGACTTTTAAGAATTACAGTTAATGGAATGCATAGCTCTTTTGTTCACCATTAAAGAAAGTTCTTCCTCTGCTTGTTCCAGGGGCATTGGTGGTTACAGGACATCTGTCTGACGCCTCTATCTCACAGTAGTAGATTTCAAGAAGAACTTTTACAAGAAAGTTACTTTTTAATGTTTTACATTGTTATGTAATGTAATCTGTATGTGTATGTCTGTGTATAATTATGGTTGATATAATTATACACTATTGAAATAGAGCTTTTTGAATCAGGAGGGGGTTTTTTTGGTTTTGGTTTTCTTTGTTTGTTTGTTTTCTTATTATTATGAACCACAATAACAAGTGGCCTTAACTTCACTGTTTACGGACCTGGCACATTTATTCAAACATGAACCTTGCCTACTTCAGAGAGCATGACTTTACAGTTGCTAAAGAACTATAAAAGCTAAGTGCTTATGTTTGACTGGCTCCCAATTAACTTTATATTGGCTGTGGAGCAGGAGAGAAAGCTTTCCTGAAGCAACAAGATGCAAAGCAAAGTATTCTTATCTATTCTAATAAATGGGTACCTGAAGTGCAGCTACAAAATCCAGATTAAGGCACTGAAATATGCAGCCTGGTTTTCAAAAATGCTCATTACTTAGCAACTACCGTTAACTTCTCTGAGAGCTGCTGGATACTGAGCACTTCATAAGTCCACACCAGCTATTGAGGTGTCTACCTGTGGTTTCAGAATTTGCGTTTTTAGGTGCCCATTTATGTAATTCTTGCCCACAGATAATAGTTAAGAAGAATGTTCTCTAAGCCTGAATATGGACTTCGGAGTCCAACTTTGGGCAACTTTTTTTGAAAATCCTGGCAATTCTATTTTTCCTTGTGCCTTGGCCTCCTAAGAATCACCAGACTACTAGTTTTATGACCCAGTTTATTTGTTTTGAAATGAGTCAGACCATAGCTGAATGGATCATTATTTGCAGCAGTGTTGGTATCATTGCCTCCAAGGCAGACAAGCAAGTAGCTCTGACACAGATGCCTTGCTGTACAGAATTCTTAACTTTTTTTCCCTTTCCTTTTTTATTTTTCCCCTTCTGTTACTTTTGGCAAAGCAGGCTGCTGAGATGGGGCTGGAGTTAGAAGTAAAACTGTGATATACTATAATATAATTTACATAAGAGCTGCATAAGGGCTCCCTTATATTTATTCATAGGCTTAATCCAAGCTCACATACCTCCTCTGTGTTCCAGCCATGAAAATTTGTTTACCATTTCTAAAGGCTAATGAGACCTATTTATGGGTTGCAGGAGTTGGTTTTGACAGAGAGGCTAGTATACGCTGCTCTCTTGTTCATTCACAATCTGTACTACAGCGGAGACGAAAGTTGAGAAGGAGGAAAACCATCTCTGGCATCCCCAGAAGAGTGCAACAAGAAATAGGTGTAGTATAAATAAAAATCTTCGATAGATAGCATTCTAACTGACTTAAATTGCAGGGATACAAAGTGGCAGCCTGCCTTCCAAACAGCTTTCTAAGGAAGTTGTTAAGCTTTAATGGTTGCGAAGCTTGGAAATAATGTTTGTTTGTTTGTTTTTTTCTTCCTTTAATACAGCAAGAAAAGCTATATCACTCAATATGGCCTCTATGTACCAGAGACCTTACCGAGTGATATACATACATGTTCAGCCCTTATTGTTTAAATGTAATCAGTTTACTTAATTTTTTTTCAGTTTATTTTTGTTCTATAACCATAGTTATGTACATAAAAAGTAACTAGATTCAGTGAAAGTTTTTTCTTGTGCAAGAGATCTTAAGGTAAAGAAGTGATAGATGTTACCCTTCAAGTGGATGAGTAGTCACAGCACACAGAGCAACTTATGTGTATGACCAGTTGAATGTTAGATATCTTCATTAGATAGCTGCAAGTGCTTTACGGAAAACTTTGCCAAACATTCTTTTTCTGTTATACTTTTTTTCTGATTTTCTTCCTCTTGTTCCTTACTATTGAAGATATTTGCATGAAATCTGGTAGCCTAGTTGGGATCTTACTTAGGTTTGTATAGCAGCCAAGTTTAAAACTTGTGAGATCAGGAGTAGGCCCGGAGTCTGTATGTCTTCAGCTTTAGTTCATCTGTACCTGAAGTCAGTCATGATCTTGCAGTTGGTTCCAGTGAAATTCTATCACAAACAGAAGCGTGTTCCTCGTAGGGAATAAACAACCAGAACCTACGAAACAAAGAACCTATTGTCATTTAAATATCCTCAGTAATAAAAAGGAAGAGAAAGGAAATTCATAAATGATATAAAATTCAAATAGACCTGTTTGAAAAAGATGTTTACAAAGTTCTCTGTGAGGTATCATTTCATGCAAACAGCCAGTATTAGTTGAAATACAGTGTCACAAACTCAAAAGTGAATTTGTATCTAATTCCAGCAAGACTAGCTCAGAGTGAGATCACTATGCAGGAACAAAAGAATTTCCCACTTTTCCAGGATAAGGTCTACCTTCTTTTTTTTTTATAGTAAAGTTAAATTTGGTTTAATACTCAGCAAAAAAAAAAGAGACAAACTACAGCAGATATGTTTCTCAGATTGCTCTAAGGGTCATCCTGAGTCGGCAATGTGAAAGCGTATCTCACATTATTTTACGTATATCCTAGATTCTGATGAGTCTCCTGTAGCAAGAGAACGGAATGTAATTGTGCATACAAACCCAGACTTCTCCAATACAGTCAACCGGAGATCAGGTACCAGAGACTCTGGGTGCCAGACTGAAGAAATTCTTATTGCTGCTCCATCCAGGAGAAGAATCCGAGCTCAGAGAGGTCAGAGCGTTGTAGCCTCCCTGTCGCACTCAGCTGGCAACATCCTGGTGCTGACAGACAATGGGGATTCAGTGTTTGCTACAGCAGTGAGCAACCGCATCCGATCACGGAGTCTTCCTCGTGAAGGTGCTAGAACCAGTGAAGCTGATCAAGATGCTGAGGCCAAAACTTTGGTGTATGAAGCAAACTGCTTTTTGGCAGGCCAAGAAAGAATCCCAAAAAAGGGTAAAGATGCCATCGATAAACAAGATTCACAAGAACACCAGCCTATAGGTTTGACCTGTTCCCAGCATCTCCACAGCCCAGAGCATAACATAAATGAGAGAGGGAGGTCGAGGTTGTCCAGGATGGCAGATTCTGGTAGCTGTGAGATTTCCTCAAACTCTGACACCTTTGGGAGCCCCATTCACTCTATTTCCACAGCAGGTGTCCTTCTCAGCAGCCACATGGACCAAAAGGATGACCACCAGTCCTCCAGTGGGAACTGGAGTGGGAGTAGCTCAACATGTCCCTCACAGACATCTGAAACCATTCCTCCAGCTGCTTCTCCTCCACTGACTGGCTCTTCACATTGTGACTCAGAGCTGTCATTGAACACTGCTCCTAACGCCAATGAAGATTCCAGTGTCTTTATAACAGAGCAGTTCAGTGATCACGTAGATAAGGTTAGAGGTCACAGGGCAAGCTCCTTCACCTCCACCGTAGCAGATTTACTTGATGACCCCAATAACAGCAACACGAGCGATAGCGAATGGAACTACTTGCATCATCATCATGATGCATCGTGTCGTCAGGATTTCAGCCCTGAACGCTCGAAGGCTGACAGCCTGGGATGCCCAAGTTTTACAAGCATGGCCACTTATGACAGTTTTCTAGAAAAGACTCCATCTGACAAGGCAGACACTAGCTCTCACTTTTCTGTGGACACTGAAGGATATTATACCTCCATGCACTTTGACTGTGGTCTCAAGGGTAATAAAAGTTATATTTGTAACTATGCAGCCGCAGGCTCTGAGAGTGGCCAGAATGCAGGTGTTGCTTCCAGTATCACTGATTGTGCCTGGCAGGGTTGTGTAAACCACAGGAGGCAGGGAAGACAGAGCATCTCTCTTAAGAAACCAAAGGCAAAGCCAGCCCCACCAAAACGCAGCTCATCTTTGAGGAAATCTGAGAGCAGCGTGGATCTTCCTGAGAAGAACGAACCAAAGATAAGCGGTGGGCAGCACGTGCCTCACACTTCCAGGGAAATGAAGTTGCCACTTGAGTTTTCAAACATACCCTCCAGAGTGGAAAACTCTAATCTGCCAAGCAAACAGGAACTCTCCTGGATTAACCAGAATGACAGTGGATTAAAGGACACTCCGTTTGACACGACAGATATTCCATCATTTAAAGATGAAGGTGCTGACCAATCTCACTATGCAGATCTCTGGCTTCTAAATGACTTGAAAACTAATGATCCTTATAGGTCTTTATCCAATTCAAGCACTGCTACGGGTACTACAGTCATAGAGTGCATCAAGTCCCCAGAGAGTTCTGAATCACAAACATCACAGTCTGGATCAAGAGCCACCACTCCATCCCTCCCCTCTGTTGATAATGAGTTTAAACTGGCTTCTCCAGAAAAGCTGGCTGGTTTAGCCTCCCCGTCTAGTGGTTACTCCAGTCAGTCTGAAACACCAACATCTTCTTTCCCAACAGCTTTCTTTTCTGGACCCTTATCCCCAGGGGGTGGTAAAAGAAAGCCAAAAGTACCAGAAAGGAAGTCCTCATTGCAACAGCCACCTTCTAAAGACGGCAGTATATCTATAAACAAAGATCTCGAACTTCCAATTATACCTCCTACTCATCTTGACCTAAGTGCTCTTCATAATGTCTTGAATAAACCATTTGCGCACAGACACCAGTTGCATGTTTTGAATCACAATAAACAGAACGTGGTAGGAGAAGCACTAAATCCTAATCCTCCACCAGCCCTTGCTATCACACCTTCAGTTTTAAAATCTGTTCACCTTAGATCAATTAATAAGCCTGAAGAAGCAAAACAAAAAGACAGTGACACCGATCTTGTCTTCATAGAAGAAACCACATTAATGGTGACTGGCATTTCTCCAGTCAAAATGAAACCATTTGTAGGTAAAAAACCATTATCACGTCAGTACTCCACTGAAGATGCCATAATGTCGTACCCTGACTTTTCTCCAGTAGAGCCAGGCCCTGATAATCTGAATTCAGAAAAAAGTTCCTCTTTCATGGCACAGAATACTTGTGATCAAGACTCACTAACCTTAGCAAACGTGGATAGTTTAGAAGCTAAGTCCTTGAAAGACCATATGCACCCAGATAGTGAACTGTTACCAGAAAACACACCAAATAAAACCTGTAACACTTCTACACAAGAATTTCAAAAAGGCACAGTTGTCTTCACAAGTGATTATGAAGCAAAGACAGCTTCTGGCATGGAACAGGATGAGAGCCTTGATCACATGCAGATTCAGCAAGAATTATCAGCAGCCTCTGAACAAAAGTTTGTATCTGAGCGTGTGAATGAAACCATATCCCAGCCGGGGGAAGCAGACTTTAGCAATCAGCTTAAGCACCAGTTTGATTTAAGCCACCATGATAACAAAGTGCCTGGGAATATCACCTACGAGTCAGAGACAGCAACTGTAAATTCACTCAGTGAAAATAGTTCCGAGCAGGAAAATGATATCGCATCAGGTATTGCAACCAAAAGTGCCTCTGGTAACAGCAGGGCAGAAGAGACGCAGGGGAGTGCAGATCATGCTTCATTGAAAGGTAAGTGTTTTAATTATTATTTCTATTTTTAAAGGGATATATGGCATCCAAATTTATATTTAGCAATCTCTAAAACTATTGGATTGTACCTCCAGGATACCACAAATCAGCATAGCTCAATGAATATCAATCAGTGAAACTACCCTGGTTTAACAGCAGAGGATTCTCACCCTCTCTGCTGTAAAGATTCTTAAGAGAACTTGTATTTTACATTTTTCTGGGATTTTATTAATGTTAAGAAAAGAAAAGTTAACTAGCCCTTTGCACCAAGATACAGCATTTTGACAGATGTATAGAATCACAGAATCATAGAAAATGAGGGTTGGAAGGGACCTCAGGAGGTCATCTAGTCCAACCTCCTGCTCAAATCAGAACCACCCCCCAGCTATATCATCCCAGCCACATCTTTTTTCTAGCTGGGTCTTAAAAACCTCCAAGGATGGAGATTCTACAACCTCTCTGGGTAACCTGTTCCAGTGCTTTACTACCATCCCAGTAAAAAAGGTTTTCTTCATCTCTAACCTATGAGACCATTGCTCCTTGTTCTGTCATCTGCCACGACTGAAAACAGTCCAGCTCCATCCTCTTTGAAACCATGTTTCAGGTAGTTGAAGGTCACTATCAAATCCCCCCTCAGTCTTCTCTTCTGCAGACTAAATAAACCCAGTTCCCTCAGCCTCTCCTTGTAAGTCACATGCCCCAGGCCCCTAACTATTTTTGTCGCCCTCCACTGGACTTTCTCCAATTTGACCACATCCTTTCTGCAGTGGGGGAGCCCCAAACTGGACACAGTACTCCAGTGCTAAATAGACAGGAATAATCACTTCCCTCGATCTGCTAGCAATGCTGCTACTAATGCAGCCCAGTATGCTGTTAGTCTTGTTTGCAACAAGGGCGCACTTTTGGCTCATATTCAGCTTATTTTCCACTGTAACTTCCAGGTCCTTTTCTGCAGAGCTGCTGCTTAATCAGTTGGTCCCCAGCCTGTCCTGGTGCATAGGATTGTTTCGTCCTAAGTGCAGGACTTTACACTTATCCTTGTTGAATCAAATGAGATTTCTTTCAGTCAAGTCCTCCAGTTTCTCAAGGTCTCTCTGAGTCCTAGACTTGCCCTCCTGGACTTGGTGTGTGCTGCAAACTTGCTGAGGGTGCACTGTGTCCCATCTTCCAGGTTGTTGATGACATAGAATATTTTAGACTAGATTATAAAGTGTATAATATTATTGTCTAGACAGTTCCATTATTACTTGAGCCTGCAAATTGCATTAGCAGTTCTGTTGTAATGTGTGGCAGGCATCTGACTCATATCAGTGATTCCTTTTTCCTATTTAAGAATCTTCTCCAAGTGATGATTCCGTAATTTCGCCATTGAGTGAAGATTCTCAGCCTGAAACAGATGTTTTTGTGTCTCCAAATAAACCTCGTACCACTGAAGATCTTTTTGCAGTCATTCACAGGTGATCTAACATTACATTTATTGAAAACCATCAAAATATTGAATCCAAGTTTCTCTTCCTAAAATCTACAATTAAGCATCAACTGAGAATAACCAGTGACTAAATCCTGATTAAGTGTGTCATGTTTCCCTCTATTAGTTTGGAATTACATATTGTCAGTGCACCTTCTACTGTTATCAGCTAATGGAAGCATTTTTTTGGTCCAGGTGACAAAAATCTGTCTTTTTGATGCTGAAGATCTTTGGTTTTAATCCCATAATAACAAAACATTGCTGCTGTGTTGCCATAGTTAAGATAGTATTTACTTTTACACTGAAACCAGCAATATAGGTTATTTGTTGTATGTGAGGATCACAGTATAATCCAACTGTTGGTACATAGTGGGCATGTCTACACATGCATTTATGCCATCTTAAATTTACTGTGCAGTAATTTACTGCACAGTAAGTGGGAATAGGCCCGCGTCTACACATGCAAGCATTAAAGCACATTAATGCTGCGTGTGTACTGACTTGGGACTGAAGTTAGTCCCATGTCAATCCATACACAATGTTACTGTGCAGTAAGGTGCCTACATGTGCATTACTGTGTAGTAACTAATCAGGCATAAATTTGATACCTGCATGATTCAGGTATCAAATTTATGCTCAAATCGGCGTAAGTCTCCATATTTACCACGCAGTATGAGCATGCACGTGTAGACAGACACCCATATTGTACAGTAATTTTGGTTACTGCAGAGTAAATGCACATGTGTAGATGTGCCCCCTGTCTATGTAAAATTTAATTTTTTGAGGCACTTCAAGAAAATCTGCTATTTGGATTCTTATAGTTCTAAAAATTAAAAATTGGTGCTCCCCCTTAAGAGTTTACTTTCTGAGTATCACAAATCTGAGGCCACTTTAGCTTAAAACTACTGTAGAAAATGAAATGGTCTTTGGGGTCTTTGGAATTAAGTAATTACTTTGTTAATTAACAATAATTGATTTCCACTATTCCAACTCCTGCCTAGGTATATGCATCAAAGGTCTGGGTTACCTTTCATGCATACACCATGACACAGAAGGATCGATGGTTGCCAAAACAATAATGGATTAGGGTCAAAACTCTTGGTTTATAGCATGGTAAGATGAAGGAGAATATTACTTATTATAACCAATCCAGACCCTCCAGACATACAGGTTAAGGTATGATGGGATCTGATACTCAGTCCACATAATTGTGGTTCCTGCCTGCCACATGTGTTGCAGGTGGTTATTTGCCCCTGCAATGTGGCTGGGAGCCCCATCAGTTCATTTTTGAACTGGATGAATGGCTTGACAGAACTTTTTGCCTGTGAAAAAACAATAGCTACTGCTTAATAAAACATAGGGATACAAAATTGGAAGGGATCCCATAGGTATTGCATCCAGTCCTGCACCCTCCGGGCAGCTATGTGTTTGGCCTCCGCCACATGTTATACTTAAGGTGTGATTAACCAGTAGGGCTGTGCAAAATGGCTGTGTTTCATTTTGGTTTTGGATTTGGCCATTTTGGAGGGCAGAGATTCATTTCAGTGTTTCGGATCACTGTTCAGTTTCAATTCGGCCAAATCTGTTTCAGAGTTCAATGCTGTTTCGGTGATTTGGCCAAAGGCTATAATGGGGAATCACTAAAATGCCTATAACTTTGTCATTTCCTGCCTGATTTGGATGCAAATTGCAAGGTTGGTAGCCCCTTCTGAGGGCATGAAGCCTTCCAGGTTTCAAGGAGATAGGTGCAGGGGTTTCTGTGAAACTGCACCTCAAACTGTTCAAAGCAAAACTCGTATCACTTGCCAGCAGTGGCAGCCTGCTGTCATCCTGTATGCAGATCTAGGGGCCCGTGTCCCCCAGGAGGGCTGCAGAGACTCCTCCCAGGGAGCACGGGCCCCCAGATCTGCCCAGGGGATGACAGAAGGGTGCTGCTGCTGGCTGGGACCAGCATTTGATGCAACCCGTGCCAAGAACCGGGAAGACTGGTGCTGCTGCTGGCCTCAGCCAGCAGCGGCAGCATGCTGTCATCCCGTGTGCAGATCCAGGGGTCCGTGCCCCCCAGGCAGGCTGTGGGGCTGTGCCAGACTCCTCTTGCGGGGGCATGGGTCCCCAGATCTGTGTGCAGGATGACAGCAGGCTGCCGCTGCTGGCTGGGGCCAGCACCAGCACTAGGTTCTTTCCGGCACTTGGCACAGGCTTCACCAAGCAGACTTGGGTGCTGATGCTGGCCCCAGCCGGCAGCATGCTGTCATCCCGCGTGCAGATCTGTGGGCCTACACACCCCGGGAGACCTGCAGGGCCATACCAGACTCTTCTCAGGCAGGACACAGGCCCCCAGATCTGCGCGCAGGATGACAGCAGGCTGCTGGCGGGAATGGGGCTCGGTGCAGCCCGTGCCAAGTGCCAGGAAGACTGGTGCTGCTGCTGGCCCGAGCAAGCAGCAGCATGCTGTCATCCCAAGTACAGATCTGGGGCCCACACCCCCCGGGAGAGGTGCAGGGCTGTACTGGACTCTTCCTGGGGGGTGCAGGTCCCCAGATCTGCATGCGGGATGACAGCAGGCTGCCGTTGCCAGCTGGGACCAGCACCAGCACTGGGTTCTTTCTGGTGCTCAGTGTGGGCTGCACCAAATTTCGCACCCAACACCACTAGAGCCATCACCACACAATGCACACAAGAAGCCAAAATCTTGACACTACCCCAGTTGGGGTTCCCAACTTCCAGCACCTGTTCCAGTGCTTGGCCAACCAGGGATGTATTTAAACATTTGGTTTATTTGGCTATACTGGCCCTGTACAGTATGTGATGAAGGATTATGGGGCAATGTAGGACTGCCTTCATTCCTTAACCATTTATCTCTAGACTTGAAAGTAATTGTTGTTATTAAAGATGTACTGGATTTTTTTAAAAAGAAAATGCACCCTAATAGTCTGGGTATTACCTGGGTTCCATCAAAACATACCTTCAACCTTAACTCTTTAAAAATATTTTCATTTTTTCAGTGATAGTTAGGAACTTGAATGGGTGTATATATAAGTGCTGCAGGAGGGTAGTTCTGCTTCAAAGCTTGAGGCCTATTAAAACAGGGGGTCCCTCTTCCAAGGGACCTTCCCAAGTCCACAGAAGGTGCATGCAAAGTTATGTCCACTTTGGATACTGGGGTAATGAACAGTGGTGGGAAAGGAGGAAATTATATAGTTTTATGCACATGGAAAACTTTAAAATGGCCTTTCTTTCCTTCTTTCCCTTGACCCTTGTATCCTGTACACAAATTATATATGCCTTCCCTGCACCACCATCCTTGCTTTCTCTCTTGCCCTGTTCCATGACCCCTCTGTAATCTTCCACCTTTTTTCATCTCCATTTCCATTCTATCAGTATCCTTCCTCTCTCCTTCTCCAGAGCTCCCCAGCTCAGCAACCTGGCTTCAAGTTACCCAGAGTCCTAACTACAGCCCATGCCTCCTAAGGCCTTTGATGCCCCCAACCCTACATGTTGCTCAATTTGTGCCTTGTCATATTTTCCCTTGGCTTCCCACTCCTCACATCTGATTCATCCTGGTGGCTAGAGTCAGAAGGTCAAATTGTGTCAGAAGGTTAGTTTATGTTTATAAATGCTGCTTTTGCCATGAGCCAAAGACATGGGAATTGTTTAAACAAACAAACTACAGATTTTTTTTTTCAAACCACTATGACTTTGGAATTTTTTTTTCCTACAAAGACTCCTGCAGATCCTCTGTTAGGATGACAGCTGTGTGACAATTATTGGCCCTTTCTTGAAATATTTTATCTCCTTGCCCTTCATACTGAAACCAACTTATATATTCTATTGTGTTAAGTTTTTGAAAGGAGACTTTTATAGATTGCTTTAATATAATAGCTTTGTATTGTTGCTCAGTGAAGTGAATATTTATGGAATGTATACAAGGCTTTACAGATACAACTGGTGTCATTCATTGTTAATAGTTGTTAAGATATATATCTCCTGAGCAAAATGTTCACTATTGTGTTTTTGTATTCTGCCTACCAACTTTATTGTTTTATGATGGCTGTGGCATTGAAACCTAGAAGGCAACCCTCCCACTATCAGAGATTTTTAGTTAAAATTTTCTATAACTAAAATATAATTGCTGCCTTCTAATGTCAGTTTCCGTGGATGACAAGCAGGTAAGAATATATAACTTAACCTTAGAAGACGTATACATCATTCTCTGAATCTAGTACCAAAGTATCCCTTTAGTTCTGCAAGTGATTTGGTGGACATGGCTGTAAAATGGGGGCCAAAAGAAAGAAGTATACCACCTCTTGTTGCATTGTCCAATCCTCGTTCCAGCTGTACAGAAAATCTTTCATGTGTAAACCATATGGGTTGGCCCTTGCAGAACTGAGTGAGGTTGGGATAGACTTTAATTATTCCCTGTAACCTAATGCTTAATGTAGTGTGATAACAACATGCTGATTAAAGTTATTTCAGTAAGTAGTTGGTACGGTATTAGAAGGATTTATCTGTTAATCAGGCTGTTACAAATCTTTAAAGATCTATATCACCACTAAATATCATTTCATGTTAATTACCTAAAATGTTCCTTTTTTCTTTCAACAGATCAAAAAGAAAAGTTCTTGGAAGAAAAGATTCTGGAGAGCTCGCTGCAAGAAACAAATTGAGAGCTTCATCTGGCACTAGCAGCCAGTCACTTCCCAGCAGCATATCACCCACCAGCAGTGTGCCAACCCCCAACAATATGGGAACCCCAACAAGCAGTCAGAGGTCTCCTGGTCTTATTTACAGGAATGCCAAAAAATCTAACACATCTAATGAGGAGTTTAAGCTCCTGCTCCTTAAAAAGGGCAGTCGATCTGATTCTAGTTATAGGATGTCAGCCACTGAGATACTAAAGAGCCCTATTTTGCCCAAGTCTCCTGGTGAGCTAACTGCGGAGTCCCCTCAAAGCACTGATGAGTCTCCCCAGGCATCACCAGGTTCTGAAGCATTATCCCCCCTTTCTCCTTGCTCCCCTAGAGTTAATGCAGAAGGTTTTTCCTCCAAGAGCTTTTCTATGTCAGCTTCTTCAAGAATAGGGCGCTCACGGGCACCTCCTGCAGCCAGCAGCAGCCGCTACAGTGTACGCTGTAGGCTGTACAACACGCCGATGCAAGCTATCTCAGAAGGAGAAACTGAGAATTCAGATGGCAGCCCTCATGATGATCGATCTTCTCAGAGTTCAACATAGGCTTCACCAGCTCCAGGGCTGCACTGTTGACTGTGAAACATGTAAACTCTGAATCCATTTGGGTTATGTAAGGATGTGAACTTAGTAGGCCAACTCTGTAGCAGTCAAAAAAATTGCAGGGCAATATCAATGCTTATAAGTATTTGTGTTTATAAGTTGCTGGGAAAACAGAAGATTAGAGCTGTAGCTATTTATTTCTTTGCATTTTCTAAAAGTAGAAAGATATGCTATGTCTCCTCTGTTTACTGCTGTCTTTGCTTCATTCCACTCATTTCAGTTGTTGCTGTAGATTTCAAAAGTATTCCAGTTTTCATATAATTAAAAATGCCTTTTTTTCCTGCAAAGTTTGCCCATATAGGAACAAAAACCCTCCCTCCTTGTAGTGCTTCCCTAAGGAAAAAAATGAATTGCTCTTGAGGATTGGTATTTTTCTACTCTAAAATGAACTGAAACAAAATTTAAAAGAAATGAATAAAACATATGTAAATACCATATTTTTGATAAAAGTTTGTAAATAGAATTATCAAAAACGTGGACATGTGGCAAATGATTTATGGCAAAACAACTTTGTTTATAGAAGACAAAACAAGTCATATGTAATAACTGTATTCTGTGAATACCATTTTCATATCAAAAATCGTATTTACATGTCCACCAATACCACTTTGTGTGAAGAATGAGCCTCAAATATGAATTTTAAGCATCAAATGACAGAAAATCTTAATGTTAGTTAATGAATAACTAAATATACTAATTAAGATGCAATTAATTTTAAAGTAACCATTTGTCTTTCAAAATTTCGTTCCAAACAAGCAGATTGCAAAGTACAGCTGTGAGTTTTAATGTGGCAATTGGTTTGGATGGAAAGCATGCTTTTCTAATGCAAAGGCCCAAGCAGTCACATTTGACAGTGTCCCTTAGCCTTTTATTCTGACATGGATTGCTTTAGAGAGACTAGATATGAGGAAGTAATACTTATTTTCATATTCTTAGTAGGCTGTTGGGATACTTAACACAGTCATAACCTGATAATTATAAACTTTAACCATGATTAATTTCTGGTTCTTAAAGAAAACAAATAAATTATAGGCATGCAACAAGTGCTGTTGATTTATCAGTAAATATCTGCAATGAGTTTTCAGTGAAGCTTTCTCTTTGTGCTGATGAGATTCATGCTACCTAAATATCTACAGAAATGACACTGTGAAAAAACTGTAGCTGGGAAATAGGTATGTGTACACATTATTTATATTCATTGTTAAACTGGGAACGGGGAAAGCTCTGGTTCATTATGCCAGCCACATACAGCTTAGTTTTGTCTAGGTTTACCGGAAATGCTTAACAGGGTTGGGGAGTGGGATTAGGGATGGGAGAGGAGGTGAATCAGAGCAAATGCTTTGATAAAATGAAGGCAGGGAAAGAAAAGCTGATTTACTTGAAGTTACTTGAATTTTCTTGTCTTAAAGCTGAAAGAAAATGTAATTATGAGCTTAAATCACAAGTTGTTTTACACCTTTAATTTTGGAACAAAATAAAACCAGTGTTTAAAAATGGTAGGCCTGATACTCCTTTGTTACACCTGTTTTCTAAGAGTGTAGCTTTGCTTACACCAAGTGGAGCATCAGGAGCTGTTTGTCCAAAATGTAAGCAGTATGTAGTGTTTGCTGTAGAACATGATTGTGAACATGGAAGGTTTAGTGCAGCGAACATATTTAAGAAGGAATGTGGTGTGCAGTAGGACACAGTGAGGAGGATGACAGAAAGAACGTACTTGGTACTGAAGAAATCAGTGAACAGCTGACTTCAAATGTAAGTTAGTGAAGATAAGGAAGTGGGATGTGTGAAAAGAGTTTTAGTGTTTTTGACTTTACTCATACAATGTATAGAGCAGAGAGTTTTAAAAGAAGGCAAATAATGCTTTAGCAAGGAAAATTCTATCTAAAAATGGAATGTTTTTGGAATGATTGAACAAAATAGAATTTGCTTAACGAATTTTGATTTTATTTCTTGTTAGACAGTGTCCAGTTTCATCCAGTATTCACCACAAAAATAGTATAATTCAGGGTTTCCTGCAATCCTCCTGGGTAGTATGACAGTGAATGGTATGTGAGATGTAGTCTGTGTGCGTGGAGGCACGTCTGTTAAGGAAGGGGGAAGTAACTTGGGAAAAGAGTTTCATGATCAGGAAAGTCTGAAAGTGTCTAAAGTATACAAGTGGATCCAGGTTTTAGGGAACAAGTCTGGTTTTTATTAACAGGTTAGTTAAGAAAAGCAATCTAAAGACAGATGAAATAAATGCATTAGTGTATGTTTTTAACTGCTCTTGTTAAGCCTGTAACGATACACTTCAGAGAACATAAGTAAAAGGAAAGTGATGCATCAGGCAGATCAGCCTTATTCAGTCATCTTACATCATTTTCCTTAAAGTTTGTAACTGCAGCATTTTTGCAACAGTTCTTCTTAAAGGTCTTACATGTGCTTTAAAAACATTGTTCTAAAATCTGAATAGAAAACAGCTGAATTGACTTTAATGACATCACCTTTTATTACCAACCTAGACATTTAATTTCATAGTGATACCATGTATATATATATTTTTAAAAGATAAACATTTTGACTTGAATTATGAGGTAGTAAGATACCTTCTGTATGTAATGCTCATAGAACTATCACATAAAATATAGGTGTACTTATTTTGTTTAATCTAAGATCTATTACAAAGTTTTTTTTCTATTTTATATTTAACAGATTAAAACCCAAATAAAATGGATTATAAATCCATTATGAAGAAAAGAATTCATAAGTATAATAGGTGTGAGAGCCAGATAAAAGGAGGAAAAAACTTTAGTGATGTACGTGTCTTTAAGGCACTCAAGACAAGCTTTAGGACAAACGTAATTCCATTCATATCTTGAAACAGGGTATTATACATACATTAGGTAACTTGTGAACCATCATTCCAACCTCTTGCTCTGTTGTTTGCACTGATGTTATGGAAATGATTTTTGAAGTTATACAGCTGTTACTGTATTCTGCAAATAACATTTTTTCTTTGCCCTTTCTTTTTTTCTTTTTGTGGCAGCATAGAGGACATGGAATAGTTGTAGCAAATAATGCATATGTTTGCTTTTGCCAAAGGTCAGTGATTGAGTGCATTTGCTGCAATGGTGGCAGATTTAGAGAAATACTGTAGGTTATGACATAAAGATTAAAAAAAATAAGAAGGTTACAGTGTAACTATTTTGGTACTAACACCAGTTCATGCTGGCAGAAAAGACAACGGTTTATGGACTTGCATCCATTTTGTATTTTTGTAATATTTGTAAATATGAACTTTTTAAATTGTTGCAAAGATGGTTTCTTTTGTAAAATGTTTTCAAAGTTTACATTAAATCCAAGCCTTTGTATATTTTAGAGCTGTGCAACACTTTAAGTCTTGTATTTATTTTTAGTAAAAACGGTGACAGTTTCATTGTGATCCCCTCTCAAAAATGTGTCAGAGAAGTTTGATTACCTAGAAAGTGTGTATAGAAACTACAAATAAACGTGACTGCTATTAAACCACACTTCTCATTGCTTTCCTGCAATAGCATGTTATTTCTAATGTATGGGCCAAAAATATAGCAGCTTGCAAAGGTAAGTTTCTAAGGACATTAACCATTTTATAACTCTAATCTTGTTTTTTTCTTTGACTTGTAATTTTTAGTTCATTGACTAAATTAGACCAAAATCTTGCAATCCTTATCTAGATAAAATGTCATTGACTTTAACAGGAATTTTGCCTGATTTATTTTTATTTATTCACTGTATAATGCTGTCCTTTCCAACAAGGGCTCAGGGCTGCTTACAATAAAAAAAACCAGAATAACTTACAAATAGGAGTTTATAACAAGACTGATATATTTGCTTATAATTTTGTTGCCTGTAGTGGAGGAAGAAAGAGGTAGAACAATGGCAAGATTACGTGTTCATTTCCGGTAGGAACAATAAAAATCCAAGGAATAACCAAACCTCTGGACTGGATGTTACCAGGGAAGACTGGTAATGGTGAAAAGGCAAATAGAAGATATGAAAATAATAGACCTTGCTTCTTTTTTGCCATGTTGAAGAAAAGTATAAGTGTTGGGCAGTGGTCCTCAACTTTGTTAGACTTAAAGCACCCCTCAGAAAATGCCAGCTTTTAACTCTCATTCTTTCTTTTTCATTATGGAATAATAATAGAGCAATTCTTCTGATGCAAAGAGCTCAAAAACATTCTTACCTGTTATGCTCTTTCTGACACTGTGGATTCCTATTTGAAATCTCAGGGATTATCTTGGGAATCATGTGTAGATGTCTGTACACCTGATAGTCCTAATGTCATGTGGTGTCATGTAATGCCTTTAACAGGATCTCATGGCACCCAGGTGTGTCACAACACTCTGGTTGAGAATCACTAGTACAGGGGAGGTAAGGAAGATGAAAGAACCCCACCCCTCCACGCAAGGTAGCTTATAATAACTGTCCCTATGCTGTTTTTATTTTTATTTCGGGAAAAAAGTGAAAACAATTGAGCTTCTAAAACACATCAAAGGAATTTTTTATCTAAGCATTTGCTGGTGGCTTTGTGATACTATGTGGATATTTGTAAGAAAAACGTGTATGGGAAGGGAACTGAAATGTGTATCTCTAGTGTGTGTTGTATGGAAAACTTAGCATTAGCATTTAAAAATATGCCTTGCAAAAGTATCAAGATTTCCCTGTGGGTGTGGTCTTAAAATAACATCCAAGTGCATCTTACGTTTGTTTTATCCAGATGGTGAACCACTGGATGATTATATAGATCATTTTATGTTGTCAGTAGTATATGCCTCTCTTGATCAAATATAAACAAGAAGCATAGAAAGAACTCAGCCTGGACAACTAGAAACAAAATCTGCTTTTCATTTGTTCCTGGTATATCCAGATAGTTTTCTCATGTTCAGATGACGTGAAGATATATATTAAATTTATGTTACAAAGACTTCCTTGGGTATTTATGAACTGAAGTCACTAGGTAGTTAATATATATAAGGTTATGTCATACTTTTAAGTCTTTATTGGGACTTAATGTGGTACATATGAGTTGTGCCTGCATGGCACAATATAGTGCCATTCAGAGATAGAAGAACTAACTCTGCTTTAGAAGCAGTGTAACTGGTCTAGTTCAACGCTTTGCTTAGGCTAGCAAACCCTTCTAGTGACACAAAACTGCAGCTCTTATTCCATTACCCAAGCTACTTCATTTACAATGGATGTCTCTCCATGGTGCCAAGTACACATGGAAGGTATAGATTTAAGCATGTGAGAGTCATGTAGGTTGTCTGTCATTAGCGCTGTTATATATAGATTTACACATTCTTTATCATAACTAGTGACCAGTTCAATCTTTGAGAAAATGCTGCATTGCTTGTTCTATTTTTTTTCTGGAGGAGCATTTGTAAGCAGTAGGAGCATTTACCATCTACCCTAATCCTTCTAAAGTGTAAATTATTGGGGGAAAGTTGCTCACAGGGAACTGGGCATTTGTAATTTAACTGGGATTCATTAAAGAAGTGTGCGCATTGTTAGACCTCTCTACGAGTGTCCATTTACAAGCTGTACTCAGCCCAATCATATACTTGTGTCACAGATTTCTCCTTCATGGAGAAATTAACCTTAAAGGTCTGACACTTGGAACTCAAATTTCATAGCATTGCCAACTTGATTCTTCAACAAGCCTCATGGAAGAGTATCCCCTTCCCACATTTAGAAGTCAGTGAGACTATTCAAGCACTGGGATCAGGTCAGGCAGACTTTGTAAGACCCCTAGTTTTTACTTCTTTACATTATGAATCCATGCAATTACACCAGTTTGGAATTAAATTCAAAATTTGTTTGGTTTGCTGGTCTGTGTTTGTATGTTACTTAGCACAATGGGGTCCTAATCCAGGTCTGAGTCTCTATACCAGTACAATGATCCAAATCAGTAACAAGTTACTGCTTTTCATTCCTCAAGTAATGAAGCAAATAAAGCATTATTGGTCACATTGTTAGTAGACAATTGCCTACTAACAAGACATATTACTAGGCAACTGTCAATCCTTCTGGCTCATGGTGTGCATAGAAGAGGTCACCAGGACCTTCAACACACATGCCTAGAGGAATGGAGGTTGCCCAGACCTTCCATCCCCTCTTTAGGCCACTGAGACAATATCCAAAGGTCAGACCAAGTCCAGATGTTCAGTGCCTCAATGGTTGTTATAGCTGCATCTGGGAATCAAACTCAGGTCTTCCACATGGTGGCCAAGGAGCCTACCACTGAACCACAACAGTAGGTTTACCATAGATAATGCTATGTGTTACATACTTATTAGGGGTATGTGAAATGGGCCATATCCAATTCAGATTTGGCCCGAATCAGGGATAGTGATTCGATTTGTTGATTCAGATCACTGTCCTGATTCAATTTGGCCAAATCTGAATCTGAAGATTTGATGCTGATTCAAAGAATCAGCGATTTGGCCAGACACCACTTTAAATGGTTTTTCTACTTACCTTAAGGTACCAAGTGCAGCTAATGAACACTGAGATGATGGGGCAGATGGAGCGTCCCACAGGACCATGGATGGACCCCGCCACAAGCAATAAGCCACAGGGGGACCCCGGGTGCCCCCCCCAGACCAGGAGGTATCAGTTGCTGAGTTGGGGTGGGGTTCTCCCCGCGAGCTCCCCAGTGAACCCAGAAGTGGACTGGAAGTGCTTCTGGTCCACTTCCAGGTCCGCTACCGAGTGTGCTGGGGACCCCCCCACGTTCCCATGAGACACTCCACCCCAGCATCTCAGTATTCACAAGCCACCTGGTACCTTGAGGTATGTAGAAAAACATTTAAAGCTGTGTCTATGTCTGAATCATCGAATCTCTCCAAATGGATTTGGAGGGTTCTGATCCGACTCCGTGAGATTAAAGGGTCTTCTGATTTGATTTGGATTCAGAGATTTGGCCGCCAGATCAGACTGAATCTCTGCCATATCAAATCAGCAACCGAAGCGTCACACAGCCCTAATACTTATATAGATTTCTATAAAGAGCTTACAAACAGGCCTAAAAGATGACAAAGTTCAGTTTCCTAGCTGTGAGGGAAGCCCTTGGACCCACCAAATTTGAATGGAAGGAATCTCACAATGAAAGAAACCCAGCTGTTACCCATCACTACTACTGGTGGGCATGAGGGAGGTTACCAAGACGGCAAACTAAGAGAGCTACTGTCCAGCTGCTGCTTAGCCATGCCTACTCCTCATAACTTCCAACTGCTGATTCTGGAGCTGTCTGCCAGCAACTACAGGATGAGGCTGAATCTTGGTGGCAAAATGCCAGCATGTGGAATAGGAGGCATCTTTATCTACCTCAGTACCTTTCTAGCTTGCTAAAACCTCCTACTTGCTGTGGGCCAGTAATTCCCCAGAACAGCAGACTTAACTTGTGGTAATAGTTGGTGCACATAATTAACTTCTTCCCAAAAAATAATGTATCACGCAGTTCAGTGCTATATACTGGTCTTTTAAGTCAGTTAAGGTTCTGTGCTACAGTATGAGCATGAGGAATTCAGCCTGTATTTGCAGGACTACATTTTGTTTTACAGAGCTTGTTTCTATGAAGAGACAGAATCTGTAACTGAAATTGTTTAATAAATTGTGTAGAAGCTAAGACCACTGTAACAAGGTATTTTCTTGCTACTGAAGGTATATATAGAGCATACTTCCCATAAGTAAACTTAGCTGTTTTTTAAATGTATTTTTTTCCTTTGTGGGCTGTAGAAGCAGGAATGTTTTGACATGCTACATTATTAAGTTATGCATCTGTCACTAGGCGACTTAAAAACTGCAAGTAAGATAAGAACCCCACTGCATTAGGGAAAACACAGACACCTTCCCTTCCTTAAACATCCTCCAATCTAAAGAGGCAAAGGAAATTTAGGTCTTCATTAGAAAAAATAAAGTTTTGTTTCGTTTCGTTTTTACAACATATTAGCAAACTTGAGCCACATACAGATGTTCAGTTTCTCCTGAGAAATCATTGCTCTCTCAGGAGAAACCACCATTTTGCAGATATTCAGGATTTTTCTCCAAGAGTAGAAATGGCCACTCCAGGAAAAAAAAACAACCTGAGGACAACAGAGTTGAATCAGTCTCAGGAGAGGTTCTCCTGGAAGAGTGAATGTCAACGCATTCTCTTCTGAAAGAAGCCATAGTACAGTCCCCCAGCATCCCAGGGTGCTGTGCTCCTATGTACTCCTCCCTGCCTGGGGAGACAGTGGGTGTGTCTATACAAGACTTGGGCCCGGATGACCTGAGGGAATTGGCTGGTGTCATTGCTGAGCCATTGGCACGGCTGTTTGAGGACTCCTGGTGCTCGAGCCAAGTCCCTGAGGACTGGAAAAGGGCCAATGTGGTCCCTATTTTCAAGACAGGGAGGAAGGAAGAGCCTGGCAACTACAGACCTGTCAGCCTCACTTCTATCCTGGGGAAGGTCTTTGAAAAAATTATCAAGGGCCACATTTGTGAGAGCCCTGCAGGGGAAGTGATGTTGAGGGGTAACCAACATGGGTTCATGCCAGGCCGATCCTGCCTGACTAACCTCATCTCTTTCTATGACCAGGTAACAAAAAGCTTAGATGGGAAGTAGGAAGTCGATGTCATGTTTTTGGACTTCCAGAAGGCCTTCGACACAGTGTCCCACCCAATTCTGGTGGGCAAGCTGAGGGACTGCGGCATTGACAAATGCACGGTCATGTGGGTGGCAAACTGGCTCCAGGGGCGCACCCAGAGGGTGATGGTGGATGGGTCGCTGCCAACCTGGGAGGGTGTGGGCAGCAGAGTCCCCCAGGGCTCGGTCCTTGGGCTGGTGCTCTTCAACATCTTCATTAGTGACCTGGACGAGGGTGTGGAGAGCACCCTGTTCAAGTTCGCTGATGACACCAAGCTGTGGGACAAAGTGAATACACCGGCAGGCAGGGGCCGCATCCAGGCAGACCTGGATAGGTTGGAGAAGTGGGCGGATCTGAACAAGATGTGGTTCAACAAGGACACGTGCAGAGTGCTGCACCTGGGGAGAGGGAACCAGCATTATGGTTATAGGTTAGGGGCTGACCCTCTCAGCAGCACAGAGGCAGACAGAGATCTTGGAGTCATGATTGATTCCAGGATGAATATGAGTCGCCAATGTGATGAAGCAATAGGCAGAGCCAACTGCACCCTGTCATGTATCAACAGGGGCATCACTAACAGGTCCAGAGAGGTCTTGCTCCCCCTCTATGTGGCGCTGGTCAGGCCGCAGCTGGAGTACTGTGTCCGGTTCTGGGTGCCGCACTTCAAGAGGGACATGGGGAACCTGGAGAGGGTCCAGAGGAGGGCCACCCATATGGCTGGGGGCCTCTGGGGCCAGCCCTATGAGAAGAGGCTGAGGGACCTGAATCTTTTCAGTCTCCTCAAGAGACTGAGGGGGGATCTTGTGGCTGTCTACAACCTTATCAGGGGCCACCAGCAGGGACTCAGGGAAAGTCTGTTCACCAGGGCCCCCTTTGGAGTCACCGGGAACAATGGCCACAAGCTGAGGGAGGATAGGTTTAGGTTAGATACTAAGACAAACTACTTCGCTGTAAGGGTGGCCAGAGCCTGGAATAGGCTCCCCAGAGAGGTGGTGCTCTCACCTTCCCTGGAGATCTTCAAGAGGAGACTGGATAGGCACCTGGCTGGGGTCTTATGACGCCTCCCACCCCCAGTGCTCATTCCTGCCCATGGCGGGGGGGTCGGACTCAATGATCTGTCTAGGTCCCTTCCGACTCATTGATTCTATGATTCTATGACCTTTGCTGTGCATTGGACTAATCTAATGTGGAGTAAAGTGCCACTGTCTACACATGCATGGGGCTTCCTGCACAGTAAATTAGGCTAATGCTCCAGTTGCTAGTACCAAGAAATACAGGTACTAGATTAACTGCATATTAGCTACTGTGCAGTAACGCACATGTAAACATTGACTAGGAGCAATTTGCTCCTGGTCAGCCTAGGCAGCAGGGGGCCACAGAGGGCAGGTGGGGGAAGCTGTTACCAGTTCTCTTGTCCCGGTGTTGGTCATCTCCTGACTCCTGGGGGGACTTGAGCAGCACTGGGACCAGGGACAGAGAGCTTCCCTGTCCCCTCAGCAAGCAAAGTAGGGGAGAGCTCAGGGCACTGCTATCACTTGGTCACAGGGCATTGCCCAAAGCCACTGCCTCTGAGCCAGACTGTGATTCCAAGTTCCACACAGTTGGGAGGTTTCCCTCACTTTGGGACAACCCACCACTTCCCAGAGTCCAGGCCTGACCCTCATGTCCCCTGCCAACCTGAGGCTGGCACCAGAGGAGCCTGGAACTTCCCCTGGCTGCTGCAGTGGGGAAGAGCAGGGCTGGCGCAGCCGTGCACTCAACCGCTCCCATTGGGAGCAAATTTGGTCCTGACACAGGTGCACATGTAGATACATTCCTGGGTGTAGTTTACTGCATCTTATCTGAATGTGCAGGAAACTTAAGGCACATTAATTGCATGTGTAGACATGGCCAGTGTGTAGCAACTGTGCTGCTTCAGGCAGTCAGGGAGCAGCATATGTCTCCTTCAGAATCCCTGACTGTACTGCAGGGAGACACAGGCTGACTGAGCAATCTGGGTCAGCAAATCAGAGCCCCCCTGTGCCCTTATGCCATTCTGCCTCCAGGCAAACTGAGGGGCCCTGCAGAATATGCTGAGGGGTATACACAGATCCCCTTGGCCGTTTAGTGTCAGCACTGCAGCCCTTCAGGAACTCCGCATTCAAAAGTCTATTCAGGCATTTCCAGGCATGTTTTTCTACCAGGGGGACAAATATGGGAGAATTCTCCCTGATTTTTTGAACGTCTGTACACAGCCTTGGTAAAATCCTAGTGTGGACAATTACCTTGTGTTTACTGCTACCAGCTAAAAAGTGTGAAAACTATGAAGAGCCTTAAACATACTAGCATTCTACCACATTAGTCATCACGTTAGTTTACTATATGGTAAAAATAATTTTAGCTAATGTAGATATATCCACGGGATGGATGGGAAGCAGACAAAGAGATGAAACAACTTACCTGAGGTCATACAACTGGCTACCAACAGAGGTGAAGAAAACATTTGCAAAACCAACATAAGAGAAAAAGGAGAATATTTTCTCACATGTAACACACACTTTTTTTTCCAAAAACCAGATGCTGGAAATTGAGGGGTACATCATAAGCAAGGAAATATGGTAACAGAATTTCTGCTGCTTAAGCTTCTGCCAAACAAAAGCAAAAGTAAGCCTGCACAGGAGCCATATGGAACCGAGCAATGGGCAGGCTCAGCTTCCTAGCTGCTTCTATTCACTTACTTACTACAAGGAAAGATCTTTTTTCCTTTATTCTGCTTGTCAAAAACAAGGTGTATATTTCGGTGTGTTGTATCGAAGGAAAGTGTGTTTTATTTTGAGAATGTTTCATTTCAATGACCTATGCATATGCGTAGTAAAAAACAAACAGCAAAATAGAATTGTGTGAAGCAGCTATGTTGCAATACTACATCACACTACTAGCAGAGACTTCCTTTTTGTGGAAATTTTACAAGTTAGCAAAGCGTGGAATCCAGCCTTGGCTTTATCGGGGAGATTGCCTGTTTCTGCAATGGACAGTAGTATTCTCATACTGGATTACCAGGATATTCACTGGAATCCTGCTGAATATTGAAACCCTCTTTACAAGTATCCCACATCTCATTTTCTTTTATAAGTGGGTTTCAATTCCTTCTACTTTTGTTTAGAGTTATATACTCAGTGATGGACAGAATCTTTGATGTTCTTAGCATACTTTCTTTCATTTATACTGGCTATGCCACTAGAACTGGGAAGTTTGTCTTAAGTTTTAACTTTCCCTTTTCAGGCTACAAATTTTTGCCTAACTTTTAACTCGGTTTATATAAAGCAATAAAAACTACATATGGACTTGTTCACAATTTTGTATTTTATGAAGATACAATAATTTCCCAAATTGTGCTCATGAACACAATTGTAATATAAGGCATTTAGAAACTGAAAAAGTATTATGAAACCGCTGGTTAATGAATAATTGGTCAACACAGAAACAAAATCTTATGCATCTGAATCACATAGAAATGCATGCCATGAGTGCTTTGGCATAGAAGCGTTGTTGAGATTGGATCCAGACCATATTTATTTTTTAACCACTTTACAGAGGGCCAGTAACCCCTATGGGATAATCATGTTGTAAGTATTTGTAATTTTTACTTCTCTTTTAAATTCAGTACCTCTGTGTGTTAAGGAGTCAGTGTTATGCCATATGCTGTTTGGAAATTACACTTGTGGTTTTTCAAAGGAGAGTATCTTATTTTTTCCTCATTACTTGCACTGTGCTGTTCTGACCACATGCAAGAGAACTCAGGTTGTTTTAACAGGTAATTGGAAAAAACAGCAATTCAGAAAGCTATGTAAGTAGTTACCCCAGGGGTACTACAGATGCTTGTCCTTGTTCCTGTACTGCTCTGAAACCCTGGTACAGAGAATAAACCTGGCTACTATTCACCTTTTTAGATAGAGGTCTGAAAGTTCAGCTCGTGCCAGGAAAGGTGATGCAGTCTCAATACCTCTCTGTGGTGTGGTAATGAGTAAGCTTCTCTAATGTGTACTAAGCAGATCCACATTACTCTCTAACTTCAAGACACTTCTTTAAAATTACCTCCTAGGTTTTAGAGGTGTGGAAGAACTGGATGCATATCTTGCCTGGACTCTTCAAGTAAGATGAAGACATAATACATATGTAAATCAGTGATTTTAAACCTGTGGTATAAAGGGTCCACAAAAGATTACTATGATCAATTGACTGTATGTTAATACCCACACTTACACTTCAAAGGGGTGCACACCTCCATTCAAAATTCCCAACAGCGTCTATGAATAAAAAACGGGTGAAAACCACTGCCATGCATGTTTAAGACCACAGAACATCTTAAATAAGCATAAGGAAAGAGCAGTATCAGAACTAAATGTTTAATAGATTTATAGTTGAAATACAGTAGTTGAAATATCTCAAAATAGGAAGGAAAGGCCACTGCATTTGTAGCAGGTGTCGCAAGTCATTATGCTTCATCTTGTAGTAACAGAGTGCTGCAAAAAAGAATAGGGATGCAAAGAAAAACATCTAATCCTGATCAATCAAAAAGCATTCTGAGGAAATCAAAAAAGAATTAGAGCCATGCAATAAATAAACCCAGGGTTTTCAGTTTATGCATAGAGCAGATTAGTACAGCATTATATAGATGTTTGATGGTATTATTGCTGTAAATGTTCCTTTGTTTTGGCAAATAACTTGAGCCTTGATCATTAGTGGTAGGTGAACTTCTTAAATGGTTTCCCTGTTAAGGACAATAAAAAGGATTGTCTTTCAGATAATTTGAAAACTATAGACCCATGAGGGGTCAGCAGGGGAGATTATGCTTGGGGGCAATCGACACGGGTTCATTAGAGGCAGATCCTGTCAGACCAACCTGGTGGCCTTCTATGACCAGGTCTCAAAATCCTTAGACATAGGGGTAGCAGTGGACGTAGTCTTTCTGGACTTCAGGAAGGCCTTTGACACCGTCTCTCACCCCATTCTTGTTAAACAATTAGGAGATTGTGGTGTCGATGCCTACACAGTCAGATAGGTCGCCAACTGGCTGGAAGGCTGCACCCAGAGAGTGGTGGTGGACAGGTCATTTTCAACCTGGAGGGATGTGGGCAGTGGGGTCCCCCAGGGTTCAGTCCTCGGGCCTGCACTTTCAACATCTTCATCAACGACTTGGACAACGGGGTAAAAAGCACCCTGTTCAAATTCGCAGATGACACTAAGATGTGAGGGGATATGGGTATGCTAGACGGGAGGAATAGGCTGCAATCAGACCTCGACAAGTTACAGGGGTGGGTGGATGAGAACAGGATGGTATTCAACACTGACAATTGCAAGGTGCTGCACCTGGGGAGGAAGAACCAGCACCATACCTACAGGCTGGGGAACTCCCTTCTTGTCAGTGCAGAGGCAGAAAAGGATCTTGGAGTCATCATTGATGCCAAAATGAACATGGGCCAACAGTGTAGGGACACGATCAGGAAGGCCAACTGCACCTTGTCATGCATCCACAGATGCATCTCAAGCAGGTCCAAGGAGGTGATTCTCCCCCTCTATGCAGCACTGGTCAGGCTGCAGCTAGAGTACTGCGTCCAGTTCTGGGCGCCGCACTTCAGGAGGGATGTGGACAACATGGAGAGGGTCCAGAGGAGGGCCACTCACATGATCAGGGGGCAGCAGGGCAGGCCCTACAACGAGAGGCTAAGGGACCTGAACTTGTTCAGCTTCCACAAGAGAAGGCTGAGGGGGGATCTAGTGGCCGTTTACAAATTAGTCAGAGGGGACCAGCAGGCACTGGGGGAGTCCCTGTTCCCCCGAGCACTACCTGAAGTCACAAGAAATAACGGTCACAAGCTGGCAGAGGGTAGATTTAGGCTAGATTATCAGGAAGCGCTACTCCACTGTCAGGGTGGCTAGGATCTGGAACCAACTTCCAAGAGAAGTGGTGCAGGCTCCTACCCTGGGGGTCTTTAAGAGGAGGCTAGATGTACACCTTGCTGGGGTTGTTTGACCCCAGCACTCTTTTCTGCCATGGCAGGGGGTCGGACTTGATGATCTGCTCAGGTCCCTTCCGACCCTACAAACTATGAAACTATGACTCTCAGACTGAAAACCATCCATCTGTTTCTGCTCCCCTTATTTTTGATTTTTTTTAAAAACTTAAGAAATAGTTTAAGGGTGCTCTCTCTGGGCCTAGTCTAAAGCCCCCTGAAGTCAATGGGAGATGGACTGGCTGTTGTGTCTTTATGTTAATCTAGTACCAATGCTGATGCCAGGTCACTAATAGAATCAGAGAAAAAATATGGCTATATTGATAAATGGTAACGATAATCAGAGAAAAATATGGCACAAGTTATGACCTAGCCCAAGATAGAATGATCGTGTCTAAACTGTCTCAGAAAAATATTTGTCTAACTTACTTTAAAAACTTACAATGATAGAGATTCTACAACCTCCCTAAGTAATTAGTTGCAGTGTACCCTTATCATTTGAAAGTTCTTCCTAATATCTAACAAGAATCTCCCTAGGTGCAATTTCAGCCCATTACTTCTTGTCCTGCTCCCTCCACCCACTGCTGACCACCCCTTCCCCCAGCACTTAGAGCTTCTTTATATTAACTCCTTTTGTATCTGATGAGTTACCAAATGCTCCCTCAGTCTTCTCATTTAAGAACAGCCACAATTCTTCCAATCCAATGCAATTATTTTCTACCTTTCTGATAATTCATGCTGCTCTCATAGTTAGTTTCGTAGTTATTAGGGTCAGAAGGGACCTGAGCAGATCGAGTCCGACCCCGTTCCATGGCAGGTAAGAGTACTGGGGTCAAATGACCCCAGCAAGGTGATTGTCAAGCCTTGTCTTAAAGACCCCCAGGGTAGAAGCCAGCACCACTTCACTTGGAAGTTGATTCCAGATCCTAGCCACCCTGACAGTGAAGTAGCGCCTCCTGATGTCTAATCTGAATTTACCCTCTGCCAGCTTGTGACCATTACTTCTTGTCACTCCTGGTAGTGCTCGGGGGAACAGGGACTCCCCCAATGCCTGCTGGTCCCCTCTGACTAGTTTGTAACAGGCCACTAGATCCCCCCTCAGCCTCCTCTTGTGGAGGCTGAACAGGTTCAGGTCCCATAGCTCTCCTCGCAGGGCCTGCCCTGCTGTCCCCTGATCATGCAGATGACTCTCCTCTGGACCCTCTCCATGCTGTCCACATCCCTCCTGAAGTGCAGCACACAGAACTGGACGTTGGAATCTTCTAGGATCCTCTAGGATCTTTCCAATTTGTCCCCATCGTTCTTAAAGTGTTTACCCAGAACTGGACATATTAGTCCAGGTGGGGCCTTATCCTTGATGAATACATTAAAATCAGCTCCTGTGACGTTTAGATGGCACTCCTTTTAATACACTCCAGAATGTTATTAACATTTTTCCCCTCAGTCTTTATGTAACATTGACCCCACCCCTTTAAAGAGCAGTAACTACCTCTCAAACCCTCTATCACAAGGCCCCAACAAACTCCCGCCTGCCTCTGTCCACTAAGATCTTTTTCTTTACACCTCCCTCCTAGTTTTCCTTATGAACAAATTTTATCAGCTCCACATTCTTCTAGTCAAGCCACTTAAAAAAAGCAAGCAAGCCAGCCAGGCAGAAATCTTAGGTTTGCAGATATTCTTGTATGTGGAATAGGGCAGGTCAGATCACATAGCTATTTCAAGATTTAAAATCCATTTATTGCCCAATGATTCTACACCCCAATCCAAAACTCAAATGAATCTTTTCCCTCTCTCCAGGTTTCTCACTTTCACTTGCTCCTCTGATTTTAACAACATTCATCTCCCTGCCTCTCAACTCTACTCATATTCATAATAGCCTCCTTAATCCATCTCCCAGCACTCTGATCTCCCATATTAATCTTGTAGACATTTTTCCTATCCGGCAGTCTCCCTATTCCGCTTTGCTTTTAAAGTCTTAGCTGTTGGACCATGTCTTAAGACGCTCTCCACTTCCCCATTTGGTTTCTGCCTCCCTTTTCCTCTGTTCCAGTTCCACATAGATTATGTGCCCCTCACCCCACGCAACCTGCCTCAGGAGATGGGAGAACAAGTTATTGCTGGGTTCATGACTGATTTCCCCAAAGCAAGCCCAGCTCCCTACAACCTAGCTAAATTCTCTCCTCCCCCGTTCTCAGACCATTTCAATAGCCTGGGATGGGAGGGAGGACAGGGGGAAGTGGTTCCAAAAATTAATCTCACTGAAACTTCTTGTCTATCAAGTAAAAAAACAGAGAAGCCCATGCAGCTGAGACTCCTACACCACAAACCACTAATTGAGCAGTCATCTGGAGGTGAAGGAAGGAGAATTTTGTTGGGAGCGGCTGTGGAAAGAAGTCCCACCCTACCTCAGGCAAGACACCTTACCCTGAAGGTAGGGATATGCTACTACTTTTTTTCCTCTGCAGCTTGCTAAACATTATTGTAGGCAATTATCTTCTTTGAAGAAGATATCCTATGCAGACAAGATGATGCCATAACCAGATGTTTGCATTATTTCCAAACTAATGCCAGAAATTTGTTTTAAAACACAGCTTAGTAAACTGACATTTTTAATACTTTATACGTACACTAAATGTTTATAAGTATATATACACTAAATGTCTGACAAGTAATTATTCTTTGAAAGAAAGGGTGGGAGCAAAATGTCAATTCAGAGTATACTCTGTTTAAATACAAAGCCTACTGACAAAAAAAGGACTATGTTTATAAGCAAGATGTTTACCAAAAAATTAACAGAAAGAATGATCATTCAGTATATAGCACTGTCAGTGATGGTACATTTAGGGCAGCTACCCTGAACTAACTGTTCTCATGTTCAAGGATTGGCAGTCCTGAACTGAGGAGAGCTAGTAATTTCATGGTTGTTAATACCCCAGCACTGACAGTTCTGTGCACTTAAGGAGCAGTGTTCCTAGTGCTATCTGTGCTGTAGTATTAGCAGCCCAAAAACTAGTTCCCATAATTTTCAAGGCTTTTAATAGCAGTCCTTTGACAGCTACTTTCTCTTTCCTGTTTCTGGCACAGATAAGTAGAATATAATGGAGTTACCAAGTAGGCAGTAAGGCTAAAAGATACTATGCACTTTGGGTTGACCAACAGGCTATTGCAGTGTTACTGTGTAAACAACAGAACACAAACTAGGGCTAACATTATGTTATGCAGTGAAGCGAATTATACACTGATCCAATAAGAAAACAACTGAAGTATACTGTAATAGTACACTGTACTGATACCAAAGTTAATAGTACACGATACAGTCTGGTATAAAAATCAGCGTAATCTTACGAGAAAGGAAGTGGAAGGTGCAGGTTTTATTCAGTGTCCTTCCAGCACCGTGTGTTAAATAAGGATCAATAAGAAGCTACTAGAAGCATTGTGGCAAAAAAATAATCTACCGATATTGGTTTACTATGCTTTTAAGATTCAAAATTGGCACTTGAGAATGCCAGTCTAATAAAAGCAGCTGATTATTGATTTCCAAGTGAGAAAAGACTTTAGATGCTATTACTGATGATCAGTAAGAGATAATGGAAAGTTTAACTACTCCTTCAACCTCTCCCAAAATGGTTTTGAAGTAAAGGTGACAGCACTGATTTCTGGGAGATTTACAGGAAAAAACACTAAGGAGGTATTTCATAGGATTCTTAT